>NC_140450.1:5123884-5588884 GCF_963576455.1 Neolamprologus multifasciatus | reverse complement strand
GCTGTGTCAGGATGCAAAACTGTCCCATTTCCTGTCGTCCGCACACCTCCACAAAAACAGCTGTTTAATCAGACTGACAGCGTTTTTACACATAAATTGTGTGAGCAGTGGGTACTCGTAGACACAGACACACAGGTGAAAGTAGTCAAGACAAGTGAGGACTGAAAGACATAAAGCCAAAAAAGACACAAGTAAAAACCAACTATACACTCAGCAGGACAAGACTGACACTACACACAGTAAAGATGAGCATACAGACCAGGAAACACCAGGAGACAGAAAAACAATAATTAAAATTAAAATTAAAAAACAAATATCACCACAGTCCAACTTCTGTGGAACCAAATCTCTCTGTAGCATAAAGCAACAATCCAAATTCAACAAACTATGATAAATGTATTCATTTTCTTGACTGAGCAATATGATGGCATATATGGCAAGACAACTGAAATCTCTGTATGCATTTTATCTGGACCAAACTGTATGTCAGAGGACTTTTTGAGACGTGCAACAATCTAATCCAAGATATTTTCATTTTATGGATTAAATTAAATGTCAGTAAACTGTCCATGTATATGTTTGACAGTCTGCACAGGCACTGGGTGCACATTTCTGCTGTTATTATAACTCGTTTATATAAGTCATCCTTAAAAATGGTACTTAACACGCGTGTGAATGAGCAAGACTGCTGCTCTGACCCTCTTTCACTGTATGTGCATGTAATGTAGATTGCTGGAGTGTGTGTGTCTGTGTGTGTGTGTGAACAAGAGAGAGAGAGAGAGAGATGAAGCTGTTCTCAAACAAAGTGCAGCAGAAATAATAGCGACTGTTGTTTTGAGTCACAAGGTTCTCGTGGCTCAGTGCTGAATGAGAGCATTGAAAACATCCACCTACACACACACACACACATACACATGCACACACAGAGCTCACTGACACTGATAGCGCTGACATGTTGCAGCACTACAGACCGAAGCAGCTGCTCGAGTTTGATTATTACTGTTGCTGAAGAAGAAAAGCAGATCTGAAGGAATCTGATCGTCTTTAACCGATAATGCCTTTGAATCATATTTGCTACATAAGTTTCTGAGACCTCTGTCTCATCAACATGAGATCAACTTGCCATAATGTCTAAATGTTATGGACAAAACTCTTTTTTTTGTCTAAAATTAACATTGTTGTTAACAAAAAGTTGCCAAAAACACCCAAGGTATCAATTGCGATACAAAAAATATATAATAAAAATATATCACACACAACATGATATAGCAAAAAAAATGTGGATTTTGTTATAAGGGTTAATAAATATCTCAGTTCCAAAAAAATCAGAATTTTCTGGCGATTTTTTTGATGGGTTTGGTCTTCGACATCATACATTGTTCGTAGGTGTCTGTGTAGAGCTGTCCCCCCTCCTTCACTTCCATCAGATATGAAAATATTCTCTCTTGAGAAGATTTATACAATCGGCTCCTTTAGGAACAAACTCAGTTGAATGGGTGATGTTCAGTGTTGGTCAAGTTACTTGAAAAAAGTAATCAGTAACTAATTACTGATTACTTCCCCAAAAAGTAATCCCATTACTTTACTGATTACTTATTTTCAAAAGTAATTAATTACTTAGTTACTTTTTAAAAACACGGTTTACAACCTGAATAGGTAATAAAGCGATAGATCTTTCAGCCCAATTCTACTTTTTCTGCGTAATCCATCATACAAAATGTAATCAAATGGAAAAGTCTCTTTTTAAAACTTGTTTTATCAGTTTTAATCTTTTAACTTTATGCATCAAGTAAAAATTAAATTATATGCACCATTCTCTGACTTGAAGAAATTAATTTAACATTTAAACCTATTTTCTGCACATTCCAGCACATAAAATAATTATTTTTTTTGTGTTTACACTCTGTCTTTCAAATAGATGCAAGTAAAACACAGCAGAAAATAAATAAAGTCAAAGACTAGCGGTCCTTTTGCTCTATTTTCACCTGTAAAGCAGGAGTGGGGTAGGCGGAGGTTTACCCTGGTGCAGGTGTGCCACAGCAGTCAGTGGAAGAATCCGTGAGTTTCTCTGTGAATTTCCCATTACGTTGTTGCGCACTCGGTGCTTGTTTAGGGGTTTTTTTTGCTGTAAAAAGAAGTTTTCTTCCCACGCACAAAGGACACTAATGTTTTTGTCACTTTTTATGGAATCAAACTCAAAGTAAGGTCAGTTACTAACGCGTTACCCATCTCTGGTGATGTTATTGCACCAAATATCTACGCTACTGCTTCATAATGATGCACCTCGTCCCAGTGAGTTGAGTCAGTCCTGCTTCAGAATACACTTTTAAAATCTCAGCGTTGCTTTCTCATGTGCAGAAATGTTCACGTGGATTGTGATTTCCACCAAAGACACACAAAAAACGTTCAGGACCTCCTACCCGACCGTGCAAGAACAAGCTGTTTCCAGCCGTCTTTAGCTAACTTTTGATACCAGGACCATCTTCTAAGCATTATTTCAACTGTATTAAATAAAATTTCTAATAAAGTCATGATTGAATACAATGGGTGTGAAATTTAAAAACAACATTGGTATTCAAATGTTCAATACAATGTTTCAAATATACCATATTTGGTATATTTTTCTTGCAGCAGAAGGGCGGGGGGCACTAAAGTATCAATCGGTTAGGGGTGCTCAACTGAACATATGTGTCACAGTAGTTAATTAAAACTTTAGTAATCTAAGTAAAAGTGTTATGACATCATGCACCAAAAGAAAACTTTCACGAGTTAAAGGCAACAAAGTTACAAAATGCAAAACAAGCATCCACTGATTCTGAGATCTTCTGTGAGGGGTCAGCTATGACCGACAAAAATATATCTGCAGCCTATAACTTGGAAACCATTGTGTTATGCAGGTACGCATGCTTTCATGAACTATAATATTTGTGCTAAAATGGTGGGAAGATTTTTTAGACGTGTTTGACTTTATAGAAAAGTAACTAAAATTCAGAGGGGGACAGTTGTGTCACTTTGCCGTGCACATCTGTCAGAACCTCTGTCCCAGACATACCAATATTATCAGAGTAGAAAAAGCAATATTCACTCTCGAATATCAGGTTGTACAAGCAAATGTTTCTAAGAATGCAAACAGAACCAGTACTGAGATCGCAGTTTGTTGCATAAATTTAGGAAATGTGACGGTACTGTACTTGCGTTTCAGTGTTATCGCAGATGTGGCGGCAATGCTGGGGATGTGTAAGGCAGCACAAGTGCAGCGACAGTAACATCGTGGCTTGTGGCAAAAACTCACAAAAAACTGTCAATGGAAATATCTTTAAAATGCTTCAATTTCTGCTTCATTTTAGTTTCGATTAAACTTGAGTACTGTATGTGTTGTGCTGTCAAAAAATGACAGAACATAATAAGATATTTAAATCATCTGACAGAAACCTCAATACTGAACAGAGTTAATTTAGAAGCAAATTTACAGAAAACACCTCTGTGGAAATGGCACACGAGTGACATAAACAGAAGAAACACAGTCACACAGGTGGAATATTGAGTGAATAATAATAATAATAATAATAATAATAATAATTAATGAATTATTGAAAATAGAAGAAATGAAGGTCACACTGCACACCATCAATTATCTACAATAAAATCAGAGACTTTAAAACTCCACTAACATTGGCCAATGTATATAATCTATCTCTCAAAACACCTGAATCATATGACTTTTTATATCCTCTAGAGGCTTATTGGTCAGCGTGACTTTAAAAGATGCTCCTGTGTCGTGCAGGTTATGAGTCTGGTGTCAGCCTTCGGTCCTCTGATCACCGCGGGGATTTTCTCGGCCACTCTGTCGTCAGCTCTGGCCTCGCTCGTCAGTGCACCCAAAGTCTTCCAGGTCAGAACCATAAAGCTCCAATTTATTTCTGTTTCAGCTGTTTTCTGACTTATTTCCTCATCTGCCTGCTCCTGATTGTTTCAAAGTTGCTTGACGAACCTGCCAACATTACTTCTATATTTATTAAACTGAGTGATTTCAAAGTTAATAAAAGCTGTATTTATTCCAGGCTCTCTGCAAGGACAACATCTATCCTGGACTTAGTGTGTTTGCAAAGGGTTATGGCAGGAACAATGAGCCGCTCCGTGGTTACGTTCTGACCTTCTGCATTGGTCTTGCCTTCATCCTGATTGGTGAGCTGTTTAAGTAAACCTTCAGCTCCTGCATAAGAAACATAAAGAATAAAAATATCTACAAAAAAATGTTCAACCTGTCTTTTGTCCACTAGCGGAGTTGAACATCATTGCTCCAATCATCTCCAACTTCTTTCTGGCCTCGTATGCTCTCATCAACTTCTCAGTTTTCCATGCCTCCCTGGCCAGCTCTCCAGGTAATCTGTGGAACTGTAAAGGAATTATGACTAGATTATAGATTACATGAAAATTACCATAGTGTTATGCTAGTATTTCTGAAAGTTTTCTCAATCTTCCTTGTCTTGACTCATCTCTTAATGGCATTTTAGCTAGTATACAAATTGGTGAATGATGTTTATAGTACAAAAAGTCCTTTGTTGTTGTTTTTTCACTGAACTAAACATAATTTCTATTAAAAACATCAAAAGAAATCCCTCTGTTTGGCCTGTTAACATCTGATCTACTCTCACCCCTCCACTACAGGGTGGCGCCCCAGCTTCAAATACTACAACATGTGGGTGTCCCTTGCCGGGGCGATCCTGTGCTGCGTGGTGATGTTTGTCATTAACTGGTGGGCGGCCCTCGTTACGCTGCTCATTGTCCTCGCGCTCTACATCTACGTCAGTTACAAGAAACCTGGTAAGAAGACAATGGCACAACATTTGATCCTTTCCAAACTTCTAACAACGACCTGCTCGCCAATATGAAGCTCTGGGTCAGGTACTTCCAGCTGATTTCATGCGGCACCATTTAGTGGCCGTTTCTTTAATGGCTACTAAATGCTGGGCGTCACCAAAGAACATCTAAATACTCAACACCTCCCATTCTCTGGGTGTCCGACTTCTTGCGAGAATGAATGCACTGGTGTCATCCTCCAGTCACTGGGAAATTAAATAAAAATAGAGCAACTGCAGCAAAAAATAATAAATAAATTAATACAAATAAATTAAAAATGCATGGTACTGATACCTGAGCTCAGGATGGCTGACATATTTAATGTATGTAACTCTTAGTTGTGCCCATTCTTTACTCGAGCGTTTCCATGTTTATCTACTTTAAACTTTTGCTCCACTAGGAATTTTTTGGCTTATTAATCAATATGTTTGATTTCTCCCAACATTTTAAAAGAGATCTGTGTGTTAATTTAAATGGTGCAATGAACAGAATCATAATCTTATATCTGCAAGTTTTCTGGCCTACTTCAGTTTTGACTCTGTACAGGTTCTGCATCTTGTCTTTTACGAGCTATCTGAGGAATTCAAGTAGCTCATGGGAAACAAACTAAATATAATCACTTAATAAACTGTGATGTATTATTTAAAACATATAACGCAAAGCAGTTAACATTAGTCCCACCTGCACAACCTGCAACAATACTTACAATATTAACATATTAATATTACATATACTGCATTATGCACTTTTACTTTCTTTAATGTTTATCTTGCTTTATCTTATTATGAATTCATATTTTATATGCTGCAATTAATGATAACGACCATGATGATGATGACTGTCATTATTATATTGTGGACAACTGAACTCCACGAGCTGACCAATCTACTCAAATTCAAACTGCTGTTTCCTCTAGATGTGAACTGGGGTTCATCCACTCAGGCTCTGATCTACAACCAGGCTCTGACTCACTGCCTGAACCTCACCGGAGTCGAGGACCACGTTAAAAACTTCAGGTCAGCATGAAGCTTTGAGTGGAGCTGAACTCATGGACTAAAAGTGACTGAAACAAAAACCAAACCCCACCTTTAACTCTAGACATGCTGACCTGGTAGATGTTACAAGGTTAATTCTCGGCACTCGTAACCAACACAAAGGCGGAAACTTGGCTCTAACTGAATTTAAATGATCAAAATTTAATCCAATTTTAAAAGTAATTATTTAAACCAAAATAACCTGACTTCTTGTTTTAAAACGACCTAAACTTGACCTTCTGTATAAAATGTACATTGACAGGCCACAGTGTTTGGTGTTGACGGGTTATCCAAACGCTCGTCCCGCTCTGCTTCAGTTGGTGAATTCTTTCACCAAGAACGTCAGCCTCATGGTCTCCGGTCACGTCAGAACTGTACGTACCAAATGTCGTCTGTTAGGTCTGCATGTTACGCTTTCTTTCACATGGCTGAAACATTTTGTGCTTCATCTCCTCCCACTCCTGCTCCAGGTGTCCCGTCGGTCGAACTTTAGGGAGCTGTATCAGGATTATGCCCGCTGTCAGCGCTACCTCAACAAAAAACGCATCAAGGCTTTTTATGCTCCTGTTTTTTCAGACAACTTGAGGCACGGAGCTCAGTTACTCCTGCAGGTACAGAAGAAGCCTTCTTTTTGCACCCTTCATCTTATATTAAAGTCACCATTTACAAATACGTGTTTCCTCCCCATGCTAGGCTGTTGGTTTAGGTCGTCTGAAACCCAACACACTGGTCATGGGTTTCAAGAACAACTGGAGTGATGGAAACATGAGAGATGTGGAGAATTACATCAACACTATACAGTAAGGGCTAATGCGTCTTTTTAAAGAGCTACCAACAACCAATTTTACAATCATACTGTTTTTTGTTGTGCTGTTATCATTAATCGCGTTAAAATGACGTTAACGCCATGTAGGCTCTCTCTATCAGATTGTAATGTTAAAAGTTAAGGTTAAAAAAGTGGACTAATCTTTGTCTTTGATGCAATTTTGCAGCTGATGTTCTTGGAGTCATTTTTGTATAGCGTTTTATTCATTTATTTATTTTTAATTCCAGTGATGCCTTCGACCTTCTGTTCGGTGTGGTAATCCTGCGGCTGCAGGAAGGACTGGACATTTCTCACATCCAGGGACAAGGTACGTCTGTCTTTTTCTTCACATCCATCACTTTGTCTACCTTCTGTTTACACTGTGCTTGTACCCCTGCAGACGAACTGCTATCATCCCACGAGAAGCCTCCAGTCATCACTAAGGATGTGTTGATTTCTGTCATTCCGGCTAAAGACTCAGATTCTGACTCCTGTCCTTCAAAAACCACCAGCAACCAGAGCAGCCCGCTCATCACGAGAGGTAAACAGTGAGGAAGAATTAAAATTATACCTCAGCTTAGCCCAGGGGTGGGCAACTCCAGGCCTCGAGGGCCGGTGTCCCTGCAGGTTTTAGATGTGTCCTTGAACCAACACAGCTGATTTAAATGGCTAAATTAGCTCCTCAACATGTCCTGCAGGGCTGTATCCCAATTCAGTGTCTGCAGCCTTAAAGTACGCAGCCTCAACGATCCTCAAGGGCCGCATACTTAAAGACCGCTAAGGCCGGAAGTGCGAGGCTTGTGAAATGGGACAGTCTAGCCTCCGTTGCGCTGCCCAGGTTGCCTAGCAACCATGATACTAACAGCTGGAAACGTTTCATACAGCTTTGTTTGACAGAAATGAAGGAGAACATATTTTGTTCGTTTGTTTGTTTCTACATGAGCTTTGATCATTCTCTGATTAAGCTCAGCTATTGAACGGCGTATATTTTAAAGTAAAGGCTTTAAAACCAAGTTAGTACAAACGTCACTAATGTCACATAACTTTGCCGACATGTGGCCAACAGTAATGTTTTAATGATCTTCGTTATTAAACATTTGCACATAAATAAGTGACATAATATTCAGTACTTACTTAAAGTTTACTCTTCGGGAGCCCCTCATCCCCCGTTTTTTTTCAGCAAAATTATCCACACCCACCGCTGCGCTATGCATTCTGGGATATGTTGGGCCACGAAGTCTACACCGCCACGTCCTTAAAATTCAGGGAAATGAAGGACGCATTTGAGGGACGCATTTCGAGCAGCCTTCGAATTGGGACAGCCTTCGTCGCGTCGCGGTGACGTAATCGGCCTTAAAATGCGGCCTTTAAGGCTGCAGACCCTGAATTGGGATACAGCCCAGTTCTCCAGAGGCCTGGTAACGAACTAATCATGTGATTCAGGTGTGTTGATCCAAGGTGAGATCTAAAACCTGCAGGACACCGGCCCTCGAGGCCTGGAATTGCCCACCCCTGGCTTAGCCTATTGCTCTAATGTTTACTTTTTATACAACTCTCACTGTCACAGGACTTGTTGTTCTTATATTTTATTCGAGTATTTCCATTTTAATCTACTTCAGCTCCTGCTTCTGTACTTTTAAAAGGCAGCTCATCGTTAGCGGTGAATAGCCATGTGCTATGGAAATTATTTAAAATCAGCAATGATTGAAATTGACTGACTTCTCGCCCAAAAAACATTTGGCACAATCCCTGCAGTCTCACAGCTAAGCTTGTGAAATATTCCATTGATTTATGTTTCTAGCATATTTCTAGCAGCAAAAGTATATAAAAAATTAATTATTTGAACAGCTAAGGCTCTGTTTTACTATACTGTACTGTTGTGAACCCTGGTGATACGGCTCAGGAGCTTTTGTGTTTCTTTGACTTTACCAGAGACCAAGTCTCCTCTGAGCCTGACCGACCAGCGTCTGTTGGAGAGCAGTCAGCAGTTTAAGAAGAAACAGGGCAAAGGAACCATCGATGTGTGGTGGCTCTTTGATGATGGAGGTTAGTGCTCTCATTGTTATATGAAAATAAAAACATATCTGGTGAACTGACTTTGGGTCCCATGACTCTGTCAAAAAGTCTAAACATAGCTAACTGCTGGTTGTGATTTTCGAGTCATACGTGTCACTGTCGTAAAAAGTAAGGTGAAAAATTAATAAACATTCAAATCTGTGGTTCCCTGATCTATACTGGAAAACAGATTTTTGTTTTTTAATGACCTGCACAATCTCTGATGTGTTGGTTTGCAGGCCTGACTCTGCTGATCCCCTACTTGCTGACCAACAGGAGTAAGTGGGGCGACTGCAGGATCCGCGTGTTCATCGGCGGAAAGATTAACCGCATCGACCACGACCGCCGAGCGTGAGTCAACAGCTGCTTATCCACCTATGCCAAGCAATAAACTTTACTTGACTTTATATCCACATACATTTATTATTGTGTTTTTGTTTTTACGTCAGGATGGCCACGCTGCTCAGCAGGTTCAGAATCGACTTCTCTGACATAAACGTCCTCGGTGACATCAACACCAAACCCAAGAAACACAAGTAAGTCCTCTGAAACTTCCTGAGCTCAGCAGCTTTGATCACTATGGATTTACACTAAACACTATTGTGTTTTTAATGTCTTTAGCATCTGTGTTACGTGTGTAAATTGCTTACAAAGTGTTGGAAAGCCAAAGTCAAAAGGTGAATGATTTGTTCATGAATTCTTTTTTTAAATTTATCGATTACTTGATGACTGTGAAAGTCAACATGTAGAAAGTTTAAGTGCTTTGAAATATTTTTTTAAATGTTCTTTAGAATGAAGCATCGTGTGGGGAGGATGAAACTGATAGCGCTACTCTAAAAACCTAATGTATGTGTTTTGTTTTTACAGTAAGCTGACCTTTAAGGAGCTGATCGAGCCGTACAGGCTGAAGGAAGACGACATGGAGCAGGAGGCTGCTGAGAAGCTGAAGGCCCAGGAGCCCTGGAGGATCACTGACAACGAACTGGAGCTCTACAAGGCCAAGGTCTGTCCTCGTGTTGCAGACACACTCAGACCAATCACAGTCCAAGAGGTTTATGCAAATATACTGTGTGTTACTTTCAGACCAATCGTCAGATCAGGCTGAACGAGCTGCTGAAGGAACACTCCAGCACTGCCAAACTCATCGTCATGTAAGAACTTCGTAATAACTTTGTCATCATCGTGTCATCATTTGTTTTAATTTACAGACAAACTCGCATTTAAAAAACCTGGTTAACCCGGCTGCTCATTTCCATGAATCAGGTGTTTCTGTGTGAGCTTGCATCTTCTCCCTGTGCCTGTGTGGGTTCCTTCTGGGTACTCCAGCTTCTTCCCACACTCCAAAGACGTGCGTGTCACGTTAACTGGTGATTCTAAATACACCGTGGGTGTGAATATGAGCATACAGCTGTCTATGTTATAGTGGTGACTTGTCCAGTGTCCAGTGTGCACAACAGTGTCTTTGGATCCTGGAATACTCACTACCAAAACAATCATTAATTGACAAAATGATGCATGACAAGCCAATCGCTGCTTGTATGGACACCACTTTCTGCAAAATGAAATAAAACCATAAGGGGCCAAATTAAATTCTTAGAACAATGAAAAAGAACACCAGTGAACTTACAAAAGCTTTGGACATTTAGCAAATACACCAGGGGGATGTTAAAGAAGAACAATCTCCAGGAGAAAAGCGTAAGGTCCAAGTTCAACCATAAAGAAAATACAGAGGATTCACCACAACCATTTATCAAACTCAAGAACAACAAGTTAAACTTCACCAAAAAATCTCTAAAAAACTTTCACCAATTCTGAAGCAGCATTCTGTCTGTTCAAGTCAACCTGTAACAAAGTGACAACAGTGTGGAGAAGTCCTGGAACCATGTTTTATGCTTCGGAGCCGAAGCATAAAACATCAGCAGCAGAGCTGGTGTGACGCATGGGCATGCATGGCTTCCAGCACCACCTGGCCATGTGTGCAGCAGATTGTGAAACATGTTCCATCACAGTATTAAAAAAGGCATTTTATATATGATTGCGTTAACTTGTCCAACTAAACTGGAACCCAAAAAACAGTTAACTATCCCGCGGATTTAAAGTTGAGAGTCTGAAATTTTGACTATATCTTAAACTTTGATACTGAAGAAATCTGAAGACACTGATGACACTCAGGGAACTTCAGAAGCATTAAAGTGGATGATCCATAATGCTCTGAGCTCCAGAATTTATAGTTAATATTTTATAAGCTGTTCACGGATAATTCAGTGCAGTTAATTGAAAAACAAACAAATATAGAGTTAAAATAATGAGACATAAAGTGTGACTCATCACAGCTGTTACATATAAAGTAAATTAGACCTCTCACATTAAACTTAACACGTCAAAATAATTTGACCTTTAATGACATTAACTGCTCATAACTCATAATTACAAGATCATGCAGTCTCCTTTAGCTGCTCTGGGTTTGATTTTGATATATATAAATATCATAAAAATTAAATTTTTCTTTCTCTCTCTGTGTGGCTAGGAGCATGCCTTTGGCAAGAAAGGGCACAGTGTCGAGCGCCCTCTACATGTGCTGGCTGGAAACTCTGTCCAAAGACCTCCCACCACTGCTGCTGGTGCGAGGAAACCACCAGAGCGTCCTCACCTTTTATTCCTAACACACACACACACACACACACACAGAGTCATACACCAACTCTGCTCACGCACAAACATACAGTGTGTCCTGCTCTCCATATTTATTACAGTATGAGAAAGCCTCCGTCTGCACAAAAACAGAAACGTCGTCATGCTTGTGAAACTGTCCAGCTGTGAAGGGAAAAATTATTAGGACTAATATTTTTTTCCACTTGTCTTAAATCGATTGTTTTTAACGTGTTAATTAAACCCGGTCAACATTTAGATTTGACCATAACACTAACAGGTTGCTTGTTCCGTTTCCTCTGTGAGTTTTATGTGAATGAGAGTAACTACAGGTAAATTCAAGTAAAAGTTTATTTATAAGGATAAAAGTTTGGATTTGAGAATGTAAGCTTCTGTGATTATAAAATGAAGTTTTTATGGTTTTTCCCCACTGGGTTCACAAAGACAGATGCTCCATCTTTGTTAACTTTATTTTGTACTTTATTTTAATAAAGGATTAACTAAAACATATGCTTTATTCAAGTTTGGTTTTTGTCAGCTTTATTCCTGTTCCTGTATTAGTGAAGTACTTAAAGTCAAAATCAGAAAATAATCTCATCCTCAGCAATGTAACTTTAATCTGATGACACAATTCTTTAGTGAAGGGCTGAAAAAAACCAATCCACATAAACTCTTTTTTATTTGTATAAACTCCATAAGATAGTGGCATTAGAGTAGAACAATGTATAACATATACACTCAATAGCCACTTTATTAAGTATACCTTGCTAGTTGGACCAGCTTTCGACTTCAGAACGATCTTCATTTTTGATGATGAAAACAATCCTCAGAGAATTTTGTCCATGTTGACATGATCGCTTCACATTTGTCAGCTGCACATCCATGATTAGAATACCCTGTCCCAGCCATCAGAAGAGAAGTATACTGTGGTCATAATGGGATGGACATGGTCAGTGACAATACCCGATGCTTTCATGCTGTTTACACCAAATTTTGACCCAACCATGTGAATGTTGCAGCAGAAATGAAGACTTATCAGACTAGGCAACATTGTTTTTAATCTTTCATTGCCCAGTTTTGTCAATACCATTTTAATTATAGCCTCAGTTTTCTGTTCTGGAAGCAGCACATTGTGTTGTGTATTCAGAGATGCTCTTCTGCATAACTTCTTTTGTAATGACTGGTTATTTAAATGATTGTTTCCTTCCTATTTTCACACAGGAAACTGATGGTTACTTTCTGATGATTATGTGGGAACCTTTCTATTTCTAAAAAGTCAAATCAGTCTCTCTGACACCAGCAACCATGCAATGTTCAAACTCAAACAGATTTCTTCTATGTAATAATTAGAGGACTCAGTTAGCAGTAATACTTAATATAGTGGCAGGTGAGAGCATATAGGAGGAAGCAATTTTACTATGTAAAGAACTCTAACATAGCTTCATTCTTCTATGAAAAGCCTTTACAAGTCGGAAATACTACAGCGCCGGGAGGACCTGAAGGCAACACCACCCCTAATCAGCGTGGTTGTTGCTCTTGAACACACCTCGTAACATTTTCTCCAACAACAGGAGACGGAGGGGAAGTGAACGCCGAGCGAAAGGCAAGATATGACGCATTAATAATCTTTCACATGAAGCTCAAAGTGAAATGTGATGCTTGGTCTCGTTTAAACGAAGCTTAACCGGCGAAAGTCGCTCCTGTTCGTTCGTGTTTTCGTTTCCTGAACTGTTAGTGAAACAGAGAGCCGATTCAGAGGCCTTTTAAAACCACATGACAAACAAACACTGTGTCCAAGCTTAATCTTCAACACTGTGGGATTTGTAAAAGCAAACCTGCAATTCAAGGTGGTTCCTGTAAGTTTATTTCGCAACCATTGTCGAGGTCAAAGGGTTCAGTCATTGTTTTCTACAGTCAATGGGTTGACAGCTCGATGCGCTAATGTACGGAGCCCCGCAGGGGTCATGGGAGAAAAAAAAATTAAGACGGACTTTTGCGAGATCTCGCAAAACAAACTCGGGATCTCGCAAAAGTCCGTCTTAATTTTTTTTTTCTCCCATGTCCCCTGCGGGGCTCCGTACTAATGAGACAGGGAGGACTAATTAAAGGGACAGTGTAGAATTGATGCTGTAGGTTTGTTTTTGTTTTTGTTTTTTTTACTAAATTATAAGTTTATTAACGTATGTATTTGCCATTTTTGTTGCCAGAAAATTACAAAATTTGATCAAAAATTTGTCATGGAATTTATTTTCAAAATAACTATTTTGAAATAGTTAAAAATATTTCAAAATTAAGTGCAGCTGTCAAGTGAATGCCAATAAAAAATATTTTGTCTAAATCTTAAAGAGCACAGCGATATCAACTGAAGTGAACAAGGGTCAAGCTGTTCTTTACAGTAATACCAGTGAGTGCCACAAGATGGCACAGTTAGTTAGTAACTTTAATTTAACTGGAAACATTGTAATTAGAATAATTTGAACCAAATATTCTTGGGTCTAACTGTTAGTAAAACAAGAGCAAAATGTATCTGTTTTCCGTATTTTAATCTTTCTCTGGATGTTATATCAAACCACTCAATAGGAAGACTAGATTCTGCATTCTAGTGAGATGTCAGTATTTAATTGGGTCAATTTTGCTGTAGTACTTTTAGCTTTTTTAGCATTTTAAACTCTGAGCTATATTTTGAGGTTTTTAAACCCAAATTCCCATTTCTTGACATTAATCATCAATCAGTTATTCAAAACTTTTTACCTTTTTATCTATGATTGTTTTAGCCCTTATGTGTCAAACCAATACTTTTAAAATAACATTTCATTTTTATTTTTTTTTTATCATTTATTTGTAACTAGCTGCTTCATCTGTTCATAATATCTCCTCAGACATTTTGCCAGATCATATATTACCCCAGGTTTCATTGTCTTTGTGTCGGGATCCAGGATGACGAGCTATCAACTGAGCGCGAAGGAGGACATGGTGGAGACGTTTCTGGATGCTGCAGCAAGAGGAGATATGTCCCAGGTGTCCACCTTGCTGTCCCATGTGCCCTCGCTCATAAACCAGACAGGATACAGCGGTTGGACCGCACTAATGCTTGCAGCTCGCAATGGACATTTTCATGTGGTGGAGAAGCTGCTGTCACATGGGTACATCACTGCATTTCTCTTAATTTGTAATGTTATTAATGTACCATTTGTTAAGTGAACAATACTAAAGAGATATATTGTGGAATATTTTTTCAAAGCTGCATTAATGATTTTTAGCATTTAGGGGATGCATCTATTCCACATATGTTACGTTTAGGTAAATATTTGCAGACTTGATGGGCAGAAACATAGGAAGTGGAAAGCATTATGAAATAAGGCTTAAGCAAGGATTTCAAATATTTAAAGAAACTGAACCCGAAAGAGCAAAGTGAACAGAATTCTGTATTTGTTTGTTTTTCAACAGAAGTTCCTTATTTGTGTGCACAAACTTGGCCAAATAAAATTATTCTCATTCTGAAACAAAAGATGTAGCTAGAATAAAACTTGGCTACACACAGGTACGTTAAATTAAAACGTATTAAAAATTAAATAGGAGTAGACTGAAACTCAGAGAGAGATAAAACTGTAGCTAAAAAATTTTTACCACATAGGAGCTATATGCTAAAATGACATTTTAAAGTATAAAACAAGGCAAAATAGGGATAAAACTAGTGGTGAAAATACAGTAAAATTAGGAGTTGCAAGAAAACCGAACAAGACAAAAAATAATAAACCTGCATTAACAGCGTGATGAGGCAAAAAATAGTAGCAAAAAAACCCCATTTAGTATAGAAAAACATCCTCAAAGAGGCTATAATAAGCAGGTACGGAAAAAATATTGGTGCAATTTAAATGAAAACATCTAAAAACTTAAAAGTCTAAGTTGTAAAAGCCCCAGACTTTGATGTGTTGTAGCCTTGAATGTATAAATGGATTCCTGACTTCTCTAAAACCTCTTTTTTCTTCTATCTTTTAGCTGTGATAAGTTCATAGTAAACAGTTCATCACAGACCGCCTACGATGTTGCCAAGTTCTGGGGTCACAAACACATCGCTAACCTACTCTGCCAGACAGACGATGGCTGCCGGCGAGTCCTGCCGGGCTCCGACATCAGTCCGCAGGAAAACTACTTCAGCAGGGAGACGCTGGACCGCCTGAGTGGGAAGAGGACTGACAAGGCCTGGTTGGAGGCCAAACAAAGAGAACCAGATACTGTCTACCTCATATTCTCGAACCTCAGCCCCATGCTCAGCACCTCCCAGGAAGACGACGGCGCAGCGGTATGTTTATAACCTACAGCCTACGGCTAGTTTACATGACAAACGTGAAAGTCATGTGAATTGTGAATCTGATTGCAACAGGTTGAGAGCAAACTGTGCCGGTTCAGATATGAGGCAGTAAAGGATCTTCTGCAGAAACCTCCAACTGTGCTCATTTTCCTCGGAGTAGAGAAGAGGAAAAATCCCTCCCCTTCCTCTCCTGAGGAGGGTATCCGGGAGGCTCCTGCTTGGTTTGCTTTCAGCACTGATGAAGATGCTGCTGACCTTGTTAAACGGTGCAGGGAGAAGAACTGCTCCTTTCCAAAGATGCCAAACAGAGACCTGCTGAAACTAAACGAGGAAGAGGCCGGTGAGACACACAAAACGTGTGTTGTTGTTTGATCACCTGCCTCTCTTGTGTCACAGTATAATACTTCTTCCTGCTCTCCTTGTCTGCAAGGAATCGTGGCTCAGGCTCGATCGGTGTTGGCCTGGAACGGTCGCTACAGCTTCTGTCCGACATGTGGCAGCAGCACCAAACTGGAGGACGGAGGACACAAGAGAAGCTGTCTGAACTCTGAATGCAGGAGTCTAAAGGGGGTCCACAATACCTGCTATCCACGAGTTGGTATGAAACTGCTCATCTATCAGCTCATCTGCACTGAAGTTAATACTGTGTAGCATCATGCTGTGCACAAAAAACGTAAAAGCTAAAAAGAACAGAAAACTGTAGTTTCTCCAGTGGCTTCTTGAGGCTGGCTCTAAGTCAAGTCCTGCAGACCCCCATATTAAAAAAGCCCAACGTGGGTGCCTGTTATGCTGGTTGAAGGCACGGCCGTATGCAGCAGCCTGGGCATGATCCTGACCTGTAGCCCTTTCCTACTCTTTATTGTTGCGATGTCAGATGAATTCAAAAATGTCCATGAAAAAGTCTTTTTAAAAAAGCCCAACAGAAACGGACATGTTTCCAGCCTGGAATTAAATATAGTTTTTATCTCTATAGCCATTTTCTTTCTTATAACAAATGAACAGAAATGTAATATTTTTGTAATTCACCTGCTTCAGTTTTATTAAAGTTTGACGTCATATCATATAATATAATAGCTTTTGCCCACTCCTAGTAACAAAGTTTGCATATGTTTGTGATTTCAGATCCAGTGGTCATCATGCTGGTGATCCACCCAGATGGAAACCAATGTTTACTGGGAAGGAAGAAGGTCTTCCCAGCTGGGATGTTTTCCTGTTTAGCGGGATTTGTAGAGCCTGGTATACCACACACTCACACACACAGAAAAACTGCTCAGCTGTTAAACAACTGATGTGAGCCTGAAGCTAATCCTCACTGGAATATTAACCATAAATCAAGTCTCAGCTATAAAAATTAGGGTGACAGCTTCTCCCTGTCATCCCCCCGCAGGGGAAACGATTGAGGATGCAGTAAGGCGGGAGGTGGAGGAGGAGAGCGGCGTGAAGGTCGGACCGGTTCAGTATGTCTCCTGCCAGCCCTGGCCGATGCCATCCAACCTCATGTTTGGCTGCCTTGCTGTCGCCATATCAACAGACATCAAAGTGGATGAGAATGAGATAGAGGAAGCTCAGTGGTTCACACGGCAACAGGTAAGTAACGGTGCGACTATTAGTGGAACTGCTAACAGGGATCATGATGTTAAGAGTTAATAATAAGTCTACTGAAGATAACTTTATAACAACAACCTGGAAACTGTTAGCATCAGCTGTATCAACTAGAAATTTTCCAGAGCTTTCATGCATATCCCATGGCCAATTCTTCTCATGCTTAATAATGAACAATTCTAGACATTAATGAGACAGAAATCCAACTTTTCTGCTTGCTCAGGTAATCGACTCCGTGTTCAGAGGAGCATCTCCAGCTTTTAACATCCCCCCCAGGCAGACCATCGCCCACCAGCTGATCAGACATTGGATCGGCATAAACGCTAACCTCTGACAGAACACCTTCATCACTCGACCTCCTGCCCAGCCGAGGAGGTCAGATGGATAGGAACGGATTTGTCCCCAGTCGATTAACTCACCACATTCCTCAGATTGTTCACGTTGTGCTTTAATATTAGTTTACTGCGAAGTGACTTGACGCATGTACAACAATCTCAGGTCTGACATTTCACCTCGGAAATATCTGCAGTACGATGATGAAATATGGAAGAAGAAGCGTGCTCTGTCCGGATTCAGTCCAGAAGTTGTTGTCAGAAACGGTAATTATTTAAAATAAATGTATTTTAAAAAATGTAAAGTAGAATTCTCCTCACGTGTTTTATAATAAAACTACATTCAACTTTCCTTGGATTAAACAAAACATTTTTGACAAGAAATTTAATCTCAAACATCCATTTCATCTGCCAAACCATTCAGAGTCCTCAGGGTGGGGGGCCTTTTGTTTATGTTTGTTTTCATTTACTTTAATAAGTTCATTAAATCTAAATATTTCAGTAAAATTGCACAAGAGACTCTGATGATTGCTGGATCATTTCTAGGAGCCAAAATAAACTTCAAGTATTAAATAAATTAAAGCCTATCCTTTGCATCCTTCTGTCACACCAACCCTTATGACCACATCAATGACTCTTCTCTGTGGTCTTCCTCTTTTCCTCCTGCCTAGAAGCTCCATACTGAGCATCCTTTGTGCATCGTATCCACTATCACTCTTCTACACTTGTCCAAACCATCTCAACCTTGCCTCGATTACTTTCTTCAAAATGGTCAAATTATGCTGGAGCGACAGCTCATTTCTAATCCTGACCTTTCTGCTCACTTCCTATGAGAAACTTAGCATTCCGGGTTGCAAGACGTCTGAAGCCCATCCCTAAATATATAAAGGTTACCCCAATGACTCAGTTATATATTCCCAGAGTTAATTCATAAACAAGGTTCCTTCTAAAACAGACAGCGATTTTGTCTGATTGTCTTCAATGCTCCGGTGATTATGAGCCATCTGTCTCCTGTACATTCATAGAGAGCATGGTTTGCTTTATGAGAAATATATCGCAATTTGGAGTCCACCAGGGCGTCGCTTTTCAATAATTCATTTAATAACTTTCATGAAGAGAATTTCTAGATGTGTTCAAGGAGTGGAAGGTGTTTTGCAGATTATATGGTCTTGCAGGGAGTAGAAGTGGTTCAATATCTGACTAATATGTCACCTGGTGACACTGAGGATGCCTCAGTATCTTTCTAGCGCAGCAGTCCCCAACCCCCGGGTCTCGGACCGGTACCGGGCCGTGAGAGTTGAGGCTCAGGTGTGAAATGTATGGTTTTCAGCGTTATTTTGTTATTGTTTTTATCGTTAACTCGGTTTTCCTGGGTCTTTTCACGCGTGTTATGAATAAATCTTCTTTTTTTCGGTACCGGTACTAGTTTTATTTTGTTGTATTTATCCGCACCACCTTAAAGGCCGGTCCGTGAAAATATTGTCGGGCATAAACCAGTCTGTGGCGCAAAAAAGGTTGGAGACCGCTGTTCTAGAAGACTTAGTTGTAGCTGAACAGGGGCTAAAAGAAAAAACTGGGCACTATTTTCAGTCTCACATGGAGCCCTATTATGATATTTTGTAATAAATAAGACTCCACAGAAGCATTACTTTGCCTGTGACTTTGTCTGTATCTTGGCTGTCAGTGCATATAAAGTCTTTCTAATGACTTGTCTGGTTAAATAAAAGTTCCACTGACTTCCTGCAACATTTTGTGATGTGAAATGGTGAAAAATCCAAGTTATAACTCTTTTGCACAATATAGGATATTTTTGAACATAGCGTATAAGTGTCTGTTAATGATTTGAATTACTTGTACTCTACACTGCTGGGTTGCTTTATCTATATTACCAGTGTTGGGAAGGTTACTTCTAAAATGTATTCCATTACAGAATACAGAATACATGCCCCAAAATGTATTCTGTAACGTATTCCGTTACGTTACTCAATGAGAGTAACGTATTCTGAATACTTTGGATTACTTAATATATTATCATGCTGTTTACAACTACATGAATGTACTATTGCTGTGATTATTACTGTTACTGAAGGTCCGCGGCTCCGAACCGCAGTAAAGGGACCTCTGGCTAATACGGTGGGTTCTGTGTCGGGCTCGTAGCCGAAAACTAGCTTTACTTTGTTGTCTGGGTCAACTTTGCTAGCCAGAGACAGAGAGAGGCGTTGAAAGGCTGCTCCAACGGAACTTATTGTTTTTGGAGGAAAACACGAACACGGTGTACAGTCGAGTCTTAATAGCTTACTTACAACTGGGCTCGTCAGGCACTCTTCTTGGCTGCAGTGGTTATTATTATATTTACATGCTTCCAGCTCCCGTTTTTGCTCGATGAAAGCTCGTACTTTTCCTTTTTCTCCCTCCTCGCGCTCACAGACACATAACGTGTATGGCAGTCCATTCTCCCTGCAGCACGGACTACACTGCCTATGATGCTACATTCTTTAGAGCTATACCGGTAGCATTCTGCCTATTAGCTTAGCACAACAACAACAAAAAGGCCTCTCTCACCCAGGAAACACGCAGAGAGAGAGCGTCACCCTGTAACCATGGCAACCGTAACGCTGCCACCTGGAACAACAGAACGTAGCTGTCAAACAAAACCCAAACAGTCCTGACCCGCGACAATATGAAACAGGGAAGTACCGCCGTGTAATCCATTTATTTCAACAAAGTAACTGTATTCTAAATATCACCTTTTTAAACGGTAACTGTAACGGAATACAGTTACTCATATTTTGTATTCGTAACGGCGGTACATGTATTCCGTTACTCCCCAACACTGTATATTAGTGAAGCATAATGCAATAGTAGATTAACATTTTTAAATTTGCAAAATAATTAGCAACCAGATCTTTACAATAATTGGTACAGAATAAAAGTATAATGTTCATAACCAAAACATAGTGAAGTAGAAGTAGAGAGAAGAACATGTATTTGGCTGAATGTAATCATATTTCAGAGTGTCTGGTGGCACCCACATCCTACAACGATCACATACGTTCACATTATGAAGTACATGTAATATGCAGCTTATTAAATGCAGACACCAAGATGAGCATGTCAAATATGGAGTAACAATGATCTTAAGATTTAAAAAAGGAGGCCCTCCTTACTTATTATGCTGCTGTGGAATGTTACGGATTCAAATATTGGGGATGGATACAAGAGGAAAACCAAAAATAACCACACTGGTCCGGCCGGGTCAAGTGAAACGATGATTTAATGAACACACGCGTGGGAGATGGACACCATACAGCAGACAGCATCAGATCTCAAAATGGTGGAGCCTTGATCAAACTCTTATAGCCTCTAGTGGCCCCCACCTAATCATAAAAGCCTAAACATTCACATTCTTTCTCACACACAGCGCCTAAGCTACGACCTTGGCTCCCTGTTTATCTGCTCCTGCTGAGATTGGGCAGTATGCTCTGTTCTCTTCTAACCAGACAAATAAGACGATGACTTTCTGCAAACAGTATTTCTTATAACTCAGCAGTATAATGCATCATAAAACAATATCATTCATTCACAATAAATCAGCAGTCTAATATAATGCAAATCAGTTTACCAAATGTAATCGTTATCACCTTCTTCTAATTCAGGAGCATAATGCAAACTAAAACTACATAATAATTCACAATCTTTAATTAGGGGTCTAACATGGCATAAAATAATATTATAATCCGACAGGAACTTTCCATATTTTCTTTATACAAAAATACCAAAAAAAGCAAAAATGCAGACCCGATGAGTCTGCCCCACAAGACTGGCCATTGTTTTCCTTGCTGTAATAAACCTTTGGGCCACATCTGAGCTCATTTGTTGCTGAAGTTGCTGAGTCTGTCTCCATGTGTTTTCACCCTGTGCCACTGTTAGAAATGTAACCTGCATCACAGATCAGACAAGAGCAGTCACTCCGCCTGCCCCAATTCAACACGTACTCTGTCTCACAGGTCATCGGATAAACAGGCTGACTTTCAGTCAACAAACCAGGAAAGCGACTTCTCACAGCAGCCTCGGTCTGATGTGATATCTCGGAGATGTCAGCCTGATTTCTGTCCTTGTCGCTCTGAGGAAGCCAGAGCTTGGTTTCGTGTAGCGGAGCGCCGGCAGCCTCATGATTTTCCTCTGATATGAAAACCTTGATAGGAGGACGGGACTGGTTCTCTGTGGGTTGTGCACTATAAGAAACATACTCAGAGTCTAGAGTGAGGCAGCCAATCAACAGCAGAGAGGTATCCTCACGCTGGTCATCATCTGGTAAGAGCTGAGAGGTTCGCTCAACTATGATGAGACTTTTGTCTCTGAGGGCATCAGTCACCTGGAAGTCTTCAATATTAAGGATGCTCCTCTCTGCAAATTTCTGTTGAAAAGAATGAATGAGTGGCTGGCTGCTGTAGCTTTACATATATTTGTGTTTATTGTTTCTCTTATTTTTAGTTGTGCAAACCCTAACGGGTCATTTTGTCAATCTTAGAAGTTTTCTTGTTCGCGTTTCTGTATGGTGTCTTTGCCATTCCCCCCTTGTTGTCTGTTTATTAGCATCCACAGTTTTCAAGATATCATGTTCAAATTTTGTGTGATGGTAGATATCATTAACAGGTTTTTTTGTTATATTTAGTTGGACTAATATTGTAAATCTGAGTCTGACGATGGGCACGAAGTCTCCCATGCACAGATATATGAGCTGTAAGTAATTAACCCAACTGTGAAAGCTGTAAAAAACAGGTTACCTCGTGGTTCGGGTCCATCAGCCACTGGCCTGTTTTGCTTAGTCGAGGGCTAGAGATTAGCGGGAAGAAGTACGACTTGTACCTAAAAAGTAATGTTGATTAAAGTCATTATCAGTGACAAGGACTAACTGCGTACTATCAGAGCATTCACTTAGGATTTTTGGAAACTGTTCCTGTAAGTCCTAGAAACCAGGAGAATCTTCAGGAAACTGTTCGCATTTTTGCAGCTTGTTTAATCTTTCAGAGCCAGATTGACCAGAAAAAGCAGGTTCATGGGCCAATGACTTGAGGTCAGATAAAAAAAGGTTACGCTGCATTGCTGTAATACATTCAGATGTATTACATGTTGAATTGTGTTAACCGCTGTTAAATCCCATAAATGTTCGTGAAATACTGGTAAATATTCACATTAAGGAAGCTGTTCTCAGACACGTTTTGGTAATGCTACCGCAAAATATGACTTTAGTTAGTAGCAAATAACATTTAATGTACATCTTTTCCCTTCATGCCATGTCTTGCATACAGTCTTTAGGCCAAAGATCACATGGCATACATGAAAAACAAACGCATTAGTATTACTAAAAGAACAGATTGCCCAGCACTCACAGATTCCTGGACAGGATGGAGAGGATTAACACAGTGACAACAACCAGCAGCAGAGGAATCGCTGTAGCCACCACCGTTACATCATCTGGAAAGAAGAATATCAGATTCTCTTTATGTTTCAAAAAACAGAATAAATAAATCACTTTCCTGCAGTCACAGCAGTATGTTTCTATCACCTGTACTTATGTCCATCATCTGGGTCAGTTGTGTACCTCACTGTGGAGCATTTTCTGTAATAGCCACCTGCACTTTATCCATCCATCCGTGCTTTTCAAATTAAAAGCCTATATAACAAATTCAACATTTTATTGCTCTCTAGTCTGTTATTTCTCTTATTGCGCTATAGGAGTTATTCGATTTTTGATGCTGAAAGAAAAGCCATCAAGCTGCCTTTGATGTAGGCAGTGCACTCATTTATTATTATAATAGAAAATATCTTAATTGCAAAGTGTGTTTCACATAATTGTGTCTTGTAACATGTGAAAAGTTCTTATTTGCATTTGTATGATATAGACTTTCATTTTTTGGGGGGGAAATCCTCCAGAAATACAGCAGAAAAATGTTTTGATTTTTTTTAAGATAGTTTAAGTGTATTTTTGTTTGTCTCTTGGGTTGACATGGGTTGAAAATGTGAGGTAGCAAGTCGTGCTGTCCACTATAAACGATGCTGTTTTGTTTTGAAAGGGGTAAAGTTACTGCACATTTCTGAAATCCTGCAAAATCAAAGTCAAGACTGTCAAATTGGACCATTTCAGTTTTGGCAATAAAGTGATAATATCTGAAAAAATGTTGGTACTTAACCTCCCTTGTGGCTTTGAAATGTGGAAGCTGCAATTTTTGTCCATTTTAAATGAAAGTCCATGTGTTCTGTTAGCCCAGCCTCAACAAATGAGACATCAATAGAAAGAGATGCATAAGCAGTGCTTGATATAGAGATCTCAGACAGAGAATCAAAATTAATTGCTGGGTCTTAGGAGGATATACAACTGGTTTCACAGGTGAACAAATGCTGCAGTCCACACACCAGGGGGCGCTGCAGATATGGCTTCAATGATTGATTCTAAGTATATTGAGAAGAAATGTGGCCAACGCTGCAATGCAAAAAAAAACACAGAAAGGAATCTGGTTTTGGGGCCAGTGAAACTCACCAAAATCTGTCGTCATTTGAACAATGCTTTTAGAAACATTATCAGCCAACAGCGTAACAGAATACTGAGCGTTGGGCATCAGGTCATAGAAAGTGTGCTGCTGGTCATCTGGCCACAAAGGTAAAGCTGGAAATGAGAGAATGTATGTTGCATTTGCAAAAAGGTGATAAAATATGCATAACAGTTTTCTGTAACACCTCTGCAAGCGAGAAAATATACATGGACAAATCTAATGAAAAAAAGACAAATGTTGTTTTTTACCGCGGAGTGAGATTTTATGTTAAAAGGCTCATTAACCCACATACATTGTTTGTCTGAGTCTTTCCTCAGAACTGCTTCATATCTGCTCACTCTGACTGGCTCAGACTTCCTCTGCCACTCCCACATAATGGTCACTGATGTCTTAGTCACACTGACACTCAGATTGACCACCTCCATCAAAGCTGGGAAGATGAACACACACAGATAGAAAGTCAGATATAGATTCCTCAATTTTTCCCCCCTGCATTTAATTCAATGCAAATAACTTCTGTTCTGCTGTAAATTACTTTGCATATTATTCACCCATTTTACTGCATTAGCATCACTATTAATTGACTCTTAGATAAGACTTTTCTCATTTTCTACTCACAGAAACAATACTAACTGAGAATACTAATACTGTGAGCTGATGATTCACATTACCGAGTAAATCTGAATCATCCTGTGCAGACGCAGAGGTTATCACCCCCACACGTTTCTATCTGAGCTCACGTTTACCTCCGTACTGCAGACTTGCCGGCAGAGACTGATGAGACCCATACTGCTGGTTGTAAACAGGAAACACACTGATCAGGTACTCCTTATTAGGGTCAACATCTGGAAACATGCACAGTAAACAGAACAGCTGTATAAAATACAATGTCTGTTATAGACTAAAATACCATATATAAGTCACTCTTTCAGCTTGATTTCCCCTCACCCCCAACAGGTTGCAGCAGACGGGTGCCCCTCCCTGAGCCTGGTTCTTCTAGAGGTTTCTTCCTGTTAAAAGGGGTTTTTTCTTCCCACTTTCTCCATGTGCTTGCTCTTAGTTTGCTTTTTCTCTGTATTATTATGGGGTCTTTACCTTACAATATAGAGGGCCACAATGGTTGTTGTGATTTGGTGCTAAATAAAACAAATCTGAAATGAATGAATTTCGACTTTATTTGTCAAGAAAAATGTACAAAGAAAAAATGCGAACATTAAACTTCTGCTAAGAGAAAAGATGCACCTACTAGCTAATTTCCATCTGCACTATTTAAATCCACGTGGACAGTCTCCAGCATTAATACATCCCCGCACAGCACCCCCAGCATGCAGCAGTATACTTTGACTGAACATAAACTGCTCTGCTTCCTCAAAACTCAGCAACGGCCCAAAGTGTGAGAGTGTGTGTAGAAAAAATTAGTCGCTAACAAATGCCCAAACATATTTTCAAAGACGAGCTGTTTGAGGAAACTGCTGTAAAATTCATCACATTTTTGTTGCAGATCTTATTAAAACAACATAATTATGACATTTACCCGTTTCTTTATCTGGAAATCTCCATTTAAAAAAAAAAAATCCCCACTACTCGAATGCAAATCAAATACACACAAGATGATAGCTTTTCCCCCATGTTGGGCTCTGTTATCTAACACCATCTAGATTGTGGTGATGAGGTCCTATCAGCACCACTGCACCTGCTATTTTGCATCAGCTTTACAGTAAAAGCCTGCTAGTGCAGCAATTTACTCAGCAGCACGTAGCAGCCTTAAGGATTCAAAGATAAAGCCACAGAACAAGTGGCAGAAAGCGGTTTGCCCCAACAGTGAGTCAAACCCCATAGATGTTAAAATGCGCTCCTTTACACCAGAAACACTTAATATATCTTTCTTTTAAAATAAACCTGTTTAAAAGTAACCAATTAAAGATATGCATTATTAGACCTGATCATGTTTTGTACCACTGCTGGCTGCTGTAGCTGCTGCCTCTCAGCTTTGCTTCACTTCCATGAATTTGAGTCACTGAACTGGACTTCTTTGTGCTGTCTGTGCCTTCTGGAGCATTTTAATGATATTATCTGACAAATAATGCAGTTTACTAACAATGCTATGGCAAAAACACTCATATTAAGGCTATTAAGGCATATGTGATGTCACAGTGTGTTTTTCTATATAAAGTCTCTGGTTAAAATGCTCAGTTGTCAAAGGAGCTTGCAAAGAAAAGCGTCTGGACTTCTTTAAGTTACTTGAAGACGTTTCACCTCTCATCCGAGAAGCTTCTTCAGTTCTAAGGTCAAATGGTGGAGAGTCCCAGATTTAAACCTAGTGGGAGTGTCCCCCCACAGAGGGACAAAAGGACCCCCTGATGATCCTCTAATCGCCTGAGCCAAGGTGTGGAACTGGGTGTGGGTCCCAATCAGCCAGAGTTTCGGGTGAGTTCATTGTGAAACCTGGACCCACCTTATCATGCGAATTCCTGAGGTCAGATGGCCCAGGATGTGAGTGGGCGTTAAGGCGTCTGGGAAGGGATCTCAAAACTGGATTATAGATGGCAGAGAGTTGGTGTCGTAAACCACCGCCTCTGTTCAAAGATGGTCGCTCACAGTGGACATCTCACATCCTGGGCCATCTGACCTCAGGAATTCGCATGATAAGGTGGGGCCAGGTTTCACAATGAACTCACCCGAAACTCTGGCTGATTGGGTCCCACACCCAGTTCCACACCTTGGCTCAGGCGATTAGAGGATCATCAGGGGTCCTTTTGTCCCTCTGTGGGGGGACACTCCCACTAGGTTTATATCTGGGACTCTCCACCATTTGACCTTAGAACTGAAGAAGCTTCTCAGATGAGAGGTGAAACGTCTTCAAGTAACTTAAAGAAGTCCAGACGCTTTTCTTTGCAAGCTCCTTTGACTACGATGACCTGGATGACTGAGAACCTTCACAGACAAAATGCTCAGTTCTAGAGTGGCTGACTGCTTGGCCCCCACCTCTGCTAATCCAATTTAGTGAACTGACATTTGTCCTCTTGGTGGCTTTTTGAGCATTTTTAATGGAGTTATCTAACAATAATATGGCTTGTTGTATGGTACAGCTTCACGAAAAAGAAGATGATGCCTGAGCAGTATGCTTTTATTCTGAAGTGACTGCAGGACACGGAATTCAAGGTGAAAAATAAAAAATAAAATGACTTTTGTTTTGGGTTTTTTCCCCCTTTTCACCTCGTATGACGGTGGAGGTGATGAAGCCGTCAACTCGAGACCAGTGGCTGGTGGATGGACTCGTCTCAGGGTGCCACTGAATCAGGAAATAACTGACAGGCAGGGTGTGACCTTGGTTGATGGGGATCTTCCACTGGACCAGAAGCTCTTTTTTTCCTGGGTAAGAGGTGGAAATCCACATGTTTCTGACAGAGGGAAGAGCTGCCGAAAACAGGGCGCACGTTATTACATAGATTAAGATGAAGAAGACAACGCTCATCATCAACAGTAAAATAAGCTACCATTTTTAAGTCTCCTATTTTTGAGATTCACAAACCGCACTTGTTCCAATGCACTGTGCATTTTTGAAATTTCTCTTCTTGTTAAACGTACGAGGCGAGTTTTTAAGTAAAAAACAGACGAGATCGTGGAAAGATTTTGCAATAGGTTTTGTAAAAACAGCATGTCACTGGTCTGCTCCTTCCTTCGATGAAAAAAATAACATGCAGGATGTTGCAAAAGTGAGCAGCATGCGTATAATATCTAATATCTAGAGCTGGAAGCCAATAGTCACGATTGTGTAAGATACTGCAAATGTCTTTTTTATTTGTCCTTGAAATGTTGTTGGAGACATATACATGCAGAACAAGGATGCTTTTGGCCTCTGCTATTTTTGGCAGTTAATATAGTTGGGTTTTTATTACATATCTAAATTTTGAAGAGGTGACTGACGCCTAGCATGGGTGTATATATGTTTGTAGTGACCAGATATTGTCAGTGGGTTGCTGACTGCCTCTACACCTGTAAGACTGAGGCCTAAAATGCATTAATTAATTCTTCTCCCCTTGGATGCTTTTAGAGCTGCTGTCAAATATTCCCTTTATGGAGGAAAGAGTTCAGTAGCTTTAGGAAGAAATGCATTATTTAAAGCAACTCATGTTAAAATTGTGATGTCTGTGGCGATCAATATTCTACAAATACCCCAGCATATCACTCAGAACATTAATATAACAATAACAATAATTACATGTCATAACCAGCGTCTTCTGTCTTTGTGTGCTGAAGCTGAGATGGGCAGCAGGGCCGTAGCCAGCTGTGTTGAAGGCTCTGACTGTGATGCTGCAGTTCCCCTCCTCCACCACTAGGCGTGTCACATCAGTGGTGTTTTGAATCAGTCCACCTTCTTTATAGCTCATCTGGTTTCCAAGGATTCGACCTTCAGTTTCAAGAGACTCAGGAGCCTACGATGGAAAAAAGAAACAATAATAAGAGATTCATTTTAGTAAATCAGAACGGTATTTTTCTGCATTTATATGAGAAATCATCATCATAGGTAAGTAGGGATGGGTACCGGTTTCTTGTGCCATGATGGCATCGGTTCTGACATAAACGGTAGTAACCAGACCGAAAAGCAGCGCACATTTCGGTGCTTTATTTTCTTGAGATGTCATACACTTTAAATTCTAGCCAATCATTTTAGGCTTCCGAGGATAGTAGGCGGGTCCAGGTACGTACGTTCTTTTAGAGCAGTGCTACAGATTAAAAATGCCCAAGGCGAAGCGATCAAAAGTCTGGCTGTACTTCACAGCAAAAGATGCAAACTCAGCAGCCTGCAACAAGTGCTTTAAGCTGATACTGTGATACTGTCAACACCTCGAATCAGATGAAACACTTGGCGACGCATAGCGTTTTTTTTAAAAGCCGAGAAATGCGCCGTATTTGATAGCTTGCTGCGAGACCTCACACCGTGCACATCTACTGCGGGTGTGGTGCCTATTATTGGACCCGGAGTTAGCAACATCCCCCAAAAACCCAAAGAGGAGAGTCCTGGCCCCTAGCCCTGCCAGTGTAGCAGAAATGATGAGGATGATGATGCAGCAGCAGCCGTTCTTCTCTGCGTGAGTAGCTTAATGTTGTTCGTGTGTAATTTACGTTGAGTAGGCTAACCACGTTATTACATTAATGCATGTAAGGTGAACTAGCAAACATCATCATAGCTACATGCGGCTGTCTTCTTGTTTGATGGCAGATACTCCCTTCACCCTGGCCAAAAAGGCTAAAATGACCAAAGAAAAAGTGGAAAACAGTTAAACATGAGAGGTTTTTGGACAAAGTTTGTGTTTTTTCCATTGATTAAGCACTGCTTCCAGCCAAGAATGATACCATATATGCCCCATAGCTGCAGAAAAGGCTAACATTGTTATCTTTTTACAAAAAAACAGCTGAACATGAGAGATTTTTGGACCAATTTTGTGTTCTCCATTCTTTAAACACCGGTTTGAGCACCGTTTCAAAAGTACCGGTTTGGCACCGGTATCGGATAAAACCTAAACGATACCCATCCCTATAGGTAAGTGAGACACCATACCTTCAACATAATGAGATGAACTTCCAGAGATCCACCTTTTTTCTCCAGTCTGTAAAACACCACTGGTGGCCTGGAAGGAACTAAAAGAAAAAAAATTGAGCTTCTTTAAAAAATGTATTAATTTATTTTATATATGTCAGTGTTGTAGCTCGTGGTGTGCTGTCCCTGATGTGCATGTCTGTTACCTCTGTCCAGTGTTCTTCCTCTGATTTCAGAACTCCAGTTACTCCAGAAGATCTGTTCCCTGCAGGCCACAGCAGCTCTGTAGACTGTAAACGGCAGGAGGCCTTTGATGGTGTAATTCAACTTTAGGTTTGCAGATAAATCTGGAACCTGGACACAACAGCAGACAACCAAACCTATGGGACAAAGCTGACTGCAAGTGGACTCACTATGCTCTTCTATCCTGTCTACTCTGTCACAGTGCTGGATGGCCGAAGGTTCAAATAATGACGTTAGTGCATGTACAAGAATCACTGTAAGTCAAAAGCTCAGGTTTCAGGCATTTTTATTTTGGGATAAAAATGTCGCCTCTATTAAAACTTTATTAAACAATTAAAATACATTTGTGATTTAAGGAGCTTGGAAAGAAAAGCGACTGGACTTCTTTAATGTTTCATGTCTCATCCGAGAAGCTTCTCCTTAGATTACTATGACATGGATGACCTACATGTTCATATTGTGATTCCCTTTTTGGTCGTTTTTACATTTCCCAAAGCTTATTAAGCTACAAACCCTGTTCCAAAAGAAACTAAACAAAAACAAAAGAAGTTCACATCTAACAACACAGATATTTCACAAATCATTATCGACAGCAAAAGACTTGAATTTTAAGCTCAGTGCAAAAATCTTCCACAAACTTTTGTTTCATTTCCCCAAAAAGAAACTTAAAGTCTGCTTATTTTCATTGGATACTTTTGTCCACGTTCTCCACCTGCAGCAGTTCCACCTCTCACACTGTCAGAAACACTGGCTTAAGGTAACCAGCTACAAAAGTGAAGATGTTGAAGATTGATGCTTATGTCTACACATTCATAATCAGTATTTATATATAGGGATCAGCAAAAGCTGCAGCACATAAACAATAGTCCTTGAATTACTCAGTTATTACTGTTTGTGATACACTTTCAGTATCCTTAATTTTTGGCTGAACTAAGCTACCTTAAAAACACCTTTTTTAAACTTTTCACTTAGCAAATGTCAGTAAACAGTTTCTTTTGTTGTTCGTTTTGTTTGCGTCTCACTTCAGCAGGAAGCAGGAATATGAAATATTGTAAAAATTTACATATTATTTAAATGTTTTCGGGTCTTTTTGCCTCATACTTTATGGTGGAAACTAAAATAATGTGCAGTTCTTTTTGGACTTCTTTTCTTGGAGTGCAGATAACTAAAGAAAAAGCCTACAGAGTGTTGGCATGATGCTAACCTGGGTCCATATGTCCTCGCTGTCGAGTCTGTAACGAAGCTGACATCTGCCATCACCGCTGCTTGTCCAAGACACGACAAGTGAGTCCTCAGTAGAGCCGAGCACAGTTAATACAGGTGTAGGGGGCTTGACTGAGAGGAGGAGACAAGGAGCAAATTACTTCATCATCATTTTATATGAGCGGACAGCAGAGGAAGATGGAAGCCAGGTGGATTACAGGTGACAGTCACAAAACGTGTGGGTGTCTAACCTGCTTCAAAAAGAAAGATACTGCGAGGCTCAGACCAGATCTCTGTCATGTGGTTTTTAATCCTTGCTGTCACATTGACAACGGATGCTGAGTTGAAGATGCCCCGACAGGATATAATTTCGTGGTCCCTAAATAGAAAAGATAAAACATCTGAGAAGATTCCACAAGATCACTTTGTAATTATTATCGTAACGAAATCATCAAGTTTCATACCTACTGAAAATCAGGGAGGCGGTAGTCTCAGTGTCGCTGTTTGAGTCTAGACTCCACTCACATGTCATGGATTTTTGTCTGTCTGCAGACTTTTGGTAGTAACACGACATGTTCAGAGTACCTGCAGGAAAAGAAGTTTAAATAACACGTCACTCCAAAAAGCTGAAGACTTTAGTTGTGGGTCATGTGAACGACATCAGAGCGGGTTAACTGAATACGTTCTTCTACTCGGCCTACATTTAATGTTTTACAAAATTAACATGATTAAATGAAAACTTCAAACCAGTCACTGAGACCAAAAAAAACAAACATCCAGAAACATATAACCAGATATATTTTTTAGCTTCTATTTACATAATAAAAACCTTCTCAGTCATGTTTAAACAGATCAGATTTCTCATAGATCCTTAATCCTTCTGCTGAAGTCCTTTTAGAAACAAGCAGCTTTACTTCATGTTTTTTTAAAACCAGATGATAAAAACCAAGAACAAGCAAACATGTGTGCTCACTCTGTGTGGACGAGGGTGGGCGAGGGTCACAGTCTGCAGGGGTGGTGACACACACCCGTGTGTTTTCTTTGCAGATCTCCAGCTGAAAGTCTCTAACTGTCACTGCTGATGCAAAGAAACAGGGAAACAGAGAAAGTCAATGAAAAAAGAATAAAGATCATTAAAGATTTTAATGATTTTGGTGCCCTGGATGTTTTTGTAAAGTGTGAAATGGAAAGTGAGACAATGTTTATTCACTAAAGACAAAGACTATATTGCCAAAAGTATTCACTAACCTAACCCAGTCACTGAATTCAGGTGTTCCAATCACTTGCATGGCCACAGGTGTACTACATCAAACACAGACGTGCAGACTGCTTCTACAAACATTTGTGAAAGAACTGGTTGCTTTCAGGAGCTCTGTGAATTCCAGCATGCAACCTGTGCAACACGTCCATTTCCTCACTACTAAATATTCCACAGTCGACTCTAAGTGGTTATAACAAAGTGGAAATGATTTGACTAAAATTACAGAAGTTGACTGACTGTGTTGTGCAGTGTAAAGAGCATGGACAATTTCATGCTGTAAACTTTGTGGGTAGATGGGGATGGCCCCTTCCTGTTTCAACATGACCGCACATAAGTGCACAAAGCAAGGTCAATAACAACATGGATGAGCGAGTTTTGTGTGGAAAGAACTAGACTCGCTTTCACAGTCCTGACCTCAACCTGCTAGACGCCTTTGGGATGAATGAGAGCAGAGACTGCGAGGCAGCCCTTCTTGTCCAATATCAGTGTCTGACCTTTCAAATGTGCTTTTGGAAGAATGGTTAAAAAAATCTCATAAACATTCCTAAACTTTATGGAAAACCTTTCCAGAAGGCAATATCATATTAAATCCATGAATTAAGAATCCGATGTCAATCGTGTTTATATGCAGTGTTGGGGAGTAACGGAATACATGTACCGCCGTTACGTATTTAAAATACAAAATATGAGTAACTGTATTCCGTTACAGTTACCGTTTAAAAAGGTGGTATTTAGAATACAGTTACCTTGTTGAAATAAATGGATTACACAGCGGTACTTCCCTGTTTCATATTGTGGCGGGTCAGGACTGTTTGGGTTTTGTTTGACAGCTACGTTCTGTTGTTCCAGGCGGCAGCGTTACGGTTGCCATGGTTACAGGGTGACTCTCTCTCTCTGTGTTTCCTGGGTGAGAGAGGCCTTTTTGTTGTTGTTGTTGTGCTAAGCTAATAGGCAGAATGCTACAGGTATAGCTCTAAAGAATGTAGCATCATAGGCAGTGTAGTCCGTGCTGCAGGGAGAATGGACTGCCATACACGTTATGTGTCTGTGAGCGCGAGGAGGGAGAAAAAGGAAAAGTACCAGCTGTCATCGAGCAAAAACGGGAGCTGGAAGCATATAAATATAATAATAACCACTGCAGCCAAGAAGAGTGCCTGACGAGCCCAGTTGTACGTAAGCTATTAAGACTCGACTGTACACCGTGTTCGTGTTTTCCTCCAAAAACAATAAGTTCAGTTGGAGCAGCCTTTCAACGCCTCTCTCTGTCCAGTGTTGCCAACTTAGCGACTTTGTCGCTATATTTAGCGAGTTTTCAGACCCCTCGCTAAAAAATGAGGGGTCTATGCTAATGCTAAAAAAAGCTAATCTTTTTTTTTTCACATCTTTTTTTAGCTAATGCTAAAAAAAGATGTGAAAGCGCATATCGCTTTTACTCTCAACAAGCAGCGGGTGCTGTAACGCAGTCAGTTCTTTTACTCTTTTACTCTTATGCTGTTTTGTGGATCACAAGGTTTAAAACTACTTATAAACACACAAAGTAACTCCACCAAAGTGCCTATTTCGGGTCACTTTTGCCGGTCCAAGCCTGGGTAAAGGAGCAGGGTTGGAATTGTGACATTAGAAAAACAATAATTGCTAAAATAAATTTAATTTGTAGTTCTAAATAAATTCTAAATGCATTTAGGACGTTTTTACTCACTTTATGTATCTTCCACGATGTTATTTCTCTCTCCAACAACATAGATTACAATTACATTAGCATGACCAATTATGCAAATTAGGCGATGACGTCATTTAGCGACTTCTAGCGACTTTTAGGACAGCCAATAGCGATTTTCCTTACTGAGGAGTTGGCAACACTGTCTCTGTCTCTCGCTAGCAAAGTTGACCCAGACAACAAAGTAAAGCTAGTTTTCGGCTACGAGCCCCACACGAACCCGAGGTATTAGCCAGAGGTCCTTTACTACGGTTCGGAGCCGCGGACCTTCAGTAACAGTAATAAATCACAGCAATAGTACATTCACGTAGTTGTAAACAGCATGATTATATATTAAGTAATCCAAAGTATTCAGAATACGTTACTCTCATTGAGTACGTAACGGAATACGTTACAGCATACGTTACAGAATACATTTTGGGGCATGTATTCTGTATTCTGTAATGAAATACATTTTAAAAGTAACCTTCCCAACACTGTTTATATGTGTATGTGAACACAGACAAATGCTTTTTGCATTATACTTTATAACTTCTCTACACCGATAGAAAGGGGAAAAAAATGCCCGGCGTAATTCTGACGCAATGGTTCAATAAAATAAATTTGAAAAAAAAAAGCTGTACTTCAATCAGAAAGTGTGTTCCCTTTAAAAAAAAAAGTCAACAAGAGCTACAGTTTAAACACACACACAACTGAACGGATCAATAAAAGACCTTGATCAGAAAAAAAAAGTCCTGAAATTTATCTTCAGGAATTTAGCGAATTCAGTATGGATCCCTCACAAGCCAAACACTTCCGGTCCAGAAAACACTTTAGTAACATTAAAATGCAAAATCTAACTTTTAATCTGAAACATTTGTGGATAACTTACCATAAGAAAACACACCAATCAGGAGACTCATCACTGTCCAGGTACAGATGTGCACTTTAAGAATCCAAACATCCATCTTAACAGTAAAAATGTTTTTACAACATCCAAGGACATCCACACTTAATCTGTATGGTCTTTAAAAAAAGGTTCAAACCCCACAGACGTCTCTGGTGTGTGCGGGAGGAAGGAGGAAGACGCCTCTGCTCAGCTCTCAGCTCAAACAGAGCTTGCTCAGGAAATTGCGACAAACTTGTAAAAGTATGCTTCACTTGTATGTAGAGGATTATATGTCTATAAAGTTTAGTAGGATTACGGTAACTTTCAGCGCACTCTGGTGGATAAACCGTGTACAGCTATTTGACTCATGTAGTGAGCTACCAATCATAAAAACAAAAGCGTTAGCTAAATATAGTAGATATACATTTGTATATGTTGGTCAGCAGCCATGGGCTGTAAAAATTTTAATGTTATTTGTTCATCAAAACAGCCTGTTGAGCCAGTCTAATGAAAAACGAATTATTAAACTGTTAGAGGATAAACTGTCAGAGATATAGAAGAAAATATTGATAGTTTCAAGAATTTAAAGGAAACAGTACAAAAGAAGCAAACTTGATGGACAGAATGGCTACGCTGCTACTGTTAGCTAACGATATTTAAGTTATTGCTAGCTAACATTATTTTTAAATAATGGTAGCATAATGAATACATAAAACAAATAAATAGGCGCTGTGTGTTTACAAAGTAGTGGCCAGAATTACTATAAAGGAGAGGAAATGGGTTAAAAAAAAAAAAAAAAAAAGGTCCAAGTGAATTTCAAACAAGTTTAAAAAAATGTTATCATAAAAAGTGGTGTTGATGATGGGATTCCGAACTGTGGGGGAACGTTAGCTGAAATCTGGTTGGGAATTATCAGCATCAGGACCCATTACTTGAGAGCCAGTAACACACCCGAACACAAAATGAAGCAATACCACACAGGAAATTAACAAGCCACAACTGTTCCTCATTTGTTTAATCTTTCCTCTTTTTTTTCCAAAGCAAAAACTTTAGCTTGTCTCTGGTTATTTTTTTCTTTTTCTTATACAAATTGAAAACAAATCAAACAAAACGTCTTGTAGAAACATTTAAAAATGACTGACAGCGAAAACCCCCCCCCAAAAAAAACAACAACAAAAAGAAATGAAACAAATAAGGAAGAAAGTTCTGTACAGATAAAAAGAAGAAGAAAAAATAAAAAAAATGGGTGGGGGGCATTAAGTAAAAGGGATTCCTCTGTGCTGCTTACCACACTCAGAAGTGAAATGTAACACTAAACAAGCTTCCTGTGTGATCACACAGAGCAGGCAGAGGAGTGCATTAATGCTGCTGCAGACTAACAAAAGGCTAAACACACGTACTATTAAGGTAAATGAACTTCATTAATGTGTCACTGGGTTTCATGACCTTTGGGTCAAATGTCAAGTTAATGGATATCAGAAAACAATTTTCCCTCTTTAATCCTGAATTGAAAGCAGTGATTCTTGCACAGCAGCAGAGAAATGTGAAGAGAAATCGAGAGAAATCGGAGCCTTTACCGGCTCTGGTTGTCTTTCTGAGTTCAGCTTATTTACAAACCAAGTGGGGAAAAAAACCACATATACAGAACATTTCACCGAGTCTGGTCTCCTGAAATGTCCACATGATTTGAAATATAAGACATAATTATCTGACAAATCCAGAACCATTTTTGGTGGAGTTCAGAAAAATAAAACCCTGCAGCTATGCTGGACATGCGAGTTAAGAGATTTTTTAACTGTGATTAGCCTCTTTCCATTTCCATCATTCTGAGCCCGCGCACTGGTCACTTTTAGACTGAAGTGGGCCAGCAATGTTGCTTGGCTGGACAGAGGAAAAATTCATCACTGCAAAGTTTGGACAGATTACACATGACAGAAAACAAAACAAACAAAAAAAAGCAGAACTTGTATGATAGCATGTGGCTTCATTATTACAGTTTTCTACATGAAAACATTCTTCTGTGGTCACAATTTGAAGATTCGAGAGAAGCTTTTTCGCTGTTGCCATCTTGGTGTTTTAAACTGGGTGTGACGAGCAAAAACCAAACAACTGTGAAATCATAAGCTAAATTTACAAAATAATCTTGATGTTGACGAAGACCTGAAATGATTGACTGAGACCTTTAACTCACCAGCAAAGTTTTTACAGAGGTCAAGTATAAGGGCAGCTTTCCCAAAGGACTAGAACTCTTTATCGCCCTCTGGTGGCCAATATTAGACTGCAGGTTTAACGGCATACATCTTTTATACAGTCTGTGGGTTCGATTTGGAGATAATACCAAAAATACTTGTTACCAAATGTGCGTCAAGACTTTTGCAACTATGACAAATTTCTTGCACATCACATCACTTTGCATTGTTTCACCGCTGTCAGTAAGTCTGTCTGACGCAACAGTTAAAGTGTAAAAGTGCCCTATGAATGACAGAGTGCCATTACTGTAACAGACTGGTAAGTCAGCCATGTTACCCATGTCTGAAAGGCCTACTGTTGGGTTAATTTAATATTGTGCATTATGATTCATTCAGCCACTGTATAACACCGTGCAATGACTAAGGCCGGCCTGAAAACAGAACCATTTTCTCAACACCCTAAAACTTGTGTTGTGTTGAGAAAACAGTTAAAAAAAATAATGAAGAAATTTTGATTCCATAAGCTGATTCTTTCTCTCAACCTGTAACACTCGGCACTAACAGTTTACAAACAATGTCTAGCACCAAGAGCTTGTACCGATGTACAACTATTGCACATCTACCAGGGATTCCTGCAATGCCCTAAACCATCTGGTGCTTCGTTCATTTTTTAAGAACTTTATTTTGTCTGAATTTGTGTTTACGAAGATTTTAGTGCAGCCAGAGATTCTGAGATGTGATACTGGTCTAGCCTAATGATCAGTCGTAGTGTCAGACGTTGTTTCCCAGTTGCACCCGATCCCATTCTCTGTAGGGCGATGACTTTTTGAAAATCACCTTCGTCTAGATGCGCCAGCCCATCTCTGCAGAAGTGAAGGATTATCCTTTTACAAACAAAATCTATTTTAAACAGCTAAGAATGGAGCTACACTGTGGAGAGATTACAGAATGGAAAAGCTTATTCAGTAGAGGGAGGACCAAAGAATGGCGAATGCACCAATCGAAGGTGCAGACTCACAGATAGCCCTAGTTTAGTGCGTACATAAATTTCTGCTTAATGTTTGTGCACAAATTCTTTTTTCATTTTTCCAATTTTATTTCACAGACAACAATCCTGCATTTCAGTCATGGCCTTGCATTTTTCCACCCTTTTCGCATTTTGGTATGAGAACTGCTGATTTTAAAGATAACGGTACACTCGGGAATACCAACCTGTAAAAACCCAGCTGATCCGTAGTCTGGATGCCCTTCATTTCCTTCACCTGGCAGATGCAGGTGAGAGACTATTTCTCACTAAATTGGCATCACTTTGGTGCAAGCATATTGCTCCTATAAATCTGTTCTAATTTACATTTCTCTTTACATTTGACCTCTGATCTCTCTCCAAGACCTCTGAGAATGATTCCATACAGCTGCTGATGCTGCACCTGACGACCGTTTCTATCACCATCTCCCTTGAGTTACCTTTTCTAGGTTCATGATTAGGAGGGCAGGAGGTGCATAGGTCAAAAAGATCACATTTAGAAGGAATAAAGACAGGAGAGGAGAACTGAAACTGAAAACCAGAAAAAAAAAAACTGTCTGGTGAACGACAGCACTGAAAAGTCCCAGCGCTCAAAAAGCTGAGGACCGGCTGATGTTAAAGTTCTCAGAAGACACCCAGCTCGTGCTTTTCAGGTCTGAGCCAGAGCAGCGTTTCAAGTTCAAGAAAGCAGTCAAAGTTTACCAGAGCTGAGCCGAGGCAAACCGAACTGTTTTAAGTTCGTGTGTGTTTGTGTCAGTTTCTGTCTGCGTAGCAGCACGTGCTATTTGTTGCGCAGCAACTCCAGCTGATCCTGGTACTCAGTGAACAGTCTCTGGAATCGAAGGTTTTCACCGATGACGGGCAAGACCTCCCGCAGCAGCTCACGCTTACGTAGACCCTAAAAATACACAAGTCAAACAGTGAATATGTGAGCACGAAGCGACTCATCTTTTCCTCTTCGTGTGCAAAAAGAAGCAAAAATATGGGAGAAATCAGAGCTGTCATCTTGCAGAAGTGACATTGTTTACAGCGTGTGTGCAGTCGTTACAAAGTGTTCTTTAGTTCAGATCATTTCGGTTTATATCATCCAAGCATACTTACCAGTAATGTGTATCAGAGATTCTGGGAAATGAGTAAATGATCAAAATAAAGTAGCAATCTCAAAGACTAAAATAAAAAAAATACATGCGGCTGCCAGTGTTACCCCTCAGCCTCCGAGCAGACACACCTATGGTATCAATTTCAAAATTCTACATTCGAAATCATTCACCACCTTGACAATGGGGTGGCGCAAGCTGCATAAACTGTCCAGGTGTAACACAGAGACACAGATAGACATCCTAAGTAGACAGCAAGACATAATATTAATGAGGCAGTCCATCAAACAGGTTCAAAAGACACCAACAGCACAGACACAGTGAAGCAATACAGTCTAATGAGAGACAGCAGATACTGATCAGCTCCAGCTTCCACTGTCTGAACGTCTGCTGATCACCTCACTACCGTGTTTGTGCTGTAGGTCCCTTTTGTAGTATTTTCACTATTTTCAGTTTGACTCCACTAATACCAACCAAACCTCTGAAATTGTTTCTCACAATCAAAGATAAAATATTAGGCTGTCAGAAACAGATCCTGGTGCAGTTTATAAGTGCAAACTTTCAACTATTCTGAGATTAAGCCCACGTTCAATCTGCACCTCGGCTGACTTGTCTCAAACATCTAAATAAACCCTTTAAAGACAACTGAGCTGTTCTGGGCTTCACTTACTATTTGAAACAAATACTTTAGTAAAAGCTGTGTTTCATGTCACATTTTGTAGTGACTATACTAATAAAAGCTGCTAATATTCAGTGGACTTTGGATCGTGTTAAAAGACAAAATCAAGAGGAGGAGACTGATTTTTGTTGTCGTACCAGTGTGGTGGGCTCCCAGGATGTAGCCGCTGATTTGTGGACGGGACCCAGGAGCTCCTTGCAGAGTTCTCTGAGGCGATGCTCTGAGCCTGGAAGGGAAAACAGAAAAATATATGAAATATAAGAGTTGTTTATATAAGGCTTGTGTACTACATATGACACTGCAAGCTAAGTTTTCTACAGTTGCCGCCTGTTCAATCAGACAATTGAGTCCAAATTTTCTGAAAGCACCTAGGCTGTTTTAGTTTCCACCATTTCTCATTTTCTATCAGAACACATCTGCAATACTCAAATCTGATGTTTTTCCCTTCAGCTGAAAGTTTGGTACCTTCATTGACGAGGAAACGGGCATAGATGAGCAGCCAGTAGCGATACTCCTGTGCTGACTGCAGAGTCAAAGCAGACGCCAGCTGATTCTCCAGGAAGGCCAGCGTCATGCTCTGCTGCAGGTGGTGAGGGGTGGAGGAGAGGCGGGAAGCCAGCCGACCGGCACTGCGGGGAGCACCGAGACTTTTTTATTGACTTTCTTTATTACGTTTTATATCACTGAAGATGAGAAGTGCAGATTAAAAATTAAAGACATACTTGAGGTTGCGTCCCTGCATGACAGCCAGAGGCCCAGAGGACACCGGTGTGTCGTGGCTAGGCAGGCAGCTCCTGAAGTCAGCACACTGAACCAGAGAGTCACTTCTATCTGCTATCAGAGTCCTGAGAGAGATGGTTCAATCACAGCTGTCAAATCCATTGCTTCACTATTCATCTGCGAGTACAGTGAGTACTTCTGCAGTGTTTCTCACCATGTCTCCAGAGAGGAGCTGAAGCAGTACGACTTCCCGTTGGACAGTCCAATGACTGGAACTCCCTGCTGAGTCAGCAGAGACTGGGACACTGTAGTGTCAGCACCTGAAGACACAAACAAAGTAGTTTTCATGGAGAATAACACGGCTCGATTCACTTATTAATGATCACCTGAGTCATTATATACTGTAATCAAATCAAATCTGGCCTGGAGAGTGCAGTGAAGCAAGTTGGACATAACCACACGTTCTCTCTGTTAGCCGGCGCTACAAACCCTAAAAACCACAGTGAGAGATAACAGGTGGGTCTGCCTCTGCCCCACAGCTTCATGGTGGTCATGGGGTAATACTTTCAGCTTTTGGTGAAACGCTTCTGATTTTATATTCTCAGTGTAAAATGGCCAACGAATGAACTCATTTTTAATTACTTTTGTTCCACCAGCTGCAAGGCCAGCAGTGTAAAACAGAATTGGCAGCAGATTAGAATCAAGCATAATATTTGTTTTCCTCATAACCAACTGGGTGCATGCAAATTTTGTCAGTAAGGCACAGCTCAACAGACTGCACATTTAAAATAAATATCAATGAAAGTATACATTTTAAACAAAACTCTGAATTAGGGCTGCCACGATTAGTCGACTAGTCACGATTACATCGACTATCAAAATCGTCGACAACTGAATTAATAGTCGACGCGTCGTTTGAAGCTTTGAAGATCACAAAAGATGCAGGAATAAGTAGCAGGATTTAAGAGTGTAATAACGGACTGAAACAGAAGATGGCAGCACTGCATGTACAAGGATGCCAGCTGCCGTTAAACCCCGAAGAAGAAGAAGTAGCTCTGTCCCAGCTCAGTTTCCAACAATGGCGGCAGCTAGTTATTTTTAATATTACTCTTATTATTCTTTCTGGGTCACAAAATAAACGTTTAACATATTTTCAGGCGAGAATGTAGCTGTGTAAACCTCAAATATCTGCTCAGTTTATCAAGACACCACATATTTTCAAAAGCGCTCCCACGTTTTCGGAGACGTCTGTTACCCACTAGCTCGATAGCTAGCCGGGAGCAAGGCTCACTAGAGCCGTGAGAACACCGGACTCCCGGCAAATCGTTTTCAAACTCACTGCCGTCTTTCGCTACTCAGGTTAAACATGATATATAAGTCACTTAGATAACTTAAAAATGTTATTGTTTGGCTTTTTTCAGTATTTTATTTATTCCTGAGTAAATCGGTTTGGCTGAGATCAAAGTTATAGTTTTTACACAGCTGAATAAACCTCAAGCAGACAACTGATTATCAGAAGTGTGAGATGCTCGAGAATATACTCCAGTGTCCTGTTATATTTTAGATAGCAAGGAGTTTATTAAACTTCACCGAAACAATCTGCAAATTTCATTAAAATTTAATAAACTATCAACTTGTCTTTATTTTTAGTTAGCACATACCTTAAACACTTCAAGCTGTAAGCTAATGATAGTTATATAAGAGCAGATGCTGCTGGTGCAATAAGCTGGATGTTTTATGTCCAATGGATGATGATCTGATTAGTCGACTAATCGCAAAAATAATCGGTGACTAGTCGACTATCAAAATAATCGTTTGTGGCAGCCCTACTCTGACCAGCAATATGACTTCTCTGGAGCAGGTTATGCATTAGTGTTAGTCAGTTTAGTGTTAGATAGGCAGCTTTAACTCTAAATATACCCATTAACACATTAGTCTCGATACACAGTGCACCTCACTACATCTCTCTGCTGTTTTATCGGTGAAGCTTGTTTTGATGTGAGCAGATATCAGCTGTAACGATGACTCACCAGACAAAACAGTCAGCAGAGACTCGTTCTTGACCAGAGCCTTCTGTTTCTGAACATCCCTGCAGAAACAAAAAATGAATTATTACAAAGAGCAAAGATTTTAGAATAAAGACAAATATTCTTTAAATACTACCAGCATAAATTAATGCACTTTCTAAATGTGTAGGCATCTCTGGAAAACTAGTTTTACCTCAGAGATCAAAGATAAAAAATGCAACAAAAGCTCCCGAGCAATTCAAATCAAACAGAGCAGCTGAACACTGACCACACGGACAAAGTCGCTCCAGCGGTCAGAACCATGACGTAGTGTGCAGAGCAGTGTAAAGCAGACGCAGGCGTGCCTAGCTGAATGGCAGGAAGGAGTCGCCGCCCACAGGAAGAGAAGACTGACAACATCCTGTCCTCACAGGCGACTGCAAGGATGTCACTGAGGGAGTGGAGGAGAATTAGGAAGACCAGATTTCGTGCTGTTAATTCTTTTCTTTCATATTTTCTGTCTTCGGTAGACCTGCTGATGTTTTCATTTCAATAACCATGTGGCCTAAATTAAAATCAGTAGCACTGTGTGGGAATATCCTCCCCTTTTCAGTGATACCTCGAAGGCTTTCCCTCCTCCAACTGGGATTTTAGAGGATGACTGCACACATAAAAAATATTCTGCATGTAATTTAGGCAATGAATCTGCATTACTTTACTTAAATGTCTATTTTATCTTTAGTCCCTGACCTTTTAAGTTCTGAAGCTACTAGTTTTTTTCAAGTCACATCAAAAAGTGAAAGTAAATCAATTCAAGTATAAACAGAGATTCTGTCTGTATGAAAACTCAGCAGCGCCTCCTACCTGCTGCCTGCAGCAACGACCACAGAGCTGGGCAGGAGCGTGTTCCAGTCTCGTCCGTCTCTGGAGCATCGCAGCTGGCTGAGCTTCGAACCTGCAACCATGGACACCTCATTCTCCACCTCCAGGAACATTGAGGGCTCCATGCTCACCTGAATTGAATTTGAATTAAATCTTTATTTTGAACATGTTAAAAAAGTACAACAACATAGAAATCAAAAGAGACAAACAAAGGAAAACAAGCGACCATAAATACAAAAACAAAAAAACAACAACAACAACTTTCATGTTCAAAAACGAGCAGGAAGAAGCATAAGCTGCACAACAGACACTCTCGATAATGTATGGAGCATCGCCTTCACCAGTTACAAATCCACCAAAGCTGATGTTTCAAGACAGGAGAGAAGACGACACTGCTCAAACAGAAAAGGGAGAATTTCTAACTGAAGAAACTGAAACGATAAGTGTCCAAGGAGGAAGCCAGAGAAGGCTTTCTAAAGTGCTGATGGCTGTTTATTAATAGATAGAAACAAAACAAACAAACAGGCTTGAACTAAAATAAGAATTTCTACCTCTGAGATGTGGGCTTAAGAAAAAAAGCTACAAAATGAGTAGCCACACAGTGGAAAAACACTAAAAAGAAGAAAAAGACAAAAAAAAAAAGCAGGCAGAGAACAAGGACGACCTTAGCGAGAAGAACAAGAGAACAAACTTAGCAAAGAAATAAAAAGAAAGACCCAAAGCCAAACCATACAGCTTGTGAGAGATCAGACGGGGGATGCAAACAGATGAGGTGATTGAGGTGAAAAACTGTCAATTAAGGTGGCTCTAAAAGTACAATACATCTTCCAGCTGGATTAAACACACTAAACACTTAAAGTCCAAACCAAAGAGATGACAGACGGTGTTACCTGCAGACTGAAGGCCTTCTGTGTACTTGGTGTTGGTAGTTTGAGAACAGCGACAGGAGCTGGAGGAGCTACAACCCTGCTGGGCTCCCGTTCCACAGGAGGAGTTATCTGTTATGACGAGATAAGTAGAAAAGCACACTTGGTTCATCTATTTTAGCTGCACCCAAAGAACTTAAAATAACAGATTTTCAGGCTTCAGATCCATCCACATGTCCCTCTACCTGAGTGAAAGGTTGGGCCATGGATGCAGCCATCTTGTCTTTCCTGGGCCGGCCCTTCCTCCTCTTCTCCAACACCTCTCCTGCATCCAGCAGCAGCTCTGGTTTCCTCTTGCCAAATGTCAAGTTCTTGTTGATGGCAGCCATCTTATCCTCGCTGTCACTGCTGGTCTCTTCTTTGGTTTTTGCCTCCTTCTGGGCGGTGACGCCGTCTTTCGGCCTGCTGCTAGAACAGGACATCAGATATGTCTCTGTGTTCTGTTTTTGTGTTTGATGTTCTTCACTTGCACAGTTACTCACCTGTCTAACGGTGTGAGTCCAGCTGTGGACGAAATGGCGGCTGTCACGCCTGGTGTGGCCTTTGACCTCTCTGTAAACCTGGAGTCCAAAGCTTTCATTGGCTCAATCTTGGAGGCAGAGGTGAGCAGCAGACTGGACTTGACACTAGGAAGAAGATAATGAGAAAGACAAGTGAAGGCGGGAATGAGAAAACCAACCGCCATGTAAACGACTGGGAAGAGGAAGTGGGAGGTTTGGGAATTTAAAGTATGAAAAAGACAACACAGAGAGGGTAAAACGGAAAACAACAGCAAAAATTCCCCATCTGTGATCTCCATACCCATCATTGTTGTCCTCCATTGGCTTAGCGGTGTTGTTGGGAGGAGGTGAGGTAAGCATGGGGTCGTGTGTGGGCTTAAGCCCCATAGAAGAGGCCTGTCCTGGGCTGGAGTCGGAGCTGAGCTGGGGGGTGAGCTGGCTGGACATGGATGAGCCCGAGGGCAGGATGGGAACACTGTTGAACAAAGCCGGAGAGAAATCCCTGCAGGGAGAAAAGGGCCTGTGATCTTCTACTCTTCATCTGGTTAAGCCAATTATTACTTTTATACAACAAAAACTAACTTTAACCATCACTTTTTCTACACTGCATTAGCTCTGTGGACCAGAATCATCTTCAGTTTGCACCACGTGGCTTCGATGTTGTTAAAACACGCAACAATAGCCCCCTGTTTCAACGGTTCAGACTGAGAGGAGTCTTTGAACTTGCGTGGATTCAAAACCAAAGATTTGACACTTCAAGCTCTTCTCTTATTGTGTTGCTGCAGCTTTGATGGCACAGAAGAAACCTGTAATCGGTCCAGCCGCTATCTTTGGAGTCCAAACATGATCTACCAGCTATTTAGCTATTTTTGTGAGATCAGCCATCTTGTTCACCGGAGTGTGTTTCACGCTTTCCTACCCCGTGTCCAGCTGAGCAATGCAGAGCGGTGTGATTCTTCTTCTGCCATCTGCTGTTCTCGTCTCCACCTGCTTCTTCAAAAGATTCTGCCAGATGAGAGAATAAAGCATCCAAGAAATTTAGGCTGCACAGATATAAAAAGGTTGTTTTGACAGCTTTGGAAAATTAAAAGTTTAAAACATTAATATATATAAAATACACAAGTATTAGTATATTTTAAACTCTGTTGGACTTTGATTTCTAATGTCTATTGTCTCTACTCTAACAGTTTTCCAAAAACCCAATGAAAATATAATTATCAGGTTTCTGATATGCTTCCAGGAAGCACCTCCCAGAACTATGTAAGCATTTTTTCCCTTAATTTCATTTATTATAGATGGCTGCTCCATCTACCTTCCTGATGTCCTCCAGAGACTCCCCGTTCATCACACTGTTGAGTTTGGGTGTTGAGGATTCAGGTGCAGCAGCACCTGGTCCTGAGTTGGCCTGGGCAGAGTTCTGCCGCTCCTGTTGGTATTTGAGCATCTCGGGGTTCTCGATGATGGTGGTGGAGAGCTGAGCCTCGGTGCTGGTTATAGCCAGACTCTTACCGTAGATGTTCTGATGGATACTGTTCTATTTGTCACAAGAAGGAAAAGAAAAGTTTTCTAGGAGGGAAGAAACCTTATTTAAGCAAGAACCACCAACAAAATCAAAAAAGTCTGTTAAACTGCTTAGCAATAAAAACCTGGAATATAAAGATGTCGACGAATAATTATACATAAAGCAGAGTTTGGGCCTCATGTGGTGCATTTTTCATTCACTGATTACTTTTCTCTACTTCTAAGAATGAAAAACAAGATGAGAAGAGACAACTTTGTTATGTGGTTTAAATAAAACTTTGTACCTGCTAGCTGGTTTAGAGTTTATTATTAGCTAAATTAAAAAAAGATGAGGGGAAGACTTTGACTTTAAATATATCTGCAGTACAAATTTTCAGCTCTACATTTTCATTGCTGCACTCTACTAGAGTAGATCTGTATGAGGCACAGTTCAAATAATCTTTATTTATCTTACTGGGCTCCTAAATTACCCCCCATAAGTAAAGAAAGACAGTACAGAAGGCAAGCTGCTCAGATGGTCAACACTCCTGGACACTTACTCAGGCTTCAAAATAATGTTTAAATTGGACCTCGTTTTTTCCAGCTCCATATATTTATTGTTATAGTCTACTGGAATAGCTTTGCATAGTCTGCACTTAAAATAAACCTTACTAATCTTATACAGGGCCTTGGTCTCTAACCCTCAGTTCATCTTCTGTTTGAAACAAGCCGTCTTAGCTCCTTATTCTCTAAACCTACTTTCTCCTGATTGGCTGCAACTCACAAACAAAGTTTAAACAGTAAGTGGGGCAGATTTGGGATATCCCCCATATGTCATAAAACACAGCCGAGAGCAGAAAACACCACCTGAAACCAAGCATTCAAAGCTTGAGACTTGACCTACATGATATCCTTGTACACAAGCTGACCTCATTATTTGAAACTCTAGCTAGGTTTAACATGAGCATCTACCATTGTAGTAGAATATATATGACGCAGGTTTTAAGTGCACACAGGACTAGTTGTAAACATACAGTCACAATTTCAGTGATGCCTTGATGCTTCTTACCTTCTCCTCTTCATTCAGCGGGTCTCCCAGTTCATCCAGGGAGAAGTCCAAATAGGCGACTGTGCCATCCATCGAACAAACCAACATCCCCAGACCCGTCAATGTCCTGATTCACACATACATATCAAACTCAGACATTTATCACCACCAGTAATGTTTAATAAGCCTACACAAAACACCTGTATGCAAACAGAGAAGGGTGCAGGTAAAAAAGCATCCACACGCTGAGACATTAAAAATGATATCTGATGTCAGGGCGGTGGACTTGGAATAAGAGAGACTACAGAATGTGACAGCCCACAACGTCTTCACTCACCAGGAAATGTCCATAATGGATTTATCGAAAAGATCATGGATGACCACAAGAGGGCGCTTCAGTGAGGTGAGCTGGAGCAGAGAGAGCGAGAGAGACTTTATTTTTTATATCCTCTGAAAACAGCTACTAAAACTGGGTTTGACGATTCCTGGTGAGAAACCACTGAACTGGAAAAACTGCCCTCACTTGGGTATTAATGTACATGTCATCACATCAATAAGCCATGAAAACTGCAGCTTGACTAAGGCATGAAAGTACTAACTTTTATGTTTTACTATCATTATTTTAAACTTTAAAACTGTGGGCTTTTTACTGACCCAGACGGAGAGCGATCGGTCTTTGCTGCCGACAGCGCAGCAGCAGTACGGACAGCTGGGCTTCGGAGAGCTGCCGTTCTTCTGCTTCTTCTTGAAAATCTTTGGGTTGAATTTCTGCAGGAACAGAAACCAGACGCATCAATAAGTAGCTTTTCTTTTGTTTAAATATAGATTTACTGGCTGAACATGTTGCTAGCACATCCTCACCACCACGGTGACAGCTTTACGGTGGCCCACAAAGTCCATATTAGTCTTCCAGCCATCTCTCTCCACAATCTGAGCGGTGGGGCCGGAGTTGTTCATTGCATGAGCCGACACAAGATACTGACCGTCTGGAGACCAGGACAGACGCAGGACGTGGGTCGTCCCACCGCACTGAGAGTGAGACAGAAAGAGAAAAATCCCTTAAACTGTGATGACAAAATAAAATCAAAACCTAAATCAATTAGTGGAAACACACAACGTATCCAATGGGTTCCAATCAAAGCGAGAGTGAGTGTTCCTGTACCTCACTGAAAGGTTTGGTGATGTTCGCCTCCATCTGCCAGTCCACCGTCCGCCACACTTTCAGGCTGTGGTCGTCAGCCTGGGAGGCGATGTATTTCCCCACTGGATCCCATGTGAGGCCTTTCACCAGGCCAGTGTGTCCTCGCAGAGTAGTGACCATCTCTGAACAGATCATTAAGACAGTTGCAGAGTGTGCAGAAAGTGTTTTTCCCCTCTCAGTTAAAAACAAAAGACTTTTGTAAATATGGGCATTTTCTATTTTCCAGAGGCTGAGCTGTGGTTAAACTTTACCTGGAAATTTGCGAGCGTTCCAGATCACAATGGTGTTATCCACACTGCAGGAGGCCAGCCACACGTCATGAGGAGACCACGCCACGTCCATCACATCTGCAAACACAGCACAATGATAACAAATGATGACAATGGTGTGACACTTTTCTTTTTTTGACATTAATATGTCAAAGGGGATTTAAAGAAAGAAATTTACCAAGTAATGTACTGAATGTTGAACGGGGAAAAAATCTGGCTATTATCTGAAATATTTTACACCTTTATTTTTGTTTTTATTATTTATTCATCGTCTTGTTTCAGGAAATTCTTTTGTTTTTAAACATTTAAACACACAGGTGTTAGACCTCGAGAACACACACAATGAACAGAGGCTCTTTTACTAGCCAGGTTGGTGGATGTGTGCAGATGTTCAATATCTGTGAACATCTGCAACTTCTCTGTGCATTTTCTGAGTCTATTACCTCCAGTGTGGTTCCTCAGGATCGTGACACACCTCCACTGCTCCACATTGGCCAACTTGCTGCTTGACCCAAACACTGTGCTGGGACCGATGAACCTACAGGGAAAAGAAACACACAGACAGACATGATTAAAAAGCAGCAAATGTGAATGCTGACATAATTATCAACAATGGAGATTCACCAGAAAACATCAGTGAGAGGAAGTTAGCTTGAACTAGCAGGAAAAGGATAGCATGCATCCAGTCAGTTCATACACAGAGAAAGAACTGGGACATACTTTAAAGTAGCAAAGAAGAATAAATATAGACTTTGTTACAAAAATACTTGTATAATAATCATCTTTTATGGCTTTTGGCAACAAGAGCACTTTGTGTAAGTAACATATACCAGCAACTGAACGAGGTATCAACCTACTGCAAGTTCTGGTTATTCTGGTTGTCCAGCTTGGAAGCAAATTTCCAGAGAAGAGCTACCAGCTGCAGTATAGGATGTCGAAGTCTGTTCAAAACCCCCCTCTGGCAGTCTTAGTTACACTCTGGTGTTATTTTTATTCATGCAGCAAAATAAATAAATAAAAGCTAAAATTAGGTCCAAAATATATTTATGTGACCGTTCTGACCTCGGTGGCCCACCCAAGTAAAGTATATGTGTAGGAAACAGTGTGTCAAGATCCAAAAGTGGCCAGTGGCATGCCTCTCCTGGAGCTGTGGAATACGCCGATTATAGCTGTATACCATCCAGCAGCAGCAGCACATCATCCAACAGTAGCTGACAGCTGTAGAATCTGCATATGCCCCATCTCCAGCAGTAGCATACCACTGGCAATCTTTGGATCATGGTGCTGCAGAATTATTAAAATTACAAAAATAGTAGATTTTTGTTTTTTGGCTTAATTAAACAGCCCTAGTTTATAACAGTGAGTCATATGATTGACCATTTAACAGCATGCTGGTGTTACTAGAACAAAAAAAATAGAATAGGATAAATAAATAATATTGATGCAAGTTTATTAAAGTGTAGATCGTTGTGATCTAATGCACTGTGGAAAGCCATAAAATTGCCGCCTATCACACACACACAGTCTAGTGTGCGTTCACGCTGACACAAAAAGTTTCCCATTCTGCTTTCAGCTCAGTCACCATGGAAACGTCCTTGTTTGGCCGTCTTTCCAGACGTTTCTCGACAGATAGTGAATGCTGTTTATCATATTGAGCGGGTGACTGTGTGTATACGTACGCGGCTCTCTTCCACACCATGACCAGCTTGTCGTCTCCTCCGGAGGCCAGATACAGCCCGTTGTTGGACCAGCGCACACAGTTCACACAGGCTGCAGAGACACACACAAACACTTCTGCTCACTGAGGCTATAAATACAGTTTGTATGGATTTGTGCTGAGGAGGCTGTTAGGGTGGACAATAACAGCACCTGCAGATCAAGATGCTCTCATTATTAAATATGGCTGCTTGTTATTAGGTCACTGAACACAGCAGCAGTTTATGTCAGCGGCAGTTCATGGAAGGCGAAGTGATTTTAATTTCTTGCCGCTGTTATCTCCATCCATCCAAGGTCAACGTTCCCGAACGTTTTAGTCAGATGGGTTTATAGTTACAGGTTTCCTTTCTTCCTTTTTTTATAGTGTAAAAGGTCTAATCATTTTTTTAAATAGTTACATTTCCTTAGTTCTTTTTTTATTCAAATCACATTCTGAATACATCTTGAACTCTTTCAGACTTATCTTATAGTATTTAACTAACATTTTTACTCACTGACCCCCTTGTTGTGTTATATTCAGCTTTATACATCGGATTTGTTTTTGCTATAATCAACCTTTGATTTCAGCATGTTTTCAGTGATTTTCTACAGCAGTTTCTGTGTCATATTATTACAATTGTGTAAATTGTGTAACTGCATCTCAATGTATTTATTACTATTTAACAAGAAAAAAACAAACTGAAAGTAACCCTTTTTTTTACATTTTTACTTAATGAGCATTTTTAGTTTTTACTCTATTTCATCAATTTAAATGACCTCTTTTTAGAGATTGTTTCTCAACGTTTTCTTGTCACTTAGTTATTTTTTGCCATATATAAAGCCTTTAGACTATTCTACTTCAACTACTTTATACTTTAAATTGATGGTGGTTTTTTTGTTGTTGTAGGTTTTCTATTACGATGTTTAGGCTTATTACACATTGGTGGAAAACCTTGTTTGGGGGTTCTAGCAAAGGAGAAAATGTAACAGAGTTTTTTGGAAGCAGAACTTTTTTTCTATGACTTGTTCTGCAGCTGTCAAGGAAATAATAACAGCTGTGCATGTTGGTATTGCAGTACAGTCTACATGCATCAGATGTTTATTTGTGCAGCTTTCAATAACTGTTAAAAAAAGTAATTAATTAAAGAAAATTACATATACACACAGTGTGGAGCTATCTTTAGAGACCATAAGTAACCCTAAAGTTTAATTAAGGGGGAAAAATGACCTAGAGAACAAATACACTCATTAACCAACCATATATACAGACTTTGATTACCTAAGTGATTGTCCATCTGGCAAAGCATTTTGGGAATATTCTCGTTCTTCTCATCCTCCTCTCTGAGGACCGGCGCCATGTTCCAGATCATCACCTTCCCCGAATCCTCCCCTGGAAACAATCCAAGTATTTTAAACATGAAACACCTTCACAAGGAGCAACAGGGAGCATTTTTTTTAAGCTGGAAGGTAAACCTGAACCCAGCTGTAACTTTCCATCAGTTAGAATACTAAGCTGTTGTTTAAAAATGATCCTAAAGGGAGAAACTTTCATTTTAGCAGTTGTTGGTTTTACCTTGGCCACCAGTTGCAAATTTTGTTCCATCAGGGTGGATGTCAACTGAAAATATGGGTTTACCTGAGAAACACAAAAATCAACATTTAATATCAGTCATCTCAATTTAATAGATCTAAAGAACACAAAAACTGCAGACTGATATTGTACACAGGTAACCTAGAGATACTGAGGAAACTGGAGGAAATAAAGGAGTAACTAAAAGGAAAGACACCAGAGTGCATCTGGAAAGTTTACAAAACCACATTTTGCTGATTCAAACTCATAATTTTTACACCAATCCATACAGCACACACATGTCCCACAGTCACAAGCCAAAACAGGTTTTCTAGTGTGTTAAATGACAGCACTGACATTTTCCATTGGCAAGCGTATTCGGAGTGTTTGCTCAGTACATGGCTAAAGCACATCTGATAACAACGACTTCCTGGAAATACTTTCTTGGCGATATGCTTTGGGTTGACATCCGAAGCTTAACACTGCTACACTCTCTCCTAAATTGTCTCACTAATATGCCCACAGCATGATGCTGCACCACACCATGTTGTAGCGATGGCACTAATGAGATGGCTTCTGATTACCTTTAAAAACGAATGGTGTCTATGGTTACTGGTTAATTGACACTTCACCACAGAGGCCTGATTAGTAGAGAGCTGCACCAAATTTACACCCTGCAAGCTCTACAAAGGAAATCTAGATCCTAATTGATTGTGACAGCTGGGCTCTTGAATATCTGGTCTGACAAAGGTCTTTCATCCTCAGCTACTCAGTTTGGTTGGGTAGGCAGCTCTAAGAAGACTGCTGATCACGGCAAACTTCTTATATTTTAAGTTATGGAGGACAGGGCTGGGCCATATCATACCGTTCACGGTAATACCGGTATAATGTTTGGCAACGATAAGAAAATGAAATATCGCGATAGAATATGGGTAAAACGTGCATGCACAGTGCCTTTGTTTTCATATGCACATGGCGGAAAAAGCATGGTGGCGACGGAGAATGAGAAGGGCGAAGGCGGATTGTTGAATGAAAAAGATGAACCAGAATTGGTTTGTAAAAATGCTGCAACTTCAGTGGTGTGGAACTGGTTTAGCTTTTGTCCGTCAGATACAAAACAAAGCACTATTTTTGGTAGAGCATGCTAGCAGGCTGTCGTTATTACCGTGTTTTTTGGAAAAATCTACCGTGCTCCTTATAATCCCGTCTGCCTTATGTATGAATTCTGGTTGTGTTTACTGACCTCGAAATGATTGTATGTGGTACATGGCGCTCGAAAATCTGTCAAATGTTTTAGTACGACTTTGCTAAGCTACGAAGCCGCACCACTTGATGGATTGTCGGAGCATTACGGCTATCGTAGGCAGGAGCCTCGTGGAGTGATACATACTGTGCTTCAACATAATATTACCGTAGTGTGTGTGTGTATAACCTCTTTTTAAGTTTTGTGGATATTCTACATGGTTATGCTGTGGATATGTCGGCCAATTTTCACTGGAAATGCCTTTTGGTTAAACTGTCAGCAAGGAATTTGCATTTGCACTGTTAAATGTTTATATAACTTTAATGCACATAAAAAACAGCTGCTTGTTTAAGTGAAAATACATTGATGTTTTGGGGTTTTTTTGCACTAATAAAGTTGTGGAGTTGTAAAGTGTTTTGTCTAGTATCAATTATATCGTCAGTTATATCGTTATCGCAAATTTTCAAATGTATATCGTGATAAATATTTTTGGTCATATCGCCCCGCTCTAATGGAGGCTACGGTTCCCATAAGTATGTTCAACAGTGCTCACGTTCAAAATGACATTAAGGTGGCAGCCTATCAGAATCTTTCCTGTCTTAACAAATGATCTTCATTCTTCTATAAATTAGATAATTAAATCTTATTTTGCTTTGTTGCTGCAAAGTATTGTGCACAGATCCGCCTGAAATGCAAAAAAGCATGTAAATCAAAACTTTCCAAGCACACTGCATGTTGGACACATTTCAACATAACACAGGGACATGGCATTGACCTCAGCTGTTTTTTTTTACCAGGCTTTGTTTAGTCTGCCTTATGAAAAGTTACTCAACTGTTCTGTGATTTTCCACAGGTATGTTAGAACATGCCCACACCCAAGACTGTATTTCAGTGTCTTGTCAGGTTTACAATCGACATGCACTCGAGGATTTTCCTGAAAGGAAACCTTTCTGGTAAATCCTCCAAAATCTCTTTGGTAGTATAACCTAATTCCCTAACTCCTCCTTTAAGCCATGGAGAAACATTACACAGTATTTCAAAAACATCATCATTAGCTGGTTTCTATGTAATTTATACTTTTTTATTGTTTTATTTTAAGCTAAAAAAAAAAATAATGTGACTTGCTGTGAAGTTATGCACACACTGTTTCTCAGTTGAATGAAATGAGCAGTTAAATACAAGAGACAAATATGGCAGTATCTTCCTATATTTCAAAGTGAAATCCAAATGACATTAAAGTAAGCAGCAGGGTCACTGCTGTTCCTCGAAGTTCGAGTCAATAGAGGCTCTTCGGGATTATTTTTTTTCTTTAGAGAATTATCTCGTTAATTCAGATATGGTCAAGCCAATGTATTGAGCTTGTTTGATGAACTAATAGTGAGGCTTCAGAACAGAACCAGTGTGTGGCATATCCATCCTTCTGCGTACAGTCTATACAATACACCCTTACTTAACAGTCGGTGCCTTTTTTGTCTAAGAAACCACAATTTGAAATAAGGTTACAATTGCTAAAATATATTTGAAAAAAGCTACAACTGTACAATAAAAAACTGTGACTTATTACAAACTTCTCATTACTTAAAGTGATATTTATAAAAGATACAGTACTGTGTACTACGTGACTAAAGCTGAGGTTCATACCTAACCGTGCACTCTATATACACCCCTGAGTACGTGCTTAATTTTAGCAACAGTGCAAAAATGTATGTCTAAAAATTACAAAGAAACTCCCGTTGAGTGCTGAATTAAAAAAACAAACAAAAAAACAAAGCATTATTTCCTCAGTTTTCTTTGTAAACATATCAGCAGCTGGAATCCATCTGCTAATATAATTATACATTTAAAACATTTGGTATCATGCTATATTGATGCTGTTGTGCAATTTTGTTGGAGTCTTCAAAATGTCAATTATTTTAGGGGCAAAATGTGCTCTACTAAAAACAGTCGTTAGCTGCACCCTAAATTCAGGCCATTTCCCTGGCGGTTAACTTTCCAAACTGACAGCTTAAAAATTATCCCATCAGACACTTGTTTATTTTTTTAAGCTTCCTGAGAAGCCGTCACACAAATAAAATGTTAAAATATCCCACGGGATGTGAGTAAATCTGTCCCCAAAAAGTCACTCCTAGGCTGTAACTTCGACACGGGTCATCTGCCAGGTAAGTTAGCTAACGTCAGGACACCAGAACTAGCCGGGGGGGGCTAACTAGCTAGCTAGCTAGCTAAGGTTAGCAAACAAATATACTTTGAGCACAGAGACACTGACAACGGCACAAACACCAAATGCAAGTGCCCAAATGTTGGCTTAGGTTTAGCATGTGAGTGACTTTTAAGTGACTAACAAGTCAAACAAGTGTGCACCAGCACCATAACCATCATCATCATCATCATGCGTCCTTATCAAGTCGCCCCCCTCCGACAACAAAAGCCGAACTTGATCCAACAGATTCCTGCACAAGCTTACCGTTGTGGCTCACCCAGCTCGGCTTCAGCAGCTTCATTTTCACCCCGGGTATTTTATTTTAAATCCCTTCGAAACAAAAATCCATCCAGCGCTCACTTTCGGTTCATGGGGAAACTAACGAAAAGCTCCCTCCTATTGTCTCAAACTCCGTCCGACACTTTGTTGATTGCGCGATTCAACTCCCATCTCGCAGCATCCCCGAGTACCCGAGTCGACCAACGGACAGCAACAGACAGGCGGCCCCGGATGACAAACGGGCGAACACCAGGCAGCTCAGGAAGTGTTTCCGTAAGTTTTGACCGCGGACAGGAAGAGGGTGCAGGCAACATGTCATAATACACCCACGGGGAGAGTTAAAATAGAAGACAACTACCAAAAGATAATTATTTGTGATTTTTTACTTATTATTTTTTTCGAGTGCAAATACTCAAATGTTAAACCCGAAAATCAACTCAAATTCACACCGTTTGTGTCGATTGGATCTGACACGGCTTTTATTTTGAAAGGCTAAATGGCAGATTAGCGCGCAAACTCGGAGTTTCTTTTCGCCAATTTAGCACAATTTAAAATGTCTTTTAAATATTCTTGAAAATAAAACATTAAACATAGACTAAGAACAGTTAAAATATGTTTTTATATTGGAGCTGAGAAGTTTCTGGCCAACTTCTAATTTGTTTTTGCTTCACCCCTTAGAGCTGGAAAAAAATAAAATAAAATTCAGATATTGTTTTGGATAAATATTATGCTTGTGTGGTGGCAATCTAATCCTGTTTACAGTGTGTTTATACAAAACTTTGTCCTTTATTTCAAGTCACTGAAATTTGCAGAAAAATTAAGCAGAAAGGTAAAACAAACAAACAAAAAACTGCACACATCCTTATCACAGTCTTTGCTTTTGCGAAAATGTGTCTGTTGTATAGCCATGTATAACTTTTCTTTGTGTCTGCAACAGATAATTCTGCAGTGTCTTTTCCACAATTAAAAGAGGAACTTTTCTCTTCTTAAATGTAATATAATTGGCCACTTTATTAGGTTCAACCTGACTCTACAAGTTGGACTTCCTGTTACTTTCAGAAGTACCTTAATTCTTCGTGGCATAGACTCAACAAGGTACTAGAAAAATCAGTGTTATCTTGCTGGAAGCAGTCATCAAAAATATGTACACATAGTAAAAGGATGCATATGGTCAACAATACACAGGTAGACTGAGTAGGCCAAGTAGACTCAGTTAGGAGGGTCCCAAATTTTGCACAAAAGTAACCTCTCACATCATAATACCAGCAGCAGCTTAAATCGTTGATACAAGTATGTATGCATAGAGGATGGAGCCATGCATATATGTTTTTTATGCCAAATGTTGAATCTGTAATCTGAATATTGAAGCAGAAATAAATACTCAGCCTCAGTTTATGGTTTTTACCTGACAGGAGTGACACCGGGTATGGTCATCTGTACATTCAGAGATCCTCTTCTGCTTACCTTGGTCATAACGAGTGGTTATTTGAGTTACTAGTCTCAACCATTGTATTAAGGCTGATGATAGAAGGTGATTTGAACAACAAACCCAGGTGTATGTGGCTCAAATTCACCAGATACACAACAGGCATGGGGCCGATTACCAACGATGATGAGAGAGATCCAATTGACAAATAGCATAGTAGTGGATTTCTGAAGGTCCAAGAGAACAGACCCACCCCCAAATATAAATCAGTGGTCAGGATGTGGAGATTAAATTTGTCTCTGTCCACCTCTCAGAGTACCTGACCTGGACCACTCACATCTTAAGTGGCTGTCAAAAACATCTTTATGATAAGATTGAAACATTTATCACCTGGAACTTAGATGATTCATCAAAAAAATGTTACGAGTGTATGTAATAATTCTGTGTCACACCAGAGTCATAGAAGAGAAACTAGGGAAATAACCATGACTTTATTCTGTTCAGGTGAAATTCACAATGAATTTTTAAAGAATACATAGACACATTAATAGAAACATCTTTATTGATCACAAACTAAATAAAAAAAACAAAACAAAACAAAAATATGATTATTATTCTTTTCCAGTAGAGTGATCAACAAAAACAACATGTTTAAGAAAAGGTGATATTTAATTAACATAAGTCACTACTTCACAATGGGACTTATGTGACTATTATCATAACCTCAAGGGTGTACAAGTCATATAATGTGTGTTTAAAACATTTTTCAAGTGTATCCCAAAAGAAAAATGATTATAAAACTTTAAAGAAAAAGAAAAAACACATTTTTACAGTTCACAGCTAAAAAAAAAAACCCAAAAGAACAATGCCATCACATAAATCTTCCCTGATGGTATAAATTACACACAGGTAAATTAGTGTAAACAGCTTACTCACTTCTACCAAAATGTTATACTTTTGTTCTGTCTTTTGCTAGAGTCCTTAAAAAGAGTCAGAACAATAGGAAATATTCTTATCCAGCAACGGAAAAAACCCGCAAATGACCCGGAAGAAGTCACTGCACGTGTCTGCCTGCTCAATTTGGAAGCTCTGTTTAAACAAACAGAGGGAAAAACAGTAGCTTATATGTATTTTTGGCATTTCATTTTATAGGGAAGGCAACACTGGAATCCATTACTACAACCCTCGGTGTGTTATATGTGCCTGTGCTGTGTTCGTAAATACCAACTTCATGCTAAACTGCTGTCCTGAGGAAAACTTGCCAAAATTGTCTTTACTGATCAGAACTGCAAGAAAGAGTACACCTGGGGGCAGTATCGAGTCAGCCCCCCTTTAGCCTGAATCTGGTCCCCTCTGTAGACTCTCAGTATCACAAAACTGAAAGGACTGCACTTAATTGCCTTATCAGATTATCTTACATTAAAGGATTCTGGACAGATTTCACATGAAAACAGCTCAAATTTGGCAGAACCTTACCGATGCATTACAGTTCAATGGCATCATGAACAACAGACGAATCAATGCCTCATACACAAATACTGAAAATCATAACCTTCACGAAGGATTACTTCTTCCAGCCGTTTCTGTAATACCCAAAGGTGATAAAGTGTTAATAATAACAAAGAATATGAGCAGTTTTGTCTTTTAGTCTTTACATGTGGCATCTTCAGGGACCTGACATCCCTCTGAAAGTTGCTTCGATTTGCTCCAGTGTCTTGCCCTTGGTTTCTGGGACGAAGATCATGGTGAAGATGACATTCAGGATGCACATGGAAGCAAAAAGCCAGAAAGTTCCTGCACTGGTTAGAAGATTCTGCAAGGCAAATAGGTATCCAGAGGGTGGGGGGGAGAGAAAGAGAGAGAGAGAGCAAGAGAGGGGCGGGGGAAAGGCCACAGAGAACTATGTCAAAAACACTCAAAATATCCCTGCATCAAAATATGTTTTCACAGCTTCACAAATTGTCACTTATATGAATTTAACTGTTATTTTTCCATCCTCAGTATGTTGGAGAGGCTTCTCCAGGTAGCAGAGGTGGCCTTCAGCAATGAGACAGACAGCTACACAATCCAACATCCAAAGTCAATTTAGAATGACCAATTAATGTAACATGCAGTTTTTTGACCTCCAGGAGGAAGTTATACAAAGATATAGCTGTACAGTATTCTAGATGTTGGTGTAGAGTAAACTTTGTTTTTTAAATTCACAAATACAGATGGTTAAAAAAATTAAACAAAACTATAATCCTGTACAAAAAAATGAAACCCATTATCCTTTGAGCTGAGAATATCCAATCTAAAAGTGACAGCGCTTTGAGACAATACAGCGAACCTAAGCAGGCTATGGAGTGACTGCTGACTACTTAAGCTGCTGTTATGGTTGGCATGTTGGTCTCTGCTCAGTCTAAATGTGACATCAGACCCATAACTATTCATAAGGGTGCTTGTGGTACACTGGACGTGGTGAAGTCTTCTCGTAAACAACATGTTTTGCAACTCAGCGGGAAAAAAAATTATACTAGAACAAGTCCAAAGAGGAAACAAAATAATTATGGTGGTTTGAAAGTTTTCTCCACAAAATCTCATCTTTTTTTGCTCCAGCTGTTACAGCTTTTCCCCTTTGTACCCTGGTTATCTCAATGTGCCTGTACTGACCCATCACTGAAACAGCAATAGACATTAAGCTTTTCAAACACTCATTTTTCCAGCCTGACTAAGTCAGGAGTCATGCAGCATTTGTGAGAGCAACAATGGTGAGCATAAATGGCCAGTTAAGTCTGTTATGACTGATGGCAAATTAGGGCAGTTACAACAACTATGTGTATACTGGACTAAATGCTTCCCTTAATATGCTCGTTAAGTAGGAATGCACTTCTCTGCAGCTCGTCTTGTGTTGGCAGGGAAGCTTTCTGGGAATAAACTATGTTTGATGGGGGCGAGTCATCAAAATTTTGCCATAAGTCAGTAATGATGTGTTTCCAATGTGTTCTGTGTTCTGCTATCTCATCACAACCATAATAACAAACAATAATGATTACTGTGTGACATCACTTTGACTTTCTGGTGAGTTACTTATGCTAACTGTTCCAACACGATCTTATTCCACATCCATTGAACCAATTGTGGTAAACATGCGGCCTATGTGCCAGAACCAGCCCAGCAAAGGGCTCTACTTTGTCCCCCGGATGGTGCTGCAAAGTGCAAAATTTGCAGTGAAGTCTTTTTATGGTATCTTAAGTAAACATGCTGTATGCTCATGTGTTCACTAAAAAAAAGGATCCCAGGTGTAAGATAAAATTTCACTTCTGTTTAATTAAATTTCACTTCTGTTTGCAATCCTGGTTGAAATGTGGTTTTATGGATCTTTAACAGATTTGGTATTCTGTTCAACACTCACCATCATATCCTGGAAGTTTTTGGTGACGACGAATGCCATGCTCCAGTTGGTGAGGACGCAGACAGCGCTGGCAAACCCCCTCACTTTCACCGGGAAAATCTCTGACATGACGAGCCACGGGATCGGACCCCAGCCGAGAGCAAAACCTGAACAGGACAGCAACAGTTATTAAAGTGGCATGGTCTGTTGGGGGAGTACACCCACAAGTTTAACAGCACCACTAATTTGTTTGGGTGTTTTGGAGTATTAAATGTAGGGCTGTTCGATATAACGATATAATGTCTAATGTTTCATATTACCGTAATTGTCGGGCTATAAGCCGCTACTTTTTGCACAAGCTTTGAACCCTGCGGCTTTTAGTCAGGTGCGGCTTTTCTATAGCTTGTCCATGATTTTTGTGATATCATAAGACGATTTGTTTTGTTTGTTCCGCTGTTGTACGGCACTACGTTGCCTGGCGGAAGGGCACGTGATCAGATACACAGGCTGTATCCCAATTCAGGGTCTGCAGCCTTAAAGGCCGCATTTTAAGGCCGATTACGTCACCGCGACGCGACGAAGGCTGTCCCAATTCGAAGGCTGCTCGAAATGCGGCCCTCAAATGCGTCCTTCATTTCCCTGAATTTTAAGGACGTGGCGGTGTATTTTCTCCTTCATTTCTGTCAAATAAAGCTGTATGAAACGTTTCCAGCTGTTAGTATCATGGTTGCTAGGCAACCTGGGCAGCGCAACGGAGGCTAGACCGTCCCATTCCACAAGCCTCGCACTTCCGGCCTTAGCGGTCTTTAAGTACGCGGCCCTTGAGGATCGTTGAGGCTGCGTACTTTAAGGCTGCAGACCCTGAATTGGGATACAGCCACAGTATCGGGGTTCAAAAGTGGTAAATTGGTCACATGTCCATCCGCCAGGCAACATAGTGCCGTACAAGTAGCGCGAAAAACAAACTTCAAAGTAGCGCTACGCATTCAGCGGGAGGCGTGGATGATGAGCGGCGATAAACTTGCAAAAAGCAAGTTATGCTCAACTCCACCAGTGGATTCTGACAGCGTGGAAAAATGTGAAAACATCCATGATCACCAACGGATTTCGAAGGGCTGGACCCCTTCTGAGGGTGTTCGACTCTGACACTGACAACGAGGATTTGTTTGGTTTTGAAAGTGACAACGAAGGAAAGAAGCTGAGAGTGGATGACGTAGCCATCCTGAGCCTGTTCGTATCTGACACTGGAGAAGAGGACTTTGGTGGTTTTAGTGCGCAGGAAGATGGTGGTGAATGACTGACTTTTCTTCTTGTTAAAGCCGTGTCACTGCACCTGAGCCTAAAAGGTAGTCCGAATCTATTTTTCTGGTGTGCTGTAGGTTATTGTTATGTACTACATTTGTTACTCATTTATGAAGCACAGTACATGTTTGGTACTTAATTACCGCTACTTGTGCATATACCTAAAAGGTTATGCAAATATGTACCCATAACCGGTTTTTCAAAATATTAATAAAAGGGGTGTGTCTCCAAACAGCCATCTCTTTCCTGACAATTCCCTTTGTGCATATTCTCTTACATATGATTAAGTCAACATTGAAACACCTGCGGCTTTTAGTCAGGTGCGGCTAATGTATGTACAAAACAGGATTTTCCCCTGATTTTAGCTTGTGCGGCTAATATTCAGGTGCGCTTTGTAGTCCGGGAAATACGGTACGCTATCGCTTGTTTCCTGGTGTCGCAAAATAAACTGTTTATGGAAATAGTTTTTCATCGTTTTGATGGTCACTCTAGGATTTCTTAAAGTTCTCTCTTTCTCTTATATATAAAGTAACCACACTACGGACGGACAAGCGACTGTTTTTATTCGTTGTCGTTAGCAACTACGACGGTAAAACCATCGTGTGGCTCCGCCTTCCGCTTGTTTATTTTTTATTTTTTATTTTTTTATTTTTATTTTTTTGCCTGTCCCGTTTGGTTCTTTTGCCATCAGAATTATTATCTAAAGGCGAGGAAAGATGCCCAACGGATTTACTTTACCAAATTGACCATCACAGCCTTGCCGTAATGGTCTATTTGATTCACCTTTAATTGTTTATTTTATTTTATTTTTTATTTATTTTCACTTGCTAGATACAGGACAGACTTGAATGAGGAAAAGAAAAGGGAGAACGGAAGAGGGGGAAAAAACAGCGGAGAAGAGGGACGGGGATAAAGGGCAAAAAAACCCAAAAACCAACTAAATAAGCAGACAAAAAAAAAGAATACATATATCAATCACCTGGATCACCTGTTGAGAAAGAAAAAAGAAAACAAGCAGAAGAAAACGAGAGCAATGCAATAAACAACATCATGATGATATATGGGAATATGACAGTAAATACTAAATATTAAACATTATTGTGCAGCACGTAAGATCGACAGCGCGCAGTGTGCTTTGAGGCGCTTGTTTATTTTCCACATAAACCTTTCACAAAAAAGCTGAAGATCCTATTGAGATTTTTCAAAATAAACTGAATCAGGTGAAATAGTATGTGGAGTGTTTACGGATGAGAAGCTAAAAAGAGCCGCCCGGTGCTTAAAAAAATAAACCTTAGGACAGGCTTTTACCCTCAGCATGCCGTGTAATAAATACTCACAAAATTGTGAAAATTGCGGCCGTTTCAACTTATGTAACACTCGACTCCAGGTACAGCACTCCCAGCTGAAAACACTTCAGGCAAGTTGCCCGAGATTCACAGAATTTACAGAAAATGTAAAACTTTTGTGATAAATATCGTCGTTTGGGACGATAAATATAGGATATATTAGGATATAGGATATGAGATTTTGGTCATATCGCACAGCCCTAATTAAATGTTTTGCAGATGACTGACAAATTTATCTCTGAATTTGTGATGGAATAGCCAAAACCATTAAAGATCCAAAGTTATTTGTAGTAAGAATAAGGTAAGGAAAAGGTGTGAGGACTAAATCGTTTTTGCATCTTGAACTGGAGCTGATTGACCCATTTTTATATGCTGGAAAACTGACCTGTGATGAACACCGCTATGCTGGCCAGAGCCATCCAGGCCAGGTCACCATGGGGTTCTGGAAGTAAGGACATCAGGTAGAAGTAAACTCCAAATGCTGTGGTGCTGATGGCCATGGCAACACCTGTGTTATGAAATTACAATCAAGGAGGTGTCACAGAGAGAGATTGCAGGAATTCTGGTTAATAATTACATTTAAAGATTCTGGCTACCTGAGATAATGAGAAGGACTTTCCTTCCAGCCTTGTCCATGATAAGCGCTGCTACTGCAGTAAAGACGACCTGAATGAGACCCACGATCACTGACGCCAGGTCACTTTGCTGCAGAATAACAAGAAAGACAGGTCTATAATGAATTTATGTTTTCACTGAAAACTTGTAAATTGCTGTTGAATTCAATTTTCACCTCCAAGGGGAGAGCTTTCTATTAGTGCGTTCACTGAAATGTTTCGCATTTTGTTACACTCTAACTTGTGACTTTTGTTTTTAGCCCTACTCCTATTTCCCAAAAAGGCCCTTTTGGGAAAAGTGCAAAGCGACAAATCCATTTTTGATAAGAAGGTGTCAGCACTGTCCTGTGAAGTCTTGCTCTTCTGCTCCTTCATCTGCTTTGTTTAGTGAGTGATAGAAAGAGCAGTAGCGCCTGTGAACGAGCTACCTTAAAATGTGCCTGTTCAAATATATTCTCAGCATAGAACATGATGGCGTTGATCCCGCTCATCTGCTGGAAGATCATCAGCATGATGCCAATCACCAGAGGCTTGTAGACACCAGGATCCTTCAGGTCAGACAGCTGGAATTTAGAGCCCTAGGAGGAAAACAGAATAACGTCAATCATCAAGCCAAACTGCCAACATTTTCCCCCACAGTGGTTGAATTACAATTGAGGAGGGCAAAGACACTGTGGCCAGAAAATCTTGTCTTATATCACCTGCTCATCACATGCTTCCTCAATGCGGCCGCACTCCCATTCGACAGGAGCGTCTGGTCCACGTAAGAAGCGCAGTGACTCCACAGCCTCCCTTCGCTTGCCCTGTGACAGCAGGAAGCGAGGCGTTTCAGGCATGAAGGACATAAAGACCATCAGCAGCGTCGGTGGGATGGAGCAGCAGATCGCCAACCAACGCCAGTCCATAAAGAGACCTGCAGGACAGGTTCACACACACTCAGGATGAGCCATTTCTGCAGCTATTCCTCATCTTTTGTTTAAAGAGATGTGGAAAAGAAGTTTTAGAAGCCATTCATTTTAATGGCTGGAACAGGAACAAGGAACAGGAACAAGGATATTTATTATATTTCAAAATCGGCATCTAAAGTGTTATATGTGCTCAGAGAAGGTTGTTAATTTTGGCCAAACAGGTAATCACTAAATCACTGAATGAGTTAAAAAAAAAAAAAAAAAAAGTCTAACAGAGACATTTCCCCCTTTACCAATAAAAAAACAAAACAAAAAAAGCCTCAATAGAAATAAGCAACATTTCTTGTACATATGAAAGACAATTTGATTCATATGGCCTTTTAACAAATCCCATGATGTGATCCATCACATCAAACCATGCAGCTCTTTTGAAACAACTTTGTCTTAACAGTGAAACCATTTGAACTGACTCTTAGTTTCTACTGAAGCCTCAAGGTTAGCATTTATGCTGCCCCCATATCTAAGTGTTTAACACCAAACATTACAAGTGAGGGGTGGATTTAAGTGAGAGAGGCAATGCATGCTCACTGGGCAGCAACGTGTCAATATTAAAGTGAACCTGTCCTAATGTGTACTCTTATGATCCTTCTGTATGCTAATGAGACAATAATTTATACAATGAACATCATGTTAGGTTGAGGAAGACTTGAGGAGGCTAGTGACTGATACAATAAGCTAATTAGGAACCTGTTTACTGAGGTTACAAATCAAATGAGCGATAAGCTATCTTTGCAACTGAGTAGTGAGCCCCTGCTGGCCATTAAAAGCATTACAGGTTCAGCTTTATTTTTCAAACCTGGAGACTATAAACCAGGGGTGGGCAACTCCAGGCCTCGAGAGCCGGTGTCCTGCAGGTTTTAGATGTGTCCTTGATCCAACACAGCTGATTCAAATGGCTAAATTACCTTCTCAACATGTCTTATAATTCTCCAGGGGCCTGGTAATGAACTAATCATTTGATTCAGGTGTGTTGACCCAGGGTGAGATCTAAAGCCTGCAGGACACCGGCACTCGAGGCCTGGAGTTGCGCACCCCTGCTATAGACCAATGTAAAATGTCGCAATTCCAACATGTGCCTTTTACTTCAGGTTTTTCCTGCATTCTTATACAATTACCTTATTCCTTAGCATTTTCCTGTTTCTCAAACTTTATCCATAAGTTCTATTTGTCAAATGTTACCCAAGTTACCAGATTGTCTATGAAATACAGTTAATACTGTGTGTGTGTGTGTGTGTGTGTGTGTGTGTGTGTGTGTGTGTGTGTGTGTGTGTGTGTGTGTGTGTGTGTGTATACACACGTTTAGACGTTTTTGTGAGGACAAAATTGGGATGCTACTATACCTGTGGGGACCAACAGTCACTTATGGGGACAAAATGACCGTCCCCACCAGTCTGAAGGCATTTTTGAGGCTCATAATGTAGTTTTAGGGTCAGGGTTACAGTTAGGTTTAGACTGAGGGTTAGGTATTCATTTTTCATGGTTAGGGTTATGGTAAGCAGCTAGGAAATGCATTATGTCAATGAGATGTCTCAATGTCTTCACACTTGAAAACAAGTGTGTGTGTGTGTGCCTCTCTTTCTATTTTTCTGTACTTTAGTAAATACAGTTCTCGATCAGAGATGGGCAGTAACGCGTTACTGTAATCCGATTACTTTTTTCAAGTAACGAGTAAAGTAAGGGATTACTATTGCAAAAACGGTAATTAGATTACCGTTACTTTCCCGTAGGCACGCTGCGTTACTGCGTTACTAAAACCGTGATTTTTTTGCAAGAATGTCTCATGACAGTGATCCATTGTTGATCAGCTGTGTGCAGATCAACAATGGATAATATATCGAGTGCGGAGAGAGTATGAGCGTGCAGCGTTTAAAGCGTGGAAGTACTGACCTTACTTTGAGTTTGATTCCATAAAAAGTGACAAAAACATTAGCGTTGTGCGTGGGAAGAAAACTTATTTTTACAGCGGAAAAAAATCCCTAAACTTCCAAGCAAGCACAGAGTGCGCAACGACGTAATGGGAAACTCGCAGAGAAACTCGCGGATTCTTCCACTGACCGCTGCGGCACACCTGCACCAGGGTAAACCTCCGCCTACTCACTCCTGCTTTACAGGTGAAAATAGAGCAAAAGGACCGCTAGTCTTTGACATCTATTTGAAAGAGTGAGTGTAAACACACACACACAAAAAAATATATATATATATTTATGTGCTGGAATGTGCAGAAAAGTAAACAAATTTCTTCCAGTCAGAGAATGTTGCATAATTAAATTTTTGCTTGATGCATAAAGTTAAAAGATTAAAACTAATAAAACAAGTTTTAAAAAGGGACTTTTCCATTTGATTACATTTTGTATGATGGATTATGCAGAAAAAGTAGAATTGGGCTGAAAGATCTATCACTTTATCACCTGTTCAGGTTGTAAATCGTGTTTTTAAAAAGTAACTAAGTAATTAATTACTTTTGAAAGTAAGTAATCAGTAAAGTAACGGGATTACTTTTTTGGGGAAGTAATCAGTAATTAGTTACTGATTACTTTTTTCAAGTAACTTGACCAACACTGTTCTCGATTAAGCCAGTCTGCCAAGAATGAGAACCGAGCACCTTTTGCACAGGAACCATTCGTTCAGAGCGTTGAATAAGAAGAGGTTTGGGCTTGTCTTTTTTTGATTAGTTATAAAACTCAAGCGCACACTCTAAACTGATACGCAGAAAACTGAGTTTCAGGGTTTTTTATTTATTTATTTGAGTAATTTTAGCTTTGGGGGCACACAGAGGGAGTGCAGTTATATTATGGTCACGTCAAAATTCAGTCACAAGGCTCAGACAGAGAAACAGGTTCTAAACCAGTTTACTGATCAGCTAAATAGTTGTTCATCATTTCCTGTTCAACTGATTCATAAATAAATTGTTCTATTTTTAACCTCATGATGTTTTTCCGCAAGTTATCACTGCAAACTCTGACAGACCTTTGATACAATTCAAATCCACATCTACCCACAACCAAACTGCTGTTTGACTGCAGTGTGACACAGTTGCTGTGTTTGCACAGCAACCCACCTCCAGAGCACCACGAGACAAATCCACCTCTCAAAACATACCAGCTTTTATTAGGAAATCATGCACAGCACGCAGCTAACAAGATTAGCCAGAAGCAGCCATTTTCACACAGGTCAAGCAGTGAGGCTGTTGTCTAAGAGGCAGCAGAGGAATCTGATCATATATGACGATGATCATGTGAATGCCACATTTGTTACATCATCTTTCAATGATTTGTAGGTTGTAAAACGTTGTTGTTATCTGACACTTTTTCTCGTATCTGACACTGCAGTTCTTGTAGCCATGTAGACTTTGCAAAGGGAGTTTTAAAGATGCCATAAAAACTTTAAACATCAGTTTCATACCTCCAAGATAAGCTCCCATGATGCCTATCACCACCATGAGCTGCACACAGGAGCCTAAAGTCCCACGGACCTTTTCATGTGCCATCTCAGAAATATACACCTGTTTGAGGGGAGACAAGGGAGAACATCAAAAATTCAAACCTTTAGTATACAGAACTGTTCTCTTAATGGTTTATAAAGCAAACACATATAATTTTGTTTATATAAAGTTAAGAGCACATTTACGATTCACATTTGAGAAGCCAAAGCCAACAAATGTTTGGCGTTTGAATGGACTGATCCACATTAACAAACATTTATGTTATTAAAGCAAAGGTGGTCTTATTCTGTTCATATTTTTATTCTACAACGGCTTTGCATGATTCACTGTTCAAAACAATCTTTATGTATCTCACTGAGTGTAGGTGCCGCCCATCAGGTCATTCGGTGTCTGGCTGTCACACCATTTAAGGCAATGTGTGAGATTATACTCTCTAATTGTTAATCAGTGTTCAAGTGATACTGTGCAGCTACTTCTTAATCCCACAAAATGAAAAGCATACCTTGATTTTTCTGCCTGACATTTCAATTTACTGTCTAACAACCAAGTTTTTTGGAGATGGATTTTTTTCTTCCGGAATCAAACTGTCTAATCTTCACATCAACAGATGCCGGGTCAAATATTAAAGAGGCATTTAATCTGCTTTTAAATGACATACCGGGACAACCAGCGAGGTGATGCCGCTGGCGAGGCCTGTCAGCATTCTGCCGACATAAAACATCCACACGTTCTGCGCCGCGATGATGATGGTGAAGCCGGAGACAAACGGCAGCGCGCATAACATCAGACTGACCTTCCTGCCAATCTTCTCCACCATCCAGCCACCAAGCAGCCCGCCCAACGCTGCTCCCACCGTCACTATGGACTGAAAGCAATAAACGTTAATGAATTATTTGAACTTTATGTTGCATTTGATCAATTTTATTATTTTAAAAGAATAATTAAACAGAGTTCAACTATTTCTGTTGAGTTAACATCTGGACTATATTTTCTATTATGCATTAGTGCCTATTTTGAAAGAGGCCAAAGCTCCAGCACTTGCAGTATAAAGACCAACTTTACACCAGTATGCCATGTAACACATGACCATATGTTTAAGTGAAATACTTTCAACCTATTTTAAAACAGACAGCTTGGCTTTAAAAATGTGCATATACTCTTTATACCCAACATTAAAAGGGCAAAAATTACACAGATCCTCTCATTACAGGGGACGGGACTTGAAATGAGTGCATCAGAGGGAAACCTCAGGTTAAGTGTTTTGGAGACAAAGTTCGAGAGGCAACGCTACGATAATTTGGGCATTTGCAGAAGTGGGATAGTAGATAAACTGGGCAAATGATGTTGAGGATTAGGCTCCCAGGCAGGAGAAAAATAGGAAGATTCATGAACATAGTAAAGGAGAACATGCAGACGGTTGATGTGACAGAAGAGGATGGAATAGGGTGAGATGGAGGCAGATGATCTACTGTGGCAACCCGTAAAGGGAGCAGTGAAAAGAAGAAGAAGATTACAATATACTGGAGGCAAACCTTAGGTACTGCCATTCATGAAGATGTTACCTTTAACACGTATACACACAAAGCTGAGTGCAGGTTGGGGAAACCTGCAGTCAGCTGAGACTGAAGGAGTGATGAAAAGTTTCTTCCATTGAAATTGCTGCGTCCAGATGAAAAGAATCAACCTTTTTGGGTCTCTATGGCTAATTTCCCCATTTATCAACTACTATACAGGAGGTGACTTCTTTTATAGCCACTCAACGGTGTGATTGTCTTAAGGCTTAGCGTTAGAGCTGGGACTGTTACGGATGCCAGCTTCTATTATTTTAAACAATTACACTAAACAATCCAGCCTCTCGTCCAAGTGTGGTCACTTCTGGCTCAAAAAAAACAAACAAACATGGAGGCGGCCGAAATGTTACCACTGGGTTACCAAGAAGGGAACCTACAAACCACTAGGCACATGGCTTCAGTGTTGTGGCTGATCAGTATATTAAGTTGTTCCTTCAGTGACTCTTCCACCGTTTTATGTCATAAACTGTTATGACCATGATTATTGAAGTCAGGCTTAAAATGTGCTAAAATGATTAATTTTAAACAAACAGTCAACACATTTGAATTTCATCCGGCTCCTTCTTGTGTGTCTTGTTTACAGGATGTGTTGGATCAAATGAAATGTCACACAAATCTGCTGTTAAAATTGCCTGGCTGTCATCATACCCCAAACCAGGAAGCCTGGTTATCGTCCAGTCTCAGCCGAGAGTCCTCAATCTTGGTGAGTTCGGGGATGGCGGGAGAGCTGTATCCCAGCACGAACCCGAAGCTCATGGGACCCAGAACAGAGGCAAGTGTCGCAAGGTACAACTTTCGATTCTTCACTTTGCTGTGGAGAGAAAGAGGAACACAGATGAGTGTAGGAGGTAAAGGTCAGGTCTCACATATGATAGATGGGGTGGCTCAGGCTCAGGCGGTAAAGCAGGTCATCTACTGATCGGAAGGTTGGTGGTTCGATTCCTGGCTTCCCCTAGTCTGCATGCCAAATATCCTTGGGCAAGATATTAACCCCAAATTGCTCTCCATCGGAGTATGAATGAGTGTGAATGTTACTTAGAAAGCACTTAGAACAATGTGCTGGTGTGAATGGGTGTGAATGGGTGAATGCACAAGTTGTATAAAGCGCTTTGAGTGCTCATAAGAGTAGGAAAGCGCTATATAAGAACCAGTCCATTTACCATAGAAAGATTAATTATGCATTAATATGCTTCTTAGAGAATAATTTCTGCTTCTTCTTTTAATCCTATAATATCATGGCATGGGTGACATGCATCATGTCTAACGGCTGTTCAGTCAGGAACACTGTAATCAAGAGAATACTGATTTGTAACTGGAAGAGCACCAGCAACAAAAGGAATCCAGTACAGAATAGAGCAAGTATTACAAAAACTAGTAGATATGACTGTGATGAACTCGGACTAAGAATGAAAAAGCAGAGCTAGGATCACAGTGCTGCACAGTACTTTGCAGCTTTAGACTGAATGCGGGAAGAATAAAGCAGCTTTAATAGGACTTGAGATTGTCTGTAAGCTCCAGTGAGTTTAAAGGGGCATGGGGTGTACTAAATGATAATTGTTTCAGGGTTTGTAACATTATTTTGCAGATTTACATTAATATATAAAAATGTAATTACATTAATGTTATTAAAACTTAAGAATATAAAAATAAAAGCTTTTTTTGCACCCACCCCCCACTTTACAGCTACAACACCAGTATGTGGTGTACCACATGACCATATGTTTAAGTCACCCTTGGACTGTTGGATACAAAAGCCAATTTTGCAATCATCACTATAATTCAAACTAAAGGTGTTGAGGTCAGGCCAGTCAAGTTCTTCCACACCAAACTTGCTCATCCATGTCTTCATGGACCTTTCTTTGAGCCATGGTGGGCAGTACTGTTGGGACAGGAAGGGGCCCTGCTACAACTGTTACTGCAGTGTAGATCAGTATAAGCTTTCTGAAGCAGGAAACTCTGCATCAAATCACATGCTAAAATCTAGTTCTCAGAATGCTGATGTACTCGCTTTACTTCATGGTAGTGACGTTTTTCCAAAAGATATTTAGTCACTCTCTCTGCTGATGATGTATGCGAGTCTAAAATCCCTATATTTGTTCATGGCAACATGGTTTACATCATTTTCATCCTCATCAAACTTCTCCGTGCAGGACAGAAATGTTTCACTGTAGGATAAAGGTAAAATAATATCCGTAATTAAACTGGTTTCCCTAAAACAGCAAGGGGAGAGTAAAAACTACAAGTCGGAAACATCATCTGCATGGTCCAGATAACTCTGTATATCTAGATGATACGTAAACCCTCTGAAATGATCTGCTGTGGTAGAGCTACACTGACCTCAGATAAGCATCTTGCTCGGACATGAGTCCCGTTGGATCTCCACCCTCGGCATCCAGCAGCCTGCTCCTCTCATCTTGGATGTCCATACCGACAGCACTAGTAGCAATCTTTCCTGGTTTTTACCTCTGTTCACCTTTGACAATGATCACATGTCAGAAAGTAATTTAAAAATACCCGAACAAAAGCTAGAAAAGCAGTCGAAGAAAGCGATAAACCACCAGGACGGAATCAGAAAAAATAAGAAGTTAGACCATCTGAGGTATCCGTGAAGAAAATATCGGACAATTCAGCTGGAAAAAACAATGTGACCATTACCGAGAACATTTGCTTCTCACCGGCGGTTAACTTGCTTTGTCAACATTGAAGTCAGCTGATCGTCCTGTGTTCCTCTTATTTCCTGTTTCCCTGCGTGTAAGTAGTTTCACAGTAAAACTCCTAGTATGAGGTCTATCGCCCAAAACAGACTGCAGTCTCCCATCTTTATTAAAGCAAAGATAGAGTAACAGACACCTTTACTCTAAAAATTAAACTCACTTTAATTTTTAACGTTTTACGAAGACGGGCAGATATTCTGGTTAATCGCGGTCATTCCTTCAGAATTAGTTAAAGCTCATTCATTTAAGCTAGCAGATCGTTAGCGTTACACAGTTCATTAATTTTTGCATGTGTTTTAATTTTACTTTATAGCTACAGCTTATTAAAAGACGTTAATGTTATTTATTTTGCATTTTAACATGGCGAAAAAACAGGAAGGAAGCGATCTCTCGCTTACGATTTGTTTCCAAAATAAGAGCTTCTAGGAGTGTTGAAGTTGGTTTCCATGGCGACCCTCGGATTTTCAACATTAAGCAACAACTTTATACAAGCAAAGCAAAAAATAAAGGTCGTAAAAGTGACTGCGTAAGTGTAAAACAGCTCGAAACAGCAATTTCAGTGACGCAATGGACACATCTGAGGAGACAGATGACCAAACGGTAAAAAGTGACCGAAAAGCAACAGTGAAAATGTAGACAGGCCCAGCCTGTTGGTTGTGTGTAAAATATGTTTGTTTCATTTATGATGCCTGAGCTAGTTAACTAGCACAAACCCAGGTTAAATAACGTTACTGCTACTGAGTGAACATTGAAAGTGACGCAAAGTGTTTTTAGGTTGGAATAAGACTTGTAATTTAAAAACATTTAAATGCATAACAGCACACAATAAATGTTTTCCACTACCTTAATAATAGCCTCACTAATAAACTGTCATGTGATGTTGTCAAGATAAAACAGTGTGCCACCTCAGAAAAAGTGAACTGAAATTTTTTGATTGTCCACCTCCAGGATGCAGAGCAGAGTTTTTTCCCCACTGCTGTATCAGAAGAGGAGCTGGTTGAGGCCAAAAGAAAAACCACCCTAAAACGGCTGTTTGGCTCCAGTAAAATATTTCTTCACACAGAAAAACCCTGTCAAAGACCAGACCTGCAGGGCAGCCTCATCATTCAGAGCAAGTCCGCTGAGCAGTGAGAATCAACAGTGACTGATATCTATGTGTCTTGAATACATACAGCAGTAAATTTAAAAGGGTGTTATACTTCTTATTATAGTCATTATTTATGTTATATCGGGCCTTTGTGCTTCATCTAAGTTCATCCTCTGTGTGGAATAAGTTGTTTTAGCTCCCTTCCACTTCCTTTAAAACCAAATTGTGTCTGATTACCTTCCACTTATATACAGACAGTTTATTGAATTTTAAGTATTTTCATTGTTAAGTAATATTTTTTTTGTTTTTGTTATTGCAGTTATACAAATGGAGAAGAGGCAATGGGGAAGTCCCAGTATGAGAGGGCTGTCATCTGCTTCTCCAAAGCCATCACTCTGCAGCCACAACAGGTCACCTTCCACAGTGGTCACACAAGATGTTGCTGATTTTCATGTAAAATAGATCAGATGAGGCCTGTTTTTTTTAACATAACCTTTAGTTATGCTTTCTGGATATTATGTATGCGTCTCTTTTCTGGCCTGTGTCTTATACTCTCTATATTGCTATACCCTGTGATATTACATGTTCTAGGTTCAGCTATATGTGAGCCAGGCAGAGGCCTACCTACAGCTGTGTGACTTCCAGTCAGCAGCAGCCTGTTACAAACAGGCCTGGCTCTTGGAGCCTGGAGCCTTCGAGGATCGTTTGGCCTTCATTTACTATCTGCAGGTAGAAGTATTCGCGGGGTCCAATGATGAAGACCTGCCATGTCGTTTCTTATTTTCTGTCATGAATATACTGCTACAATGCTGGATACACAGAACAGTTTCAGAAAGTTTTTTTTCTATTTGAGGATTTTTATTCGGGTCATTTCAGGACACGACTCTAGCTGTGAGCACCTCTTAAGTAAAAAATAATTTAAAAGAAAAAAACATGTTATTTTCTGTTTGATTTCAAGTTGTTGACATGAAAAATATTGCATATTGTTTGACAGTGTTTCTCTCAAATATACGTTCATTATATCATATATCTCCTTGGAATCTAAGTTTATTCTACATAGAACTGAGCTTATACTTAGTTCTAGTGGCTGAGTCAAACTCATATAGCATGCACTGATGTACTGCTGCCAATGTATGCCTCCTTGCAACCCACCTACTATCCAGGTTCTCTGTTTCCTTCTGTTTATGAAATAATCCAGGTTATATTTGTTGTCATTAATGCCTGTTCTGTTCTATGAGAAGGGTTTTTGTAGCGGTTTTCCTTGCCTTTAGCCTCCATGGAAAGGCGGGGATGCATACTGCAGCATGAGCAGAGCAACCAAACATTAATTACTACAGTTGAAATAAGAATCCTATTTTGATTTAAGTGGGCATTAGAGAACTATCCTAACATAGATCCCTCTGCCTTTTGTTGTCCCAGGGTCAGTGTTTGTTCGACCAAGGTTTTTTTGTAGATGCACTGGAGGCTTTCAGCAAAGCTGCTGAGGTGAAACCAGGTTGCAGAGCTCACAAGGTCAGAAGGTCAGGAGCCTGAGCCATAACATCTAGAGTGAAGTACAATATATGTTTAGTGTCTAAGTTACCTTATAGTTCCCTTATAATTGATTTGAGCATTTGTTATTCGTGTAGAAATTAAAAGATTAATAACAAGTCCCCAAGAGTTCAAATGTGAAATTAACAAACATACATATACTTTGCATCCCAGCTTGGCCTGTCTGACAGCTTTAGGTCGCCACACTGACTGTCTGAAGCTGGTAAATGACTGGATTGAATCAGAAGGTCCCACCTCCGACCTATACATCCTCAGAGCCCGACTGCACAAAGAGCTTAACAAGGTCGCATCTCTTACACATCTCTGTATAACCTATGTAAAAATCTCAACGTTTTGCGTTTGCATTCATGTTCACGATATTTTAATACCAAGATTCTTTGATTGATCTCTGTGTAATGGGCCAATGTACTAACTATAGCTACAGAGCAGGACAGAACATGCAGCATTACAACACATAGGCTGTAAAAAACAGTTGAAATTGGGAACTGAGGCTTCCACAAACTGATTTTGGCAAGAATAAATCAGCAATAAGAGAACAAAGTGCTGAGGTTGTGGATCCATGGATGCGTCTCATGTAAGATCTCGTCTGTCCGTGCTAACACCTGCTGCTCTCTGGCAGCAGCACCATGCTCTCCCTTGTTTTAAATACACTTTAGAGCAACACGCAGCAACACTACACTTGAGCGGGAGGAGGGAGGTATGGGGTCTTAACACACCCCCGTTCTCTGCTAGCCATCGGGGCGGGGGGGCTGGGAAGAGATGCTGGCTGTCCGATTGGCCTCCCTGCTGCTGCGGAGCCTGGGGCGGTCTGCTTGCCTCCACCCCGGAGGGAAGGGTAATATCTCTTGGGTCTGGGTGCCGTTTCCATCTCTGGGGGTGAGGATACCTGGACCCGGGGTATAGAGTATGTTTGGGGAGTGTGATTGTGTGTACATGTCCATTTACGTTTATTCCTACGTTGGGCGAGTGCTGAGTGTTTGTATATGTGTGCATGAGGGTGGGAATGCATGTCTGTGTCTGTGTGTGCCTGTTTGTCTGTGTCTATATGTCAGGTCGGGTCTTAGACTCCACCTCTCTGGGAACTCCAAGGCCCTCCAAAGTGTGGAGGCCTATCTCCCCTCACCACACTCCCTGCCGGTGACTGATGCCCTCAGGGGTCGGTGCATTGTTGGTTCTTGGTGTCCGGGGCTGGGCGCTCGGGTATGTACCGGCTCACTCCCGGTGGCTACTTGGCGGGGCCTGGCGCCTGCTGCTCGGTCAGGCCTCTTCCGGGGCGCGGGGGGCCCTCGGGCCTCCGGCCTCTGTGCCTGCGGCTCGGTTCACTCTGGCACAGCTGGCTGCCGGCGGAGCCGGCGGGCACGCCGGTGCAGCCCCCTCTAGCTCCTGCCCGGTGGCTACTGGGTGACCCCTCGTCTGGGGATCCTCAGCCCTTCCCATGAAGGTGGCACGGATGCCCCTCCGGTGGTCCTCCTTGGGCTCTTGCACTCTGGGGCCTCTGGATGTCTGGGGCCTGGATCTCCTCCATGCCTGCTTCATGCCCTGGGGGACGGGGCTATGGCTCTCTACATCCTCTAGCAGACCATTACATGGGGAAACCATTTGAATACAAGCGCGCCGATCCACACAGGTGTGCACATGGGTGTTCACTGTTCGTAGACTTAAATCACACCTTTCTTGGCTGCTACTTCAAAGCACATTGTGCGCTGTCTGTCCTGCGTGCTGCACAACAACATTCAATATTTAGTATTTACTGCTGTTTACACTTAGCTAGATTAATGCGATGGTGTTGTGTATAGTATGTTGCTTTGTTTTGTTTTTTTTGCTTGTTTTCTATTCTTTTTCTCTCAACAGGTGATCCCGGAGATATTTTTTCTTCCCCCCTTTCTCACTGTCCCTCTCCCCTTCTGTTTTTCTTTTCCTTCCTCTTTCTTTCTCCCTTTCCTATCCCTCACTCATGTCTGTCCCGTCTGTAACAACTGAAAATAAAATAAATAATAAAAACAAAGGTCGATCAAATGGACCAATACGGCAATGCCATGATGATCCATTTGGCAAAATAAATCCATTGGGTATCCTTGTTGGTCTTCAGACAACAATTCTGACGGCTAAAGAACCAAATGGGACAGGCGAAAAAAAAAAAAAAGATCTCGTCTGTCATCACATTGTAACCACAAAGATACCATGTGGTCTCAGTTAGTGTTCAGCCAAGTGGAAAAAAGTCCTATGAAATCAAAGGAGCTAGCAAAGAAAAGCGTCTGGACTTCTTTAAGTTACTTGAAGACGTTTCACCTCTCATCCGAGAAGCTTCTTCAGTTCTAAGGTCAAATGGTGGAGAGTCCCAGATATAAACCTAGTGGGAGTATCCCCCCACAGAGGGCCAAAAGGACCCCCTGATGATCCTCTAATTGCCTGAGCCAAGGTGTGGAACTGGGTGTGGGTCCCAATCAGCCAGAGTTTTGGGTGAGTTCATTGTGAAACCTGGCCCCACCTTATCATGCGAATTCCTGAGGTCAGATGGCCCAGGATGTGAGTGGGCGTTAAGGCGTCTGGGAAGGGATCTCAAAACTGGATTATAGATGGCAGAGAGTTGGTGTCGTAAACCACCGCCTCTGTTCAAAGATGGTCGCTCACAGTGGACATAGATGGACTGCACTGTACAGCATACACCACATTGTTAAGTCTGTGTTTTGGCGTTTTGTCTTTCAGGTGAACCAGTTTTTGTCTGAGTGTGTTGCTGGGTCTGAAGTACACCGGGACCCAGACCCAGCAACACACTCAGACAAAAACTGTGTTGTGCCATGCGCTTGGCATGGCACAACACAGAAAAGCCACCTCCACAGGACAAGACTCAGCTGTCCATCTGCATCTTAAGGATAAAGGACACTCTTTCGAGGATGCCAATGTTCACATTTTGGACAGAGAGGACAGATGGTTTGAAAGAGGAGTGAAAGAAGCATCTATGTCCACTGTGAGCGACCATCTTTGAACAGAGGCGGTGGTTTACGACACCAACTCTCTGCCATCTATAATCCAGTTTTGAGATCCCTTCCCAGATGCCTTAACACCCACTCACACCCTGGGCCATCTGACCTCAGGAATCCGCATGATAAGGTGGGGCCAGGTTTCACAATAAACTCACCCGAAACTCTGGCTGATTGGGACCCACACCCAGTTCCACACCTTGGCTCAGGCGATTAGAGGATCATCAGGGGGTCCTTTTGTCCCTCTGTGGGGGGACACTCCCACTAGGGTTATATCTGGGACTCTCCACCATTTGACCTTAGAACTGAAGAAGCTTCTCGGATGAGAGGTGAAACGTCTTCAAGTAACTTAAAGAAGTCCAGACGCTTTTCTTTGCAAGCTCCTTTGACTACGATGACCTGGATGACTGAGAACCTTCACAGACAGTCCTATGAAATGTTTGTGTAAATGCTAAGTGATGTTGTAGATAAAGTGTCTACAAACATTATACACTAATGTTGCTATCATAATGACTGCTGCAATAAAACAGCCAGATTTGGTCAGATTTGCAGTTGCTGCTATTTCCTATTTCCTCAATCTTTAAGTGTTTAAGTTTCATATCAGATATAACCTGCAAACTTTCTCGAGATGAAATGCGCTTTAATTCTCAACAATTTCCTTTAGTCTGTTTTTTTTTTTTTTTTACTTCTGAAGATCTCATCAGTTCAAGTCAATATAGTGTTCTAAGTATACTTTGTCTACTGTTTAACATTTATGATTAAACCAGCAGAAACTTTCTTCTTCTATCCAGACATCAGTTTGTTATCATGATGTGCGGTTGGCGTTGGCGTTGAACCCGACCTGTCCGGTGGCTGGAGCTCTGCAACTCCAGCTGCGGGAAGCGAGTGAACGGGCGAGACAAAGGGCTGTGGACAAAGCTTTGTGTGGAGAGTTGCCTGAAGCCCTTTGCATGATTAATATCGCTCTAGCCAACAGCCCAGAGGACGGACGCCTCTACCTGTTCAGGTGTGTCCAGCCAATGTGTAGACCTTAACAAAATCTGTTCTGGGACTGTTACACAGCTGAATGTTGACTTGCTGACATGTATTTAATTCAGCTGAATGCTATTCCCTTGCATTTGCAGAGGGACTCTGTATAGACGGATGAAGAACTTCATACACGCCATTGAGGATATAATCCAGGCTGTGGAGCTGAGTGGAGAAGAGGAGAAGAAGGGACAGCAGGAAATCAAGAGTCAGAAGGTGGAGGTCAGGGATGATAAGGCTGAGAGTTGCTCTGTGCAGGAGGAGGCGCAGTTTCAGCTGGCTCTCATCTACAATGATTTTGCCGTTCAGTGCTTTTGCAAAGGTCTCTACGCAGAGGCGACTCTGCTTCTCAACAAAGCCATTGAGGAAGAGAAGGGCCAGGCAGGCCTGTACGTGAACCGAGGAGGTGAGGCTGTGACACCTGACCTGTCTGTGTGTGAGTCCTCTGCTCTTTTCACCCATGCAATGAAACCCCACATGTTCTTAGATCAAGCACCCCCCCCCCCCCCCCCAAAGTACTGAACATCTTCTTTGACTCACCTCAACCTTTAATCAGATCTCTGATGGAAATGTAAAACTTAGATTAATTATTTCCTGCTTTTTGTTTTCTTTTTCTCTTGATTTCCTTGTTGTTGTTGATTCTCGTCAACAACTTTTCTTTGACACCAGTTTTTTAACATATACACATAACTGCAATCTCATAGCATGATGCTATGCTAAATGCTCATGTTTATGCTCTCTTTTTTTTAAATGCATTATATATTTATTATATACATCCCATGTACAGTTCTTATGAAAGGGGAAACTGTTATTTCTGCTGTGACACTGTCCATTTTACATAGGAGTTTATGGCAGTTGACTCACTTTTGGAGTCAGCCTCAAGTGGCCATTGGAGGAACTGCAGCTTTTGGCCCTTCAGCATTGGCTTTGGCACTCAGCCCCAGAGATCGCTGCTTGCTCTAAACATTATTGATTTGAGTTGAAGTAAGAAAACTAATGTCGAATGTTGTGTGCAAAGCATGTTTGATGTCCCCTTCCGACTGATTGCCTGGACAACAACTTTGCATGATCTCAAAACCTGTTATAACATTTTTGAGAATTAATGTGTGAAAATTTCTCCTTTCTGTGCAAGCGCACATTCATATTCAGCACTTTGGAAGGTTGAGTAATGCAACAGCCAGAACGTGAGACTTTAAAGCCAAAAGTACACCTTAAACTTGACGAGCTTTTGTCATGGACCATCAGCACTGTGAATCAGGGTGTTTAGTCAAAGAGGATCTTACACTGAGTGTCCTTCTAAGTGTTTGAGTTGAAGCATGTGACTTCCTGCACGTTAAAAGAGGCAAAACATCAAATGTGACAGGGGAAACTTGACAAACCAGATTTTTAGGCAGCAAGACTGAAGAGCTGCTCCAACTGAAGATCATGCACCGTTTTTAGAGTTTCACCACGCTACACTCTCCATCAGGAATGGATGGGGATAAAACACAATTTAATAGCCATGTATTTGGATTGCCCCTGTATCTCACATCTTACCATGTAACACCAGGGTGATTGGAAATGGATGGTTCAGCGACAGTAGTGCGTTGAGAGTCTGTTGGCAGTACATATGCAGCTTCAGACTGCAGAGAGCATCTGCTGTCAGATGCAGGCTGTATAAAAAATGCTTACGCTGTTGTTGGTCCATTAACCAGTGTCAGAGAAAAACTGACATATAACATTCAAAAAGATGATGTGAAATGTTAAAAACAGTGATGTTTTTTCTTTTTTTTTTTTTTGTTGTTTCATACTTTTCCCATTCCTGGTGATCTCCACTGAGACTCCTCTCCCTATTCTGGCCCACTGTCAGCTAATCAGCGTTTGACTGATGCACACTGTCATTCATGTCGAGCAACATGCAGTTGGGATTTTGGAGGACTGCATGGGAGCACGTTTGCAGTTGTTCAAAACCCCTCTCCGTCTCTCTGTAGGCTTTCTAAAGGGAAATCCCTCGATAAGCTAACACAACCACGGGAGCATAAGTTAAGCATTAATCCTTCTTGGATTTCAGTTCAGTCCCACATCATCCCACTCTGTCAGGGGTTGTGTGTGGAGGCGTGGAAGAGATGACCCAAACGCAGGACTCACGGTGCAGAAATGATGAGGTTTTATTGGAGCGGGTGAATGACCAAAGCAGGAACGGTAGAACTGACTAGCTGACTGAAAGACTGAGTGGCTGAATAACTGAGCACTAATGGGAACGACAACATAACATCAATTTCAATTCAATTCAATTCAATTTTATTTATATAGCGCCAAATCACAACAAATGTCGCCTCAAGGCGCTTCATAGATACAGAGAAAAGCCCAACAATCATATGACCCCCTATGAGCAAGCACTTTGGCGACAGTGGGAAGGAAAAACTCCCTTTTAACAGGAAGAAACCTCCGGCAGAACCAGGCTCAGGGAGGGGCGGCCATCTGCTGCGACCGGTTGGGGTGAGAGAAGGAAGACAGGATAAAGACATGCTGTGGAAGAGAGACAGAGATTAATAACAGATACGATTCAATACAGAGAGGTCTGTTAATACATAGTGAGTGAGAAAGGTGACTGGAAAGGAAAAACTCAATGCATCATGGGAATCCCCCGGCAGCCTACATCTATTGCAGCATAACTAAGGGAGGATTCAGGGTCACCTGGTCCAGCCCTAACTATATGCTTTAGTAAAAAGGAAGGTTTTAAGCCTAATCTTAAAAGTAGAGATAGTGTCTGTCTCCTGAATCCAAACTGGAAGCTGGTTCCACAGAAGAGGGGCCTGAAAACTGAAGGCTCTCCCTCCCATTCTACTTTTAAATACTCTAGGAACAACAAGTAGGCCTGCAGAGCGGGAGCGAAGTGCTCTAATAGGGTGATATGGTACTACAAGGTCATTAAGATAAGATGGGGCCTGATTATTTAAGACCTTGTATGTGAGGAGCAGGATTTTGAATTCAATTCTGGATTTAACAGGAAGCCAATGAAGGGAAGCCAAAACAGGAGAAATATGCTCTCTCCTTCTAGTCCCTGTCAGTACTCTTGCTGCAGCATTTTGGATTAACTGAAGGCTTTTCAGTGAGTTTTTTGGACATCCTGATAATAATGAATTGCAGTAGTCCAGCCTGGAAGTAATAAATGCATGAACTAGTTTTTCAGCGTCACTCTGAGACAGGATATTTCTAATTTTAGAGATGTTGCGCAAATGGAAGAACGCAGTCTTACATATTTGTTTAATATGTGCGTTGAAGGACATATCCTGGTCAAAAATGACTCCAAGGTTCCTCACAGTGTTACTGGAGGCCAAGGTAATGCCATCCAGAGTAAGAATCTGGTTAGATACCATATTTCTAAGCTTTTCAGCGCCGAGTACAATGACCTCAGTTTTATCTGAGTTAAGAAGCAGAAAGTTAGTGGCCATCCAAGTCTTTATGTCTTTAAGACATTCCTGCAGTTTAACTAATTGGTGTGTGTTATCTGGCTTCATGGACAGATAGAGCTGGGTGTCATCTGCATAGCAGTGAAAATGTATGCTATGTCTTCTAATGATGCTGCCTAGGGGAAGCATGTATAATGTAAACAGAATTGGTCCTAGCACCGAACCCTGTGGAACTCCATAATTAACCTCAGTGTGTGAAGAGGACTCTCCATTTACATGCACAAATTGGAGTCTATTAGATAGATATGATACAAACCACTGCAGTGCAATACCTGTAATACCTACAGCATGTTCTAATCGCTCTAATAGAATATTATGGTCAACAGTATCGAATGCTGCACTAAGGTCAAGAAGGACAAGCACAGAGATGAGTCCACTGTCAGAGGCCATAAGAAGATCATTTGTAACCTTCAATAAAGCTGTTTCTGTGCTGTGATGAACTCTGAAACCTGACTGAAACTCTTCAAATAAACCATTCCTCTGCAGATGATCTGTTAGCTGTTTGACAACTACTCTTTCAAGGATTTTTGATATGAAAGGAAGGTTGGAGATTGGCCTATAATTAGCTAAGACTGCTGGGTCTAGAGATGGCTTTTTGAGTAAAGGTTTAACTGCAGCCACCTTGAAGGCCTGTGGTACATAGCCGATTATTAGAGATAGGTTGATCATATATAAGATCGAAGAATTAATCAATGGCAGGACTTCTTTAAGCAGTTTTGTAGGAATGGGGTCTAAAAGACACGTTGATGGTTTGGAGGAAGTAATTATTGAAGTTAACTCAGAAAGATCGATTGGAAAAAAAGAGTCTAACTTAACATCAATGGAACTAAGAGTAGCTGTAGATAATATTACATCTGTGGGATGATTATTGGTAATTTTTTCTCTAATGATAAAAATTTTATTTGTGAAGAAGTTCATGAAGTCATCACTAGTTAACGTTAAAGGGATGGTTGGCTCAACAGAGCTCTGACTTTTTGTCAGCCTGGCTACAGTGCTGAAGAGAAACCTGGGGTTGTTCTTATTTTCTTCAATCAGTGATGAGTAGTAAGCTGTTCTGGCTTCGCGGAAGGCTTTCTTATAAAGCAACAAACTATTTCTCCAGGCTAAATGATGATCCTCTAAATTTGTGACACGCCATTTCCTCTCCAGATTACGAGTCATCTGCTTTAGGGTACGTGTTTGAGAATTATACCACGGGGTCAGGTACTTCTGATTAGAGACCTTAGTTTTCACTGGAGCTACAGTATCCAGAGTCGTACGTAGTGAGGAGGTGAAATTATTAACAAGATAATCGACCTCTGTTGGGGTAGCGTTCAGATAGCTGCTCTGCTCTGTGTTGGTACAAGGCATTGACGATGATAACAGTGGCTGGATTATATTCTTAAACTTAGTTACAGCGCTTTCAGAAAGACATCTACTTTGATAAAGTCCACTCTCCACTGCTGCGTAATCAATTATTGTAAATGTAAATGTTATCAAGAAATGATCAGACAGGAGAGGGTTTTCAGGAAACACTGTTAAATGTTCAGTTTCTATGCCATATGTTAAAACAAGATCTAGAGTGTGATTAAAGTGGTGGGTGGGTTCTTTTACATTTTGAGAGAAACCAATTGAGTCTAACAACAGATTAAATGCCATGTTGAGGCTGTCATTTTTAGCATCTACATGGATGTTAAAATCACCCACAATAATTATTTTATCTGAGCTCAGAACTAAATTAGATATAAAGTCTGAGAAATCAGACAGAAACTCTGTGTAAGGCCCAGGTGGACGATAGATGATAACAAGTAAGACTGGTTTCTGAGTTTCACAGCTGGGGTGGACAATGCTAAGCATCAGGCTTTCAAATGAATTAAAAGTCTGTCTTGGTCTATCATTAATTAATAGACTGGTGTGATCATCAATGACACGACAAAGAACTGGTGAAAGCGAGGAACTTAAATACACAGGTTGAATGATGACAATGATTGGAAACAGGTGAGTACAGGGCTGAACATAATCTGACTAATGACGCAAGCTGACACGGGGAAAAAACAGGAAGTGAAGACATTGATGTGGCAACATAACCTAAATGTGACAAAACTGAAAACACTGGGTCACCGACCCAGGAACCCTGACACACTCCCACTACCCTGTCTTTCATTTTCCCTCTCATTGTTACATCCAGGGGCATTTGCAGGATGTTTGTTAAATGGGGTGGCACAGAGAGGAGGAGGAATGAGGTTGAGGCGAGCAGCACTGGAAAATGAAGCCAGTTCAATAATGCCAGGCGCTGGACTTGGGGACTTTGTTGATATGTTTTGGCCACACGTGTTCCCTCAGAGAGAATCATCACTGAAAAACAACACAAAAATAGTTTCCTGTCATCATATGATGAAACATTTTGATCCTGCTGGGCCAGACTGAATGGTTTGAAGATGATGTGAATCATTTGCTTGGCCTCTACAATTACCCAGCTGAGTGCCTGTGGGGAGATTGTGGACCAACATGTGAGACCCAACTATCTCAGCATCAATCAAACACCAAATATGGGAATATCTGTAGGAAGAGTGGCATTCATCGTGTTAGGGTTTAGTTTTTCACCCGTCTTTACATCATCAAAGCAGCTATTATGAAAATTAAAACTAGAGTTAATGTGTGTAAAGTTAATGAAATATTGACACTAAATGCTTAACTGAGGAACCATTCTGATGCTTATATGTGTATGTCAGACTGTTTCTTTAAGCAGAGTTCTTGGTACTATGCTCTGGCTGACTACCGGCAGGCTGAGGAGATGATGCAGCCAAATGACCCTGCTGTCCGCCTCCGCCTCGCTGTCATTTACAACACGCTGGGATCTTTGTGTTTCCAGGATGGGTCAGAACCACACGGAGAACATCCCATTAACGCCCACACAGAGAAACTTATAAAGTCAAGTTATCAAATGTCACTTAGCTCATATACGGTTGAATGTGTTGAATCTGCAGGCGTTTCCAGGAGGCAGTCGATATGTTTTCTCTGGCCATCCAGCACAACCCCGCCTCTAGCCATTACTACGAAAGCAGATCGAAGGCTTTTCGAAAGCTGCTGAACCTGTACGGGGCCAGGCAGGACTTCATCTGCATGCTGATTCTGGACCCCACCCACGAGGAGGTCTCAAATTCTTTAATCTTTTGTGGTTTTCAGTAAAGCCACATTTCATTTCAAAAGATTTCATTCAATAAGATTAACGCAATGTTTGACAGAGCCCTTAGATAAGGAGAAGACATGACACTCAAATAACCCTGAAAGGAAGTTGTTTTAATGCGAACAGTCATCCCAGCCCAACACTAAAGGAGCCAATTAACAGCTAAAATAAGGAAGTTAATGGCTAATCAATTAACAAGAAACTTTAAAACCTCTTGTGGGTAAAGATTTACTGAAAACAATTTCAAAAGTTTTATCAGTAAAAATTTACTGATGCATTTCATTTTAATATTTTAAAATCTTGTGTTAATTGTGTGTGTCTGTTTGTGTAGGTGGCTCCTATGCTTATGTGTCTGTTCCCAGGCTGCAGGGTCTCTGATATATTGTCCAGCCCAAAAGGACAAGCGATCAGAGCTCAGCTGATGGAAACCATGCAGGCCTGTAGCTCCTCCTCTGATCCACAAAGGTCAGAAACACGGAGGTGAATTTGAAGGCTGGATGATACCTGACATTGAGGTAGCTGACAAAGTCAGTCTTTTGTTGTCTTGTGTTGAATTTTGTTCTTAGACTGAGTGAGAAGCTCTGCAACATGACTCTGACTAATGAGAGCACAGCGAGCCAATCAAAAGAGCCAAGTAAAGAAGGCAAGGAGCTGGAGCTGTGTGTGAACAAAGAGGACATGCAGATAACTGTGAGGAGCCTCCTGCAGGTACCGAGCAGGACTTTGTTTATTTTAGAAGTTCAGTTCTTTAAAAATTCTACTCAGATAATTTAAGTAATTTTCAGCTACAAATCAGTTTTGATCTTTTTTGCAGTGACTTCACAGCTGTTCTGTGTTATTGTGCAGCAGGTCAGCCGTTCATTCCTGACACTGCATCGCTGAACCACACTGGGACCTACCATCCATCAGTGCGTCTGTAAACACGAGAGGATGCAGTGCTGCAGAGTTGGCCTGTTTGGATTCCACATCTGAGAAATGACAGCAGGAATACAGAGAGTGGAACAACCATCATCAGCTGTAACTCTGTGTTTTCCTGTTATTTAGAATTATACAGGAGTTTGATGATCGAGAGAATCATTTTTAACAGTGCCTGATGAAAGCGTGCTTCCAGATACATCGGCTGTAGATTGATATAAGAGTTTAAAATCCCAGTTTCACTGATAGCTAGTGCATATTTTTGTATTTGTTCTTTTTCTTTTAGTTGTTCCTTCTGCTTTAGCAAAATCTATGAGACACAGCAAAGGTAACTGTCATGTCAGTCAACAAGGCTGATATCAAACAACGTATCAGTTCATCCCAGCACAAAATTGTGTATAACTGTGTTCTTTATAATCAAGAAAAGTAGAACGGTTCATGCGCCTTAAGGAAAAAGTGATTCTGTTCATCTAGATGTGGCGTTTATTAGTAGGAGAAACATTTCATCACTCATTGAAATGACTTCTTTGGTCTCAGAGACGACATTCTTTTTGTTGGCCAGCAGGGGTCAGTGTTTATCTCACTGCAAATACTGCATTCAGATGAACAGGATCACTTTTCTAGGATTTTTTTTACCTGGATACATCACAACAAACCCTTCATATGAAGATGCTGAATAAAAATTAGAAAACTGCAGTTTCATGTCTGTTGAGAAGAACATAAAGGATACTAGGCGTGTTTATTTTTTGTGAATAAAACCTTTACATGAACCTAAAGTTTAATACATATAGCTGCTGCTACAAATACAGCTAGGGTTTCTAAATTATAGATGCTGTTTCTACACAGGTCTTCTATACAGTATTTACGGTTTGGAGATGGGCTCTAAAGATTAATGTTGCCCAGCTTAGTATCTGACCAGAAATGTAATGTGGTTTCCCCCTTTTAATTTTACATGGACTGGTACTTAACATTGTTATACTCTAATTGTGCACTCAATGTGGTTCATACAGCACGTTGTTGTATGCCTTTATGGAGTTTGTATCTATCAAGCCCACAGTTACACTCTAATGTAGGGGTCCCCAATCCCAGTCCACGAGGGTCGGTGTCCCTGCAGGTTTTAGATGTGTCCTTGATCCATCACAGCTGATTTAAATGGATAAATTACCCCCTCAACATGTCTTGAAGTTCTCCAGAGGTCTGGTAATGAACTAATCCTGTGATTCAGGTGTGTTGACCCAGGGTGAGATCTAAAGCCTGCAGGACACCGGCCCTTGTCCTGCGGGTTTTAGATCAGAAACGCACATTTTTATAAAACTGTAACACATTAACTGCACCAACATGTGGTTTAAAAAGAAGAGACAACCTTCATGTTTCAACCCGCAGGGACACCGGCCCTCGTGGACTGGGATTGGGGACCCCTGCTCTAATGGATGCATTTAGGTCTAAATTAGGTTTCATTATCTTGCTCAAGGGCACTAAGACAAATTTACTGGAGAAGCCAGGGATCTTTCTAAACTAATTAGTAGATGACCTGTTCTACTTCCATGTGAGTGGCAAAAATGATTTTGCAAAACATGATGTTACTGTAAAATTGGTCCCAGACCTTTTGATAATTAAATGTCACAATCCAGTTATTAATATTCAACAAACAGTTGTATTATTGAAATTTTCTCATATTTAGTGCAAAAGTTATTGGGTTATGACCAAAAATGGCCACAAAGTCAAACTGCAAGATCAGCTGAACTGAATTCTAGCCCAGAGTGAGTGATTGGTCTGCTTATAGCTGAAAGTACAGCTGTCATATAGTCAGATATGGGTGTGCTGTTTAAACTTAGCCTGCCTACAGCTGTGCTGTTTCTCTCTTAATGAATGTCACTTTTGTTGTCTCTGGTATGTGCTCTGTTCTGTGCTTAACTGGAGTGCATACAGGCAAAAATAAATTATTACAGATAAAAAGGAGGACCCGACTGAAATGTGTTTGTTTAGGTCAAAATGGCCTCCGACTTTAATTTTTGACTAGTAAAATCTAATCAGTTCATTCGTAAGTCCAGGAAGATTTTTGTGAGAAAGACAAGAAACTAGTTTAAAGTCCTTCTTCAATATTATGTTCACGAGACAGACAATGGGAAACATATTGCTAATGATTTATAGTCTTAAATTGCATCATACAACAACAGTTACTTAAACTCTAAATCAAAGGTAACAACATGTATCTAAAGCACAGTGGTATTGTCCTTTAATGATCATGTACTGTAGCAGGTAGGTGCAATAGGTGGCAGCAGAGCCACAATATCCTAGTATGGCATTTTCACATGATGTTGGACTGGTAATATCTTCTTTTATATTTGGCATTACACAAAATTTAGGCGTCTGTTTCTCTAAATTCAGCAACAGTTCTGCATCTATAAATGTAATTTGTTTAACTAATTCAGGTGTGATTTAGGATGATATTGGATGCCTGACATACAGTGTGATCGCTTAATGCGACAACAAACAGGTGCTTTGGTGAAAGGGTAGTGCTGGTGAGCGTCTCCTGGACTGATGAGTGAACCCACGCTGAACTGTGCCACCGTTCACAGTCAGGAGTTTAGTTCCACGTGTCACTGCCAAACCACAGATTTGCACAGAATCATGTGACTTAACATGAATAGTAAACTAGTTTCAGTTCCTCTTATTTCTCATTCTGATTGAGCATTAATAACTTGATTTATTGCCCATATACAGTAAAACCACCCGCTCTTTGAAGCCACGCTGTCTGAAACCTGATCCTTTCTAATCCAAAGACCAAACATGTGCCACAGCACATCTAATATGGTATTATTTCCTCACAAAAATCCCTTTGGGAGCCATATGTGATGACTGACAGCTGTGTGAGGACATGGAGTGGTCTGTGCTGGTTCAGAAAGCTATTCTAAAAAGCAGAATAATAATACTGATGTCTTAGATAATGGGGGTGACGTTGCTAATTTTCTGTCTTACATGACATGTGATTATGTACATGACTAGTTGTCGAGGCTGTCCAGTAATTTGAACGTAGTTGTGGTAATTATGTACCTGTACCTTTCTGCTTCCTTGGAGAAGGGAGCCCCTTCTCAGGTGATAGAACATGTGGATGAGCTTTCATATCTTGAGTCTGAATGTGAGGGCACAAATCTAAATTTGCCTCCACAGCACACATATGCCTACCAGTTCTCTTTTCCTATACCTCTGAGGTCTCTTAGGTGGAACATCAGTGTCCATGTATTCAAGAAGCAACACTGTGGCATTCACTGGCTCTCACTTATATGTAATTAATTAATTAATTAGAAATTTATGAGAATGCATCAGTTTGTTAGAAGTCATAGTTACACACTAGTCAAATACTTTTTTTTTACAGTACTATTTGTTACATCTTGATGGTTAATTTTCCATTTAGCCTAACCACGCCATACTTCAACAGAAGGATTAAATCCGATTGTATCACAGGTGATCGGCAGTGGAGATCTGTTGTGGCTGCAGCTCTGTTGTTGTCTCTACGAGGCAGCTGACCTCGCGGCATTAACAGCAGCTGTGGCAACAGCTGACGCAGAGAAAGGACCTGTGGCACAAAGGCTGCTGTCTCACCACAGAAAGTACAGCATAGCTAAAATCACAAACATACCACACATACCAGAGTCTGTCACAGTCGCTTCACGCCGTCCACTCTGGTGTTTAATTGGATCTAATAAAAACTAATAATGCTTATTATTTTCGTCAGCATTTTTAATTCTGGGAAAAGTTGCGCTCTCTGGCCTAAAAGTGCTAATTTCCATTTGTTCAGATGTTTTTTTTTTTCCCATTACATTTCAACTGAAGTTAAAATCCCACTCTGCCGTTGAGTGTGGTCACGCTAATGTCAATCAAGGCTTACAGTGATGGTTGTGATCATGATTGTGAGCTGGCGGACTGAGGTTCAGACGATGTGAGTGTGTATGATCCACATCACCCGACAGTCTGTAAATGTTAGGCCTTGTAAAGATTAAAATTCAGGTGGTAACTTAATGTATAAAGTTTGTTAGCTGGATCAGGGATTGTGAACAGTATAAAGCCTTCACAAGTGTAGTCATACAGTCTTGAATGTGTGTGGGCTCTCTGCAGAGCAGTGTGGCACAGACAGTGGTTGTAAAGGAGCCGAGAAGTGCTTCACGCTTGTGCAATAAAAGGCTCAAGTTACTCTCCGCTCAGGGCCGGGACGTGCAGCCAGCCAGGAGGTGCCGGTGGCCCAGCCAGCCAGGTTTCTGAGTCCAGACAAAAACACCTTTCTCTGGGCACAGGAGCTGGCGGCTTGGCCCCAGCTCAAAACATTCCCTGGTGGAGGGGAGGTACATTCTCTGTTTTGTCTAAGATACGCTGAGCACGTTTGTAGTCTTTGGGTAGTGTTTGGGGCAGGTGACGTGCTTGGATGCATGGCTCCTTGTACTCCTGAAGTGAAAGCAGAATGGGATATGTGGGACTGGAATTAGATTAGTGCTGCTAGACTGAAGAGATCCTTGAAGTATGTGCCATTCAGGGCTTTTGTCAATGATTTGCTTCTGTAAAGTACATATCACTGCATTATGAGAAAGAGACTTAAAGTTCCACCAGGTTCATAAAGACAAGTTACAGAGTCCTGACTTTTTATTTTCACTTAGAAACATTATAAAACAAAAACACTTCATACAAAGTATTGAACCTTTCATATTATAATAAATAACAGTATATTACACATGTTCAAATATAGTCAAAGCTGAGTCCATCTGCACCTCCAGAAACACATTACACTTCAGACTGATGTCTGGGCCTCTGCTTTGCGTCACTGATGCTCCACATGACATATTTGGCACCTCAAAGATGCATAAAATGCTAAAAGGTGCTTTACAATCTTATAATTCTCACAGGCCACGTGGTTCCTTTCCTTGAGAGAGACTGGAAAGAGAAAAAAGGAGGGGAACAGGGCAGACAGAGGCGAGCAGACGAAGGGTCTCCCCCGAGGAACATTTCTAAAGACAATTTATATATTTTGGAGAGATAAACCATCTGCCTGTTTGTTCTTCTCATAAATTTTCCAGTCAGTTTTACTGGCTTGTCTCAGCCACCGTCTCCCTGTTCGTGCTGCGTGTGTTCTTTAGTAGCGTGCTGCCTGTCCTCAGCTTCAGACAGCTGGGTTTTTTATCGGGTCTCTGAGGGCACCAGAGACCTAATTCTGTACTTTTTTTTTCTTTATCTGCTGGTGGATTCCTAAAGTCGCTGCTGACCTTAAATAATCTACCAGCCAAAAATGATTTCTTGGAGTAGAAGGGAACATCCACATGATTGTTGGTTTCCTGCTGAAGTAGATTAACTTACCAGCCATATACGAGTCTATCAGCATTCTGTCAGTTATTTGGTGATTTTCCAGTTGACCTCTATCCACGCCTGATCTTCTGCATGAAGTTACGCACACTGACATGTAGGTATGTTTTTGGGGTTCACTTCCAGCCGTTCATCTCTTTGAGCTTGCTGATACTGGTCCCTTTGACAGGTGTGGATGGAGGGGGGTTATAAAGAGGCAGGGTGGGGGTGCTACAGCCTCGTGCCCACGGCTTTTCTGTGGGGACCGTCCACACAGTCCGAGATGACTTCTTTTTTGGTTTGTCTTTCTTGTCTTTCTTCTCTTTAGAAGAACCGGGGGACATGGTCTGCAGTAAGGATAATTAGGTAACAGGATTAGAGCAAAATTAAGGACATGAGCTTAAAAAAAGCTGAAATGATCACCTCCAAGGCTGTCAAACACATACAGCTTTCTTGTTGGTGTTCAATAAAGGCCTTTGGGGGTGGCATTTATTTCGAAGGTAGTGGCACATCGGTCCGCTTGTCAAAAAACAATAACATACTCTGATACACTTGTCTGTGTACATTCTCATTCATTGAGGTCGTTTTGAGAGCCTTAAAATAAAAAGCAAATTGACTTCTGTGGGTGTTTGAAGAAGTTGCAAAGCAAAGGAAGTCCAGTTTCCCTCTTTTTTCATACTCTCATGACTATAGGCTTTTGGATTATCCCATAATATCCAAAATAAGCTCATTGGAAAGAAAAGTATATACTTACAGGCAGTGTTGGGAAGGTTACTTTTAAAATGTATTCCATTACAGAATACAGAATACATGCCCCAAAATGTATTCTGTAACGTATTCCGTTACGTTACTCAATGAGAGTAACGTATTCTGAATACTTTGGATTACTTAATATATTATCATGCTGTTTACAACTACATGAATGTACTATTGCTGTGATTTATTACTGTTACTGAAGGTCCGCGGCTCCGAACCGTAGTAAAGGGACCTCTGGCTAATACGGTGGGTTCTGTGTCAGGCTCGTAGCCGAAAACTAGCTTTACTTTGTTGTCTGGGTCAACTCTGCTAGCGAGAGACAGAGAGAGGTGTTGAAAGGCTGCTCCAACGGAATGTATTGTTTTTGGAGGAAAACACGAACACGGTGTACAGTCGACTCTTAATAGCTTACTTACAACTGGGCTTCACAATCCCTGATCCAGCTAACAAACTTCTTGGCTGCAGTGGTTATTATTATATTTACATGCTTCCAGCTCCCGTTTTTGCTCGATGACAGCTCGTACTTTTCCTTTTTCTCCCTCCTCGCGCTCACAGACACATAACGTGTATGGCAGTCCATTCTCCCTGCAGCACGGACTACACTGCCTATGAGGCTACATTCTTTAGAGCTATACCTGTAGCATTCTGCCTATTAGCTTAGCACAACAACAACAAAAAGGCCTCTCTCACCCAGGAAACACGCAGAGAGAGAGCGTCACCCTGTAACCATGGCAACCGTAACGCTGCCACCTGGAACAACAGAACGTAGCTGTCAAACAAAACCCAAACAGGCCTGACCCGCCACAATATGAAACAGGGAAGTACCGCCGTGTAATCCATTTATTTCAACAAAGTAACTGTATTCTAAATACCACCTTTTTAAACGGTAACTGTAACGGAATACAGTTACTCATATTTTGTATTTTAAATACGTAACGGCGGTACATGTATTCCGTTACTCCCCAACACTGCTTACAGGTTTTGCTCGTCAGTATATCCTCCCCATTCTGTCACTACTGTCTGATACATGATTTTTTTGAAGCGTAAAAACCGTCCCAAGAGGTAAAATTCTAATCACGGGTGATAAACGGACTCCATTTAGCTGCTCAGCAAACACCTTCTTGGGGACATATAAAAGCAGTGGCGTATTTATGGCCGTATTTCTATTTTGTACAACAACATAGAATAAAAATGTCGTGTTAACCACAGACCTTATTTAAGGGAATGAACATAAAGTCATTGAAAGAATCAGCCTACTCTGGCTCTCGTAAGCTGCTCGCTTACACTGAAGTTGTATTTTGGCATCTGTGGCCTGGTGCTCTGTTTATAGCATTATTCAGACAGGTCTGTCAAAGTCAACCAGAAACCTAAAAACCTGTCAGTGGCACCACCGCCAAAATAAATGGTAAATGGACTGTTCTTATATAGCTTTCTGCTCTGCTTGAGCACTCAAAGAGCGTTATACTACAAGACTCATTCAAACAGGCAATTATAAGAAGCACTTTTTCTAAGTGTAGGAGCTTTCTGTCATACACATTCACACTCCAGTAAACACATTAGGAGCAACTTGAGGTTCAGTGTTTTGCACAAAGATACTGTGGCATACAGACAGGAGCATCCAGGAATCAAACCACCAACCATCCGATTGTTGGATGACCTGCTGTACCTCCTGAGCCACACCCACCTTCTCTACCATTGTAGAGAAACACATCTCATAAAACGTCTTTGTATTGCACCCCAGTATAAGATAGACCGGAACAAGCTCATTTTACTTTAAGATGAAATAACTGAAGTCTCGTTACTACAGGATTTCTATAGTGTATATAAATGGAACGTACACAGCAGCAGAGAGTGAAGCAGCTGAGCTTAGCAGCGTTCTCTCCCGTCCCTGCATAGCGGTTCTTCTTTGGCAGCAGCAGCACGAAGGAAACAGCCAGAGACAGATGGTAGAAGCTGTGGACATAGGCGTAGTCCCACTCCTGTGGAGTGAAAACATCACACTCTTTCAGTATGTAACCGGATATCGATGAACAACACAAAATGTTGTGACAGAAGATAAAACCTCGGACTCTTTAAGTAGATGTTCTAGTATTCTGTATGTTTTTATTAAATATCTGTTTGTGATTTGGCGGCAGTCACCTCAAAGTAGAAGCGCAGCATTAGAGCGAGAGCACCGAAGCAGCAGCCTGGACCGACCTGCTGCGTGTACACCGTCTTCTCCGGATAAACCGCCCTCAGCTGCCTCATCTTCTGCAGCTGCAACAGCAGGAGTTCATCACACATCAGACTTCACACAAAAGAAAAAAGAGAAAGTGCAAAAGGCAAAGAAGAAAGGTGCAGGGGATAGCAAAGAAAGGAAAGAGTACAAGGAATGGATGGATTAGTCGAAAAGATGAAGAAATACACAAGAGCACATTAGGATAACAGCAAGGGTGAAGTTATTCAAGGTGGAGATCATGAATAAAAAGGCAGAGGAGGAGATAGAGTAGAAGAAACACTGAAAAATATTTGAAATACACGTTGCCATTTTTTTGCCACTAACCCATTTGACAGTAATGATGAAGACAGCTGATCCGATTGGCCCGGAGTAGATCCCGTAGCCCCAGCGGTCCTGGTAGATCCTCACAGCGATGGTTAACACTCCAAACATAGTCATAGTGGAGCGCTGGGGTTCATCAAAGTCACCCAGAGCTGAGACAAGCAGATGAAGGATTTCAAACTCTTTCCCTCATGGATAAAATCATTACACTGCAGAGGTGCTGCACAGTTTGCCAAGTAGGGATTACAGATGAAGTTTATTCTCTTGTTGGGCTAAATTTGATCAATTCAGGACCAAAATTTCACTAATACATAGATAGGAACTGCAAAATTTCATAAAACCACTGATGTGAGGTGTGAACAATATGTTCAGATTAAAGGGTATAAGGAAAGAAGATTAAAAGGGCTGAACTGAACATTTCCTGCAATGTTTTTACCACCAACTGTCTACAAAAGACTGAGTTTGGTTTACAAAGTCCTGTTGTGAAGCATGCTACATTTTATCATACTTTTTTACTCTGATAGAGACCGCAATTTACAAATTTTGTCTTAAAATTAGCTATAAGGCCCATAAACTCTTCAGGAACATTGTAAAGACTGTGTTTGAATTTAACAACAGACCTGATTTTCCTAAACTAAGAAAAAAAGGTTTTAAGAATTCTGAAATTAGTAGAAGAAATCATCAGCAAATGCAGTTAAGTACACAATTTTAAAATAACTAAGGAAAGCTACAGCACAGTTTGTCGGCACTATTAAACATTAAAGGTTTTATATAAATAATTTCAAGATTGAAAACAGTCTGAATGCGTCCTATCATGGTTCAAGACCATCTTGCAAAAGAAGTTCTAATTGTAAGTTTCTAATTTCCCTTCCTGATTAAATGAAGGTGACAAAATGAAAATGGATCAATATTTTAGTGGCAGCCTTCCCACAGACACAGGAGGACCCCATCAGTTAAATCAGCTGTCAGGGCATTTGGCTCTTAGCAGCACGTGATTTAAAGCCCTTGTTGCAAAACCTCTGGGGGATCAGGTGGGAGTTAGAAGCAAATGTATTTATGTCCGTGTGTGCAAGTCTTCATGAGCACTTGTGTGCAAAGCCTGAACATGTGTTATCACCAACTGCTGCAAACCGAGCGTGTTTTTCATCGCTTGCTTGTGTCCTTTAAATATCTGGTACCGAAATAGACTCTAGTGAAAAAGATCAATCCAGAAAAACACATTTGCTGTATAGAGATACATGTAGAAATGTTGAATACTGCTATTAACTAGTCAAGCCAGAACACATTCTGTGTAGCAGGACTCACCTATAAGTGTGACCCACATTGAGAGTGCAGTGCCGTAAACACTGAAGTACTCCAGGATGTCGTATCTCATGAAACACAAGATGGAGAGACCTGGTCCATCACATGCATGGTAGATCTGCAGGAATACAGCATTCAGGAGGGATATTAACCACTCTCACATCATCCCATTCACAGCTCAACACAGCTGACTGCTTGTCAGGTCATTGAGATTAAAGAACAGCAACAGTTTCTCACCGCAGTGAAGAACATGGTGAAAAAGTAGACCATGGCCTCCATGTGGAAGCCCCTCTTGGCGGCCACGCTGGCTGTAGGCAGGAACACTAGGCTGCTGACTGTAGGGAGCAGCATCTTGGCAATAAATGCACCCATGGCTCCTGGAGGGATGGTCGACTCAAAGCTTGTAGATGATAGTTTATCCTTGAAGCCTCAAAGGTTGTTGAGTCTTTGGCAGGTAAAATTAAAGTTATCCAAAGTTTATAAAGTGTGAGATCAGATGGTACAGTCCTTGAGTGTCTTATGTCTTTCGGTGTGTGAGTGAATGAGGATGCTTATACAGCGCACACTCCCACGCAGCATGAACACACCCAGCTGTCCACTTTGGCCCTTTAAAGTTTAAATGTCCCCGTGGATGGCAGGTCCACTGAGGCCTGTATGTGCAGTGTCATCGCTGGTCAGCTGTTTGCATACCAGTGCAACATGGGAGCGGCTGTGGGCAGGGTGAGAGCCATCATAACATAATGTAGCATATCTATGGACTATTTGAAACCAGGACTGGACACTAAGTGGTTGTGAGTCAACTTGAAGTTTAGGCTGGAATGAGCAGACGTCCAGCTGAAAGACCAATCCCAAAATCTTTATTGTGGTTGACTTGTTCCAAAGATCTGGGTCGAATCCACATTTGTGCAACTTTATCTAACGATATCATCCCAACACAACTCTCGCACAATGTGACCACCTCCCCTCACAAGGCCTTCACATAACTATGGGCGGAAAGAATGGCATCTAAAACCCCCTTTTCCTGGGAAATAAAAAATCCATGTAAACATCTTCTTTTGCTAACTGCAGATCATTTTTGATTAAATATGATGCAAGTTTTAGAAATCTGACTCACCTCGTGCCACCCTCCATCCCCACCTTCTTAACTTTGCAAATTTAAATCAAAGAATGTGTAAAACTGCATTTCATTTTATTTTAACTTAGTGTCTATTCCTTATTTTGCTGTTTTTATTTTATGTGAAAAACCCTGTGATTTTATTTTGAAAGGCTCTATATAAAGAAACGTACTTATGTCACACCGTTTTAAAAAGCTTTGGAAACAATCTTGCTAAATGCATTATTCAGGACTGCATCTATCTTTATGTGATGTCATTCAAAGACCAGATAAGATCATTTTGTTTTTTCTCTGATATTTGATCCAGTGAGTTTGGCTGGTATCAGAAGAGGTATTGAATCAACGTATGACTATGTCTCTCCCCTGAAACTTCATTGTTGGAAGGAGTCCAAGTTAGGCACAAAAGCATTTTTGCTAGGGTCTTTTCTTTTCTTTTTTTAATAAAGCTTTATTAATAAAATACTACATAAATAAGTTTTTGTGCAGTTAACAGCATCCCGAGTGAAGTATGTTTTCCATTTGCTTTAATCTCATACATCTTTGCAGTTTTTTAGTTGAAATTCATTCAATATGACTCCAAAATTGCTATCTTGCAAAGGGAAGATGGCAACCAGCTCTAGTAATGCATCCATACACAACCGTACCACAGAGGACACGTGGGAAGGAGACTTTCTTACCAGAACGGATTAACTTCTATCTCCAATCTAGCTTTGCTTTCAAAAAGCACTTTCTCAGAAGTGCTTTGAGGTCAGTCTGGTACTTTCTATCAGCTGGGATGATTGGAAAATATGTACATTTGGTGAGTCCAGGTCCAGGTCAGGTGAATTAGTTTAGATGACCATATTTCTCCAGTGAAATATTGCATCCGATAGCAATAGTTGGCAGTTAACCTCACTAACATATTAAAAACTACAAAGAATATGTTGCTCAGTGAGGTTTAAACAAAGCAACCATTTTTTCTGAATTAGATTTTAACCAAGTCTGGAGTCTCACTCTAAACCAACACGTGAAATCTGTTGAGAAACAGCTGTCATATGTTTCAGCGTGTTGCGGCTGTGCGATGTGGCATTGAGCCGACCCTGCTGAGGTCCTCCCATTAAAGTAAAGACATTCACCCGGCTCTGGGTATGGTGGTAAATACTTCTGCTGCTCTGGAGAATCGTCTGTTTTTCTGGAGAATTGTCATTATCTCAACATGACTCAAATACCAAAACATAAAACTCACTTTTAGTTTTTCTCTCAACTGACTGTGCTGCTGCTCTCCTGCCAGCCGATCTTTTTTTTTTGTCTGACCTAATAAAATGATATAAAATGTATTCATTCGTAATATAAAACAGGTAGTTCTTGCTCAAAATCTCTCTCTTTCATTCAAATGTTTCACAACTTGCAATAGCAGTAAACTCAGCAGGGGTAGTCTGCGTCGTTAGGAAGCCAAGCATATACAAAAAAAACACACTCTGGACAGTTCACCTCAGGATTAACACAGAGGGCTAGACAACAATCACATTCTCACTCAACATTTAGTCAATTTAGGATCCCTGACTAACCTAAAAGGCATGTCTGTAGACTGTGAGAGTCATATGCGACTAAGAAACCTACTGGAATCAGACCGCAGACTGTGCATACTTTAAGGACTGTAAAATCATTACCAGGAGTGTGAAAACAAGTTTTTAAGCCCTTTTAAGAACAAAAATCTGAAACATTTTTAAGCATTTTCCTTTTTTTCCACTCATCAGTCACTCTATGCATGCAGTTTTCATCTTCTACTACCGCTGAAATAAAGTTAATTTTGATCATAACTAAAGTAACAGCCTGAGTAACTACCTGGAAACCTTCAAGATGGCATTTGAGTGTCGAGCTCTGCTTATTGACAGACTTTGGCTTGATGGTTGGGTGTAATGCTTTCCGAAATAACCCGTTTCTGTAATCACATTACATTTTTCTTTAATACAGTAATGTAATATTTTATTGTACTAAATTCAATAATCACATTGCATTACGCTGGTTCTTCAGCTATCTGTTTGCCTGGCAGACAAAAACATCCTTCAGACTTGTGCTGCTCTTGTTTTTGTGCAGCGAGCAGGACAACAGCAGAGAACTCAACCAGTTTTTATTACATGAAAGAACAAGAGCACAACGGTAAAGCGCAAACTACGTCCAGGACAGAAACAACTGCATCATACACAACACTGCGTCTTTGCATGTCAACAAAAAGCCAGCAAAGAGCTCAGAGGGATATTCAGAATCAAAATCAGGAATGCTTTATTAATCCCGAAGGAAATTATAGGTTACAGGCAGTGTTGGGAAGGTTACTTTTAAAATGTATTCCATTACAGAATACAGAATACATGCCCCAAAATGTATTCTGTAACGTATTCCGTTACGTTACTCAATGAGAGTAACGTATTCTGAATACTTTGGATTACTTAATATATTATCATGCTGTTTACAACTACATGAATGTACTATTGCTGTGATTTATTACTGTTACTGAAGGTCCGCGGCTCCAAACCGTAGTAAAGGGACCTCTGGCTAATACGGTGGGTTCTGTGTCGGGCTCGTAGCCGAAAACTAGCTTTACTTTGTTGTCTGGGTCAACTTTGCTAGCGAGAGACAGAGAGAGGGGTTGAAAGGCTGCTCCAAGGGAACTTATTGTTTTTGGAGGAAAACACGAACACGGTGTACAGTCGAGTCTTAATAGCTTACTTACAACTGGGCTCGTCAGGCACTCTTCTTGGCTGCAGTGGTTATTATTATATTTACATGCTTCCAGCTCCCGTTTTTGCTCGATGACAGCTCGTACTTTTCCTTTTTCTCCCTCCCTCGCTCACAGACACATAACGTGTATGGCAGTCCATTCTCCCTGCAGCACGGACTACACTGCCTATGATGCTACATTCTTTAGAGCTATACTGGTAGCATTCTGCCCATTAGCTTAGCACAACAACAACAAAAAGGGCTCTCTCACCCAGGAAACACGCAGAGAGAGAGAGCGTCACCCTGTAACCATGGCAACTGTAACGCTGCCGCCTGGAACAACAGAACGTAGCTGTCAAACAAAACCCAAACAGTCCTGACCCGCCACAATATGAAACAGGGAAGTACCGCCGTGTAATCCATTTATTTCAACAAGGTAACTGTATTCTAAATACCACCTTTTTAAACGGTACCTGTAACAGAATACAGTTACTCATATTTTGTATTTTAAATACGTAACGGCGGTACATGTATTCCGTTACTCCCCAACACTGGTTACAGCAGAGTGCATGCTCATCTCAGCCTATCAGGCTGATCTTCAACAGGTAACAAAGCCAGCGATGAGCCGGCTTGTGCCACTGTAGCCACCTTCTGCCTATAAATGCTTCTTAAGTAGAATCACTGTGGCGATCGCTTTGAAGTGACTTTGGCTGGTTTTCTGTTGCTTTGTGTTGTTGTCTTTGTGTTCATACAAAACACTAAATGAATGATCACATGTGCCATCATTAGGATAGGGATTTGTGTCAGTGTGTGAGTGATTATGCATTCCAGGTCATGCAATGGAGTAATCCAAAAGTAATGTAACAAGTACTGCTTTCTGTGAGTAATTCAGTAACATGGTCAACTACTTTTAAGACGTAATGTGTAATACAATAGTTTTTTATTTGAGTATATGCTCCAAGAGTAATCTAGATTAAAGTATTAGAGATACAACAATGAAAACAATGAAACCAAAGAAAAGCTTCGATGGATTTTAAAAGAAGACTTGAAATGCGCAGCAGAAAACATGCCTGACAGCTCATCTTCCCAAATATATAAAAAATAAAAGACATTTCTTTTGAAATTGACCTGAAGAGATTGCAATCTGACCTGGGAACAACTAGATCCCCAGAACGATCGCAGTAATCGATCACAGCCATGTCATTTTTACGGCACACGGTCTAATCAGATTAATGAATGTTTCGGCCGAGTCAAAGCTCTGTGTATAAGCTTGAGCACCAAATAAGGCAGATTTCTGTTTGCCTCCTCAAAGCGAAGCCATATTTGACTTCTCTCGGCATTGTTGTTCCCAGAAAGAATTTCAGCCTGAACGTTTCCCCTTCAGCAGCAAGGCAGCAGCTGGTGCTCTCCTGTCAGCTGCTACACCTGCTGAACGGCACAAAGGGTGCAGTATTGCCGAGGGCTTTCACCACACGCCTCAGATTCTCGGAGTGCTTCAGTAACCCGAGTCGCCTCACCACGCCCTCTGCCGGGAACTGCACACTCTTTTCCAAAAGTGTCTGCAATCTTTGTGGCCACTCTAACATATGAGTGTTGAAGTAACGAGTACCTATTAAATTAGGTGCAAATTAAACGTGGGTCAGTCTTTGTAACCTTTGGCTTCCCACTGCAGGACCCAGCACAGGTTCATTTTCAGGGAGAACAATGTGTGTCTTCAACTCACTTTGTTGAAAAGTTGAAAACGCTGCACTGGATTAAACTGAGGCAGCAAAGCAAGTCTTCATCATGACCACTGCCAGTGGCAGAAAGAGTCAGATGGCCTTAGCTGACCCTGAACTGAGGCCTCTCTCACCCTCAAAACAGCGGTCAAAAGGTCAAAGAGGCCACTTCATATGAAGAACTGACGGCCGAGAGCTGATCGCTGCAGATATGTGAATGTGTCGTTTAAATGATGTAATCATTTCTCCCGGGAGGCAAAACTGTGCTGCACTTCAAAAGCACTGAAATAGATCATCTTCATCATCAGCATGTATTTGCATTTCATGAACTCCCCTCTATAGATTTATTCATTAACCAGACTCACTCACATCACAAACAGCTGATTAAATATCTAAGTCAGGAGAATGCCAAAAAACAAATTGAAGTGGTTTGGTCGAATTTCTACTGAGTCAAATTTGCATTTATTTTTTAATTTTGTTGGTTTCTGTCCTCTATGTAATGTCAATAGGAATTAGGAAGAGCTGAAAAAGCCCTTCTAATGCAGCTTTGAGACTTACATGCCCGTGAATGCAGAGTTTTTGGCAGCACAGTGTGAGGACCATTCGTTCTTCTTGTTGAGGAGAGTTTGTGGCCTGTGGTGACTTTCACTTCAGCACCCCTCTGTCTAAACACGGCGGGTTAGTGTGGGAATGCAGGCCAGACTTCCTGAACGCATCTGAAAAAACAACAGGCTTCTTTTTGATTCAGTAAGGAATAGCTGCGACCTCTGACCCCTGGGCCTTCTTTTCCAAATAACTGGAGGTGCTTGAGTTTTAGTGAGCCCAGTCACCGAGGACAAATGGAAAGCAACTTCGAGAGATTTCTTCAACACGCTGCTCGTGTCGTTTTACCTTGAGAGCTAATGTTCACCCCAGACTATTGTATTTTGACTCTTACTTTTAGTTTTTCAGATATTTAGTTGTCACCTTCTCAAATGCTCATCTACTTTTGCCTTTCCTTCTTCCTGAAAGTACAAGTGGGTTTTGTTTCACACATTTAAGGCTGAGGCTGAAACTGGCAACTTTTTTTTCCTCCTAATTTCTCCTCTTCTCTCTGTGGTTGTGTTTATAACTGCTTTAATTGCTTTTTTTGTCTGCATGCGCCAAGCCTAATGACTCCAGACTTTGTTTGGCATGCTGCAAACGGTCACACTCTCACACACGCACACACAAATCACACCCATGGGAGTGTTGTATGCCCTCGCACAACACATTTTCATAATAGCTTTTATTTTGTTGTCATGCGGAGGGAGGGTAGCTTTAATTGGTGTTGCTAGTGGTTGACGGGGCATATTCCTCTGGTTTGGCAGCCTCCATAAACTCCCTCTATCAGCTTGTAAATCTAGCATTGGAGAGGAGAGCCAGCAGACACACCGGCAGCAGGCTTAGAGGAAGGAGAGAAATGGATGGAAGAGGATCAGTGGAAAGTTAGAGAAAGCACAAAATGATGGAGAATATAATAAAAGGCACATTTGTCACCTGCACTTGATTGAAACACTGCAGAAGGATGTGGATTAAACTAACTACAAATGAACAAGAATTCACAAGGATTGAAGACTTTAACCCCTTTAGCTTAGCTAAAGTGTCATGCCGATTACAGAAGCAATAAATTTGGCTTGTTGAGTTTGCGGAAACTCTACAGAATATTTTTGGAATTAAGGCTTTTCTGTGCAGGAAACTGCCCAAAAGAATTCACAAACAGCCTCTAGCGAGGGTGTTTGGAGGATATTTTGAATGGGGTGTCAAAAGGAGGGACCAAGAAGAAGGGTAATTCACGAGGAATCAGAAAACCGTATCAGAAATATACACCAAACCAAACCACTCGATAATTTCAAGTCTGGACAGAACTCCTGCTGTCGTAAATAGTAGGAGGCGTGGTTGTTCCATAACAATATGGCAGCTGCGCACAAGATGCAACCACGAGGAAATGGAAATGTACCGTTCTCCTGGGAACCAGTTCAGTTCAATTCAGTTTAGTTTTGTCTGTGAAGGTTCTCAATCATCCAGGTCATCGTAGTCAAAGGAGCTTGCAAAGAAAAGCGTCTAGACTTCTTTAAGTTACTTGAAGACGTTTCACCTCTCATCCGAGAAGCTTCTTCAGTTCTGAACTGAAGAAGCTTCCATAGAAGAGGGGCCACCAAATCCATACACATCATTCAGATTACCAGACTGAGAAGTGTGATCTGCCACTGCAGAGAACACATCTTCACTGTTCTAGAGTCCATTTATGGCGTGATTTACACCAATACATCTGACACTTTGCATTGCGCTTGGTGATGTAAGGCTCGGATGCAGCTTCACAGCCATGGAAACCATGAATCTCTGTACGCACTGTCCTTGAGCTAATCTGAAGCCATATGAAGTCAGGAGGCCTGCAGCTATTGAGTCTGCAGAAAATTGTGAGGTCAGAGTAGGGACCACGTAAAACCACAGAGTGATTGCTCTGTGATTTTGCGACACCTACCACTTTGTGGCTTAGATGCTGTCATTATTAATCGCTTCCACTTTGTCATAACACCACTAAAAGTTAAATGTGGAATATTTAGGACCAAAGACTTTTCACAGCTGGACTTGCTGCACAGGTGGCCAGATTGCACTTCTTTGTTAAAAAAACAGTACAGAATGTTGAATTATACTTTAAATGGGGCGCCATTTACATAGGATACATTGCATACCATACATTCATAAAGTGTTTAATACTATGCACTTAAAACACTTTACCTACCTCCAACTGATGGCCAACTTAAATCCAGTGTTGGGAAGGTTACTTTTAAAATGTATTCCATTACAGATTACAGAATACATGCCCCAAAATGTATTCTGTAACGTATTCCGTTACGTTACTCAATGAGAGTAACGTATTCTGAATACTTTGGATTACTTAATATATTATCATGCTGTTTACAACTACGTGAATGTACTAGTGCTGTGATTTATTACTGTTACTGAAGGTCCGCGGCTCCGAACCGTAGTAAAGGGACCTCTGGCTAATACGGTGGGTTCCGTGTCAGGCTCGTAGCTGAAAACTAGCTTTACTTTGTTGTCTGGGTCAACTTTGCTAGCGAGAGACAGAGAGAGGCGTTGAAAGGCTGCTCTAACGGAACTTATTGTTTTTGGAGGAAAACACGAACACGGTGTACAGTCGAGTCTTAATAGCTTACTTACAACTGGGCTCGTCAGGCTCTCTTCTTGGCTGCAGTGGTTATTATTATATTTACATGCTTCCAGCTCCTGTTTTTGCTCGATGACAGCTCGTACTTTTCCTTTTTCTCCCTCCCTCGCTCACAGACACATAACGTGTATGGCAGTCCATTCTCCCTGCAGCACGGACTACACTGCCTATGATGCTACATTCTTTAGAGCTATACCTGTAGCATTCTGCCTATTAGCTTAGCACAACAACAACAGGCGCTCTCTCACCCAGGAAACACGCAGAGAGAGATCGTAACCCTGTAACCATGGCAACCATAACGCTGCCGCCTGGAACAACAGAACGTAGCTGTCAAACAAAACCCAAACAGGCCTGACCCGCCACAATATGAAACAGGGAAGTACCGCCGTGTAATCCATTTATTTCAACAAAGTAACTGTATTCTAAATACCACCTTTTTAAACGGTAACTGTAACGGAATACAGTTACTCATATTTTGTATTTTAAATACGTAACGGCGGTACATGTATTCCGTTACTCCCCAACACTGCTTAAATCACCAAATAACCCAACATGCACCTTACATAATTTCTTCCAAGGCGCCACACAGTCACCCACCTGAATGACTCACATTAGGTTTCACAATGTGCCAATACAACACAAAAGTAATCATTAATGGAAATTAACATCTGTATCCCTATTCAAATAATACATTTAAAGTTATTACCAAGTGCATTATCAAGTACCTGACACATTTTATTTGGATTAAAATAAGGACATAAGTTACACATGGACAGAATTAAATGAGAGATCAAGGGGGAAAGAGACAAGACAGTAAGAAAGAGAACAAGTGCAGCGCTGCAAAGACAGCTGTAGAAACAGAGAAGCGAATAAACTGAAAGAGGAGAGAGACACATACGGAGAGGAGGAGAGGGAGGGGTGTGAAATAAGAAGCCGATAGAGAAAAACATACGTGAGAATAGCAGAAATCGTAATGAACAGGAGGGAGTGAGGCAGACAGATGGGGGGAGAAGAGGGGAAGACGACATGGTGGGCAGACACGGTGGTCCTCAGATGTCTGCTTGTCCTCCTCATCATTCACTCTTCCCACAGCGTCTCTCATTCCTCTGTCTGAATCGCTGTCCTCCCGTCTGTTTTTGGCTTCCTCAGAGTGTTTCGGATCACTTAAAGGACTAGTTCACCTGAAAAAGAAAGCGCAGCATGGAAGGACAAACCCCTCACACTAAACACAAAACAGCTCCATGTCCACTTTGTTCAACACAACAGATATTCATTGATCGGCCACAGCATTGATCACCTTGTTACTATGTCATGCTCTGTGAGGTCCTGACAGTCCTGTGGATGTCACCTTGACACATATCATCCTAATTTTATTTGCAGCTATAATTTTATTTTTATTTCATTTGAAATGTTTTATTTTCAATTCAGGTGCGTTTCAGGTAGAGTGCTTTTGTTTTTTTCAGTTCACTGTTCAGTTTGGATTATTAGTTCACAACAGCACAATAATACGATTAAAAAAAATGCAAACACACAGTTGCTGTCATATAGACGTCACATGATCAGTAAACATTTGCATTAATGCCCTTTTAGCCTGTGGGTGCTTACAAATTTCAATAAATTGACAAACACCAAAGCCAAAGACATTTCATGCAGATTTGTATTATATTTTATTGTATTTATGCAGCATTCTTTCAGGGTTTTGTTTTTACTTCAATTTCCAAGCAAACCTACAAATGACAGCTACACTCTTTGATTGTATCAGCCTCTTATAGCAACAGTTTTCCCAAAAAGCTGCAAAATCTACTCAGGAACAAACTGAAGAAAGAACTCGAGGTGTTAACCCAGACTCTTAACTTTCCTGATTCTTGAGAGATCCCCCCCCCCCCCCCCCCCACGATCCACAGTACCCAATGTGTCTGCAAGAGATGTGCTGGTATGCCCCTGTTGGGTCTGTGCTCTTGGTGGCGTGTGAAGGATCAATGCAAATTAGGTGGTTTTCAAAGTTGCTACAAAAACAAGCAACTTTACCTTTTTTTGTGCTTCCATTTGTCATCGGTTGACGTCACCAGAATTTATCAGTAGAAAGAAGAAAAAAAAACCTTGTCAAATGTCTGTGCCTTCCTTTCACGTATATCTAAATATTCAGTGTAACTGAATTTGAAGTGGCACATCTCTATTGAGAAGTTTGTGATTGTATTTCGGGAGATTACAGCTGTCCTTAAATTGCAGGACAGAAGCATCTTGCTCTGTGTGTTCTCATAGAAAAGTGTATCAGCATCTATTTTTGCTTCCATAGAAAATCCAGATCAGTGCAACACAAGAAAATGATCGAGAACTTCCGGAAAGTGAAGTTTCAGCTCAGTATGGAGGGCAGAGGACCCAGGGGAGGAGAGCACTGTGGGAAATGGGCAGTTCCTGTCTGTCTGTGTCTTTGTTCAATCATTTGTCTGCCTCTCGGAGTGACACGCTTGATCCCAACGGCAGTCTCCGAAGGAAAGATGGAGGCAGACTGAAGTTGAGGGACATTTGGATGGAATATAAACATATGAAGTTTTTGTTTGTATGTTTTTGGACTTGAGATTCTAATAAACTCAGGAAGAAAACAGAAAGAAGCCAGAGCACCAAACCAGGGGTGCTCCTGTTTTTTTTTTTTTTTTTTAACTTTACTGATCCTCCCACCTTCTCCCTTTGCTACCACTCTTGCTGCTCCTGCTAACTAAGGAGGAGGAGAAGGAGGAGGAAGAGGGATGCAGGGAGAGCACACCTTACCTCCCTCCCTTCCTTCCTCACTTTCTTCCTCCCTTTCTCTGTCTCTCCCACTCTTCACTCCACAGCAGCTCTCACCAAAACACCACAACACACCACCACTGTCTCTGGCAGGCTGACACACACTTACACATCCCTGCACACACACACACACACACACACGCACACACACACACACACACACACACACACACACACAGACCTATACACATACACATACACACACATACACACATGCACACATACACACATTAATCGGCATCCTCAACACAGACTGAGACGCCCTTGGACTGCTGCAGGCGAGGTGAGTGGGTAAATATTTGCAACCTCCTTCTATGTGTGCACGATTGTGTGTGTGTGTGTGAGTGTGTTTATACTGTGTGAGAGTTTTTCTGAGTTGTGTCTTTTTCATCCTGTGTGTTTTTGTGTGTGATTGTTTGCATGTCTGCATGTGCTGGTTTGCCTCTGGCCTCTGCTCTTTGTGTACAATGTGTGTATGCATCTAAGTGTGTGCGCGCGCGCGCGCGTGTGTGTTTATGAGGCACACCAGAGCCAATGAGACTTGTGCTTTGCACCAGACCAAAACAAATCCACAAAATAATGCTGACTCTCTTTCAGAGGAGTGTGTGTGTTTTTGTGCAGGCATGCATGTGTGCGTGTGTTTGTGTGTGAGATCCTGGAGAGGCCCGAGTCTGTCTGGAAACTTGTCAGCTGTTGGGAGATGTGTGTGCGTGTGTGTAAACTGGTGAGGTAGAGGCTAATATTCGTGCCAGTGCTACTTGTCAAAGTGTAGTTTTTTCTCTCTCTTGTGGCTCTAAACTGCTGTAGAGAATTAGAAGAACAAAATCTCCCCACGTCTTGCCTGTTGCATTTCCCTCACAAAAGGTCCTCCTAATAGTTTAGGAAAGTTACATTTAGGTCATTATTAAAGTAACGCTTTAGAAAGTAAGTCACATGTCCAGGCTTTTTGCTGTGTCAGCCTTTAAAATGCCTAAAAAGCACAGACTTGATGGTTTTGCCATTAAAACTGCCTAACAAACTGCCACTGATCTATTAAATGTTAGGTTTAGACAATGTCTACAGTTTTTTTTAACCTATTGGTCATGCACTTAAAGAAAAATACACAGTAGGGTGATATTTTGTAATTTCTGAAAATATGCTTTCTTTGCGTAACTCTAAAATACAGAAAAGTCACCATTGCTGATGATCTTAGCACAAGTTTCCAAATTTAACCAAAAACCAAATATTTTAGAAACTTAAATGACCTTTGTTGGGAAGAATTATTACTTTATTGGTCCTCTGATTGCTGAGCGTATTCAAAAACAAAGGCAACTCATTGACTGAGTAGATGACTTATATTTCTAAAAGCTACTGCAGGAGGCCTGGGTTTGAGTTCTGCCCTCTCTCCCCCTTTTCCTGTCTATTCTACTATTCTGTCCAAAATAAAAGTGAAACTGTCCACAAAGAATGACATATTCTGGTGGGGTCATTATCAGAATACAGTTCAAATAGATGAAAGAGGTCTGTAACCAGCCAGCTCCACAGTACAAAGGTTCACGTTACAATAAATTGGACTGAGCTCATAGAGAAACAGAGTTAATTGTCTAGTGAATTCACAGTTTGGAGTGTCGTGCTTCCGGCACGCTGTACCCAGGCTCCACCCTTGCCGAAACCAAAACAAGTATTGCGAGTAGAGCAAATGTGTCTGAAGTGGACCGCTCCCTGCTGTGAACCAACCACATGCAGAAGGGCAACTTCGGACAGCCTGATTTGTTGGCTGTTATCCACAGTTCTGTATGTGTTTATATATAAATACATGAATGAGCTGCTGATTAGCATTACCCAATCAATTGTTGAGTTCCCTTAATAACGTTAATATGCTGGTTTTTCACAGATTGTAACTGCTCACAATAACAACAGAATTCACCTTTAGTTTGTGAACAAAGCACTGTTGCGCTTCACCAATGTGATTATCAATCCACACAGATTTAGTCCAAGATGCCTTGTGGTCAATGTGGATTACTGATTGGTTCGAGCACATTCAAAAAACCTGCTTCTTTTCACTGTGAGTGAGTCTAATAAAGATGAATTGAGCGTGGTCCTTTTCCTGGGTAAGCCAGCTCTGAAAAGTGAATCAATAAATAGGTCAGGGTTCAAGTGTGAGCAATTTAACCCAGTCTCTGTTTGTCCCAGGGGCATCTGAACTCTGCTGACCCATCTTCAGCTTCTCAGACTGCCTTGCTTACTCATCCTTTGCGTCTTCCCTCCTTTTTGTTTCTTTTGCTCACTTATCCATCATTGTTGGCTCTCTTGGTGGCTTTTTTCCTTTATGTATACAAGGGAAGGGCCTGGATCCTGTTTCAGCTTTGCATGCACACTTGAGAAAGGAAAAGAGTTTGGCTCAAGGGGTAAAAGGCAGGAGAATGAATCTTCCTGGAGACAAGCAGACATCCCCAACCGCCCCATACTCCTCCATGACGTTATCCGAGTTTTGGGAAGCAATGACGCACTGGGATTTTTCTGCTCACTTATGTGTCATTGCACTTTTTATGTCAAAAGTATGCCGTTTACATCTAAATTGCATTTACCATTAACTCTAATTTTCTGGGTTCAAATATTGGAGAAGCATTATCCTGTTAACTCTTATGAGTTAGCTGTAAAGTGCGCCACAATTGTCATAAGTTGTGTTTGCTTTCTTGTGAAAAAACACACAATACTTGCAAAATTTTCCAGACTCAGCAGAGAAAATGAACTGTTAATCGCACATTCGGTGCTTCAAGACACTGAAATCTGAATTACTCCTGACGGCCAGACTGGCACCTTTCATGGCAGTTTGCTGTGTGAGAATGAATTTTAAATTACCAAGCCCACAGCACTGATGACTGCAGACAATGGGAACATGATATCAGCATTTCTGATACTCCTTCATCTGCTTCCTAGAGCAGATGAAGGAGTATCAGAAATACCAGGCTCCAATTTGCTACCGAAAAAAATCTTTTTATATTGTACCCACAGATATTGGAGCGAGCTCCAACAATCACACAGTCCAATACGAACTGACGACAGGCAATAATGGCAAAGAAATAGATCAGGTGATGATACAAGGGCAGAAAAAGTGCTCATTGCATCATGGGAAGTCCACCAGTAGGCTGAGTCTATATAAGTACTATGCAAAAACTAATTTTGATACGGTATGTGTAGATGCAAAACAGAGTTTTCAATTACAATGAGCTTGCATGTCAATATTCAGTATGAGCACCTTTATTCTTCAACACAGCCTGAACTCTGTTAGGCTCGTTAAGCAGTCTTCAGGAATACTTCTCCAGGATTCTTGAAGGACATTCAAAACTCTTCTTTGGATGTTTGTTTCCTTTTGTTCCATTCTCTGTTAAGATGATCTCACACAGCTTCAATAATGTTGGGATCTGGGCTCTGGAGAGGCCAAACCATGACTGCTAGGATTCCACTTCATTTTTTTTCTGTCTCAGTATGACTTTGCAGGATTGGTAGCGTGTTTGGGATCATGCTGAAAAATGGAGCCGGATGATATTGCATGGTGGACCAAAATGTGATGGTACTTTTCTCTGTTCATAATTCCATCAATTTTGACAAAATCCCCAACACCAAAGTTAACCTCAAACTATGACAGAGCCTTCTTGATGTATGCTCAATCGTTCAGGTAAGGAAATACCTAAAAAGTAGATTCTGTTCATCTGGACTTAGTATTTTCAGTTGGGCGACACGTTTTCACCACCCATCCATAGCCAGTGTTGGGGAGTAACGGAATACATGTACCGCCGTTACGCATTTAAAATACAAAATATGAGTAACTGTATTCCGTTACAGTTACCGTTTAAAAAGGTGGTATTTAGAATACAGTTACTTTGTTGAAATAAATGGATTACACGGCGGTACTTCCCTGTTTCATATTGTGGCGGGTCAGGACTGTTTGGGTTTTGTTTGACAGCTACGTTCTGTTGTTCCAGGCGGCAGCGTTACGGTTGCCATGGTTACATGGTCTCTGCGTGTTTCCTGGGTGAGAGAGCGCCTGTTGTTGTTGTTGTGCTAAGCTAATAGGCAGAATGCTACAGGTATAGCGCTAAAGAATGTAGCATCATAGGCAGTGTAGTCCGTGCTGCAGGGAGAATGGACTGCCATACCCGTTATGTGTCTGTGAGCGAGGGAGGGAGGTAAAGGAAAAGTATGAGCTGTCATCGAGCAAAAACGGGAGCTGGAAGCATGTAAATATAATAATAACCACTGCAGCCAAGAAGAGTGCCTGACGAGCCCAGTTGTAAGTAAGCTATTAAGACTCGACTGTACGCTGTGTTCGTGTTTTCCTCCGAAACAATAAGTTCCGTTGGAGCAGCCTTTCAACGCCTCTCTCTGTCTCTCGCTAGCAAAGTTGACCCAAACAACAAAGTAAAGCTAGTTTTCGGCTACGAGCCCGACACAGAACCCATCATATTAGCCAGAGGTCCCTTTACTACGGTTCGGAGCCGCGAACCTTCAGTAACAGTAATAAATCACAGCAATAGTACATTCATGTAGTTGTAAACAGCATGATAATATATTAAGTAACCCAAAGTATTCAGAATACGTTACTCTCATTGAGTAACGTAACGGAATACGTTACAGAATACATTTTGGGGCATGTATTCTGTATTCTGTAATGGAATACATTTTAAAAGTAACCTTCCCAACACTGTCCATAGCAGAGCCTGCACTGTGTTTTACAGATGACAGGGACCTTCACTTTTCATGCATACTGATGACTGGATTGCAGGATTTTTTTGTCCTATTTATTAAGGACGTGACTTTCAGATACTGTTTACCTGCTAAAGCTAGCTTTTGCTTTTTTAGGCCTGTCACATCTTATTTTGTCCTCCACTGATCCAGTTTCCTCACATTTTTTAAGGACACACTATGCCAAGTTTGAACTCGACACTGGTTCATCCCTTGAGTTAGGTGTCTTCACGGGTCAGTGTTAAGAGTCTACTCGGATGTTCAGAAACAAGAACTGGGATGACAAAGAGTGCAGACAATGTCCAAAAACAACTTTGAAAAACCTTCAGAAAGCCTGGAGAACCATTGCTCAAGAACCGAAATTTGCATTTGCACAGCGCTGTAGTAGAATACCTAAAGGATACTTCAAGGTCATCTGATCATAACTATAAGCATTATCACAAAAGAAAGTTTGAAATCTAATCCTAAAAGTAGAGAGGGAGATTGTTGGGCGAGTTTGACAGGCTCATTCGGTATTTCAGAAGACAGCGTTATCATTTATGGAAGATCATAGACAGAGTCCCCCTAAAACCAGTGTGTAACATATATCTCATTGGTATTAACAGAAGAATAGCTTTCAAACACAATGTAAACAATACGTAGTAAATTATTCGGTTATTTTCTGTCCAACTGCATAACTGTATCCATCTCCACTAGAAGACTTTCAGCATTATATACATATTACATGTGGCCACCAGAGACTGGAAAGCCTCCAATATTAGATAATAAAAATCAAGTATTGGTCTGATATATTGTTTGATATGTCAGACCCGGTCTTATTCAGTCCAACCTCTCAGGGGACAGACAGACTACTGCTGTCTGTCTATCTGCTGAGGCTGCCAGTGCTACATAAACAAAACGGCAAGGCGAGGGGCCCCAGGGGGCCTTCAGGGTGGGGACGGCTCAGGGGTGAGGGAGGGGGAGTCAGAGAGGATGAGGGACTGTTTACTTTTGTCTTATGCCTGGCCGCCTGGGAAACGACAGCGGAGGAAAGAAGGAAAGAGGAAGACTGTGTCTGGATTGTGTGTGTGTGTGTGTGTTTATTTCTCTCCAGGTAGAAGGTATTCCTTCTACCAGGACCAGATGTGTTTAGTTGTAATAGTGCCTATGACTTATGATGCAGTTTACAGTGTATTTAAACTGAATTTTAGGGTAACATTTCTGCACGTAATATACTTGTCGTAAGGACCAAGAAAGATGCAAAAAAGAGGATACTGTTGCTAATGAAACTTTTGTGAATACATTTTTAACTTTTGCACACGACTGTATGACGAAGAATTACAGAAACATTAAATCTGACAGTGAGTGATAATATTTTTTAAGCATTTTTGAGTCGCGGAGCATCGACTATGGTGTTTTAGATGGCTGGGCAGGTGTGAGGAGGAGCAGACAGATCAATAAGTAAAAACATCAATGCCTTATTGTTATTTAATCGAAATGATTTGGGGAATGAACAGCCTCTTTGTCAGTCGTGCAATGCCTGGAGACCTTAAGGCTGTCCTCCCTCCTGTGTAAACGTCACACTCTGTCCGTGCTGGCGTAGTCTTCCAGATCAACCTCAGCTAATAGAAACATCTGGGCCTAGTCTAGGCTACTTTTGACACTGAGAGCTCAATTATTAGACTGGCAAATGTTGTGGCCCAGACGTCATTAGGTGGGGTCTGCGGTGATATAACGCGTACCTGTGGCTAAGTTAAATCCGCCAAACTCTCCCTAATTCAACACCGTCTGTGGCTCATCGAAAACTGTGGGCCACACTTGGAAACTTCGGAAAAGGAGTTGAAATGATTTCCTCAACAAGTGTCAGATATGGCTAATAGCTGACACCATGATAATTACAATAGCAGACCATGCAAAGTAGCACCAACTTTTGACATGCTGGCGATTTACTTTCTCAAAAGAGCAATTAGGGTTAAAATTAAAATACACTTGGGTGTAGGTTAATATCATTGTGCAAATATGCATAAGCAGCAAAGAAGGAGAGTTGGAGAAAGTGATTGACTGTGTGTGTTTGAGTGCGTACATGTATGCCATGATGTCTGCATACCTGTACGTGCACAATACTCAGTGTGCATGTGTCTAAGTGTGTGTGTACAGAGTCACGTACTGGCTGAGTGTATGCACATGTGTGGCTGCGTCTGACTGTATGTGTGTTTGGCAGCTGGCCGGGCTCCAGCTGCGTCTGGTTGGATAATGAAGTCCAGGTGCTGCTGTGCCTGCTTTAAGACACCTGTCACCAATATTTAGTGCCAGAGAAAGCCAGACTGCAAACAGGGGCGAGACGAGCTGCTTGCTTATTTTAACAAGGCTGCCTAACTGGACCTGAGGAGACAGGATGTACTATGAGATCTTTCCTAGAAGCTCAATGTGTATATGAACGTATACGTCTGCATATGCGTCTCCGGAGCTCATTTAACTCCGTCTGCTACAATTCACATTGGTTCCCTGAAATTTAGCCTCAAAAGAAACAAGATTTCCAGGATTACAAAATTCAAAATAAATGAACATATATTTGCATCATTTGTTACGGAATAAACTTTCAATTTTAGGATTTTAAATTAAGGGAGAGAAAACATTGTATCGCTGAAAACTGCTGTTCACAAATGCTGTCCATCTAATCTGACTGAGCTGGAGCTGTTTTGCAAAGAAGAATGGGCAAGAATTGCAGTCCCTAGATGTGCAAAGCTGGTAGAGACAGACCCTAAAAGACTGGCAGCTGTAATTGCAGCCACAGGTGGATCTATAAAGTATTGACTCAGGGGGCTGAATAATTACGCACACCCCACTTTTCAGTTATTTATTTGTAAAAAATGTTTGGAATCATGTATGATTTTCGTTCCATTTCTCACGTGTACACCACTTTGTGTTGGTCTTTCACGTGGAATTCCAATAAAATTGATTCATGTTTGTGGCTGTAATGTGACAAAATGTGGGGAAGTTCAAGGGGGCCGAATACTTTTGCAAGACACTTCCGACTTTTGTAGTATCTCAAAAGTCGGAAGCCATGACTCCAGCTGGAAAGGAGTTGATTGCCTCCTCTTGGTTGGGAATACATTTCTGCTCAGTCGAGGAAGGTGTTGTTTACAGATGAGGAAAGAGTGGAACAGGACAGACTAACAGATGGAAAGAGCCAAAAGTGGTGCGAATGCTGTGCCGGTCTGGTAGTGAGGACAAACCTGAGCGGAAAGTGAAGTTGTTGACTTACTCTGCAATATATGTTCCTACCCTCACTTCCCCACTGGAGCTGAGGTCATTTACCAAAAAGGGGAGATCTTGCACACAAGAGGCACAAATGAGTTGCCTCTGTAGTGTGGGTGGACTCTGCCTTAGAAATAGGGTGAGGAATTAAGTGATTCAGGACTAGTTCAGAATAGAGCTGCTGCTCCTCTACAAGTGAAGGAGGTGGTTTGGGCACTTCATTTGGTCTGTCTCTTGAACACCTCTTAGGTGAGGTATTTCAGGCGGTATTTGATCATTCTGGTACGTAGCAGGTAGGTGTTTGTGTTTTATACTTGGTAACAATGTTGCTAGCCTAACCCAACATGGTGATTGCGTCAAAATTGACAAGTCAAGACAACATAACAAACAAATCAAATGTTATGGTGACTGTGGTTACTGATGTTTTTATCTCTACACACACCTTCTCATGGACGGTCTTTATCCTTCAAGCTCAAGTCCTCTATCAGAGGCCCTGGAGATTGAGAGTCCTGCGCATCACATGTTCCTCAGTGTGTGCTCTTTTGGACAGATGTTGCTCCTCGGATCTGCTGGAGACACTTGCTAAGTTTGGCACTTTGGCACAACTGGAACCACTGTTACCTTTACCCTCCATATCTCTATATCTTAGTACCAACGGCTGAGCTGTCTCACCCCTTGGTACTTCTAAAACTTTGCATGTTTCTTCTTCTTCCTGATGTGGCTATTACCTGGTGTAGCTACATCTATCAGTGTGGCCGTTTTCCTCTGCTTGTCCACCACTGCTCGGTTAGTCAGCAGTTTGTTGTCTGTCTGTGGAAGTCCGACAGGATCTTAGTTCAGTCATTCTTAACCACCCTAAGGAATGTGTCCCATTTTGACATGGAGACTTAAGGGCCACACACGGCACACATGTTCCTGTATACTATGCCAGCCACTTGGTTATGGAGTTTTATGCCTTGCATTTGTCCAGGAACTGGTAGGATTTGTCAATGTCAGCCACTTCTTGTATCTGGCGGTGGTACATGCCATGCATGGACCTGCTGATGCTGTTCCCAGCTACTTGTAGCAGTCCTTGACGTCTGCAATTTTCCCTTCTGGTAGTTCAATCTCCTGAGTTCTGATTACCTTCCCTCTCTTTGTTATCATCCAACGACACTTCTCCAATCCGAATGAAATTCCGATGTCATTGCTTTATGTCCTAGTGATGTGGATGAGTAAATCGATGTCTCATTCACTCTTGGCATGCAGGTTGATGTCATCCATGTAGAGGAGGTAGCTGATGATTGCTCTATTCCACAGTCTGTATCTGTAGCCAGTCTTGTTAATGATCTTAATGAGGGGGTTCAGAGCTTTGGAGAAGAGCAGTGGGGACAGAGCATTTCCTTGGTAGATCCCACACTACATGGTGACTTGTGCTATAGATTTGAAGTTGTCTAGTGTTGTGAATTCCTGATAATAATAATAATGGATTGGATTTATATAGCGCTTTTCAAGGCACCCAAAGCGCTTTACAATGCCACTATTCATTCACTCTCACATTCACACACTGGTGGAGGCAAGCTACGGTTGTAGCCACAGCTGCCTTGGGCGGCAAGGCTGCCATATTGCGCCATCGGCCCCTCTGGCCAACACCAGTAGGTGGTAGGGTAAAGTGTCTTGCCCAAGGACACAACGACCAGGACAGAGAGCCCGGGGATCAAACCAGCGCCCTTCCAGTTATAGATACGCTTCCCAACCCCCTGAGCCACGGTTGCCCCCAAGGATGTAGGCTCTTAGGGTAATGTTGATCTTGTATAGCTCTAGGCATTCCAGTGTCAATGTGTGGGCTCACTAGGTGGTGTGCCTAGTGAGCCTAGTCTTGCAATCTTGAGCGACTGTTCTGTCTACCAGTAGCTGGTGTTTTGGCTGATAGTTGGATGGGACTGGTCCCTTCTGGGGATCCTTGGTGATCTGGACTGTCCGGCCTTCTGTTAGCCATTCCAGGTGTCTCTCGTTGATTAGTAACTGGTTTATTTATGTGGCCTGATGCTTATGGAGCTTATGGAGTACAGTCAGCTTCTTCAGCCAGTGGTGTGAATCATGTCGGGGCCTGGTGCTGTCCACTTCTTCATACTGGAGACCCTTTCTCGGATGTCTGCCACTATTATGGTTACTGGCTCATGTGTTGTGTCCTTCTACCAGTTGCTCTTCCAGTATTGCTCAAGCAACTGGTCAAGGCTGTGAGTCTTTGCTTGGCAGTTTCCAAGGCCTCAGGTATGGGCAGCTTGCTGAACCCCTTTCTTCATTGCACCTTTCTGCAGCTTACTCACTAATGTAACTATCCTTCCTCCAAATTCTCCTGTATCTTTTCTTGTGAAAAATGTAGCTAATTGATGATAGTCTACAAATAAAATGTATCTGCTCTTGAATCAGCACTACAGTTTGGTATGATAAAAGTAATCTGCAAACAGTGCTAAGTTAAAGGTATGTGGTTGCAATGTTCGAATGAACAAAAGAAAACTGGGATATGTTACAGGAATTAATTTCTGTTCATTGAAACAGGAGCATTTACCTCTTCTGTGTCCCTTTCAACAATTAAGTATTCACTCTTACACTCCTCAAACTCATATATACAACTGCAGAGTCCTTTGAGTACCCTCCTTTTCCTGTATGTCTGTACATGTTTATGTTAGCCTCTACATACAGACATCTACATTTCCTTATAGTCTGAACAGCTGAACAAAGACCTACCTGTGTAAAGTCCTAGGAAACTTACCTTCATCCTTCCAGCACATCGGGACTTGTTTAAGTTTTACATTGGCCTCTGTGCTGTCCAACTCCCGTCTCCCACACCTGCGGCCCTGAACAGCCTGTCTGTGCCACCCTCCACCTGCCAACGCTAGTCTCCACAGACTGCCAACACATTTGGATACTTACAGCTGGTACACCGAAACCAGCGTGCATTATCGGAGAAAATGCTCTTTACTTGCCATTGTTTTGTCTGCATTTGTCTGATGTGCTCAGAAACCTGACTGTGCATCACGTACTGGGTTATTCAAAGCAGACTTCACCTGATGCAGATGATCTTTTAGATACTTTAATGCAATTAAGAAAATAATGCAGTTAACCTTTAACTCTGTTTAGTTTATTAAAAAATGAGTCCTATAGAAATTATAGAAAGTTATGAAAACAGCCTGAAACATCTTGAGAAAGATGACAGCACAGGTTAATCCTGTCCTCTCCAGTGGTAAGAATCATCTTGCGTAATGCTCTAATTGAAACTAAATAATCATGAAGTAATTAAAAAAACTGATGGGATTTTTTTGTAGCTGTTTTATGTTAAAAAATCGAATCTAACTCTTTCAGTTCTTGAGGCCGATGAATGATTTGTGACTTTTGATGATCCCCTTTTGTCTTTTGCGTGACGTCTTGTTTTTATGTTACACTAAAATAATAATATGTGTTCCTCTTGAAGTGTGTTATTCTCTTGGCTGGGTATCGCAACGGTAATTTTTCTCTACAGTGGAAACGATCCCGTGATCATCCTTCACTGCTGATCTATGTTTGCATCCAGGCAGTTTTGTATTACAGAGGTCATTCTAGAATTACTGATTTGACCTCGCTCAATGTAACTCTCCGATGAATTTGTTTCTTAATAATGTTTTGCTTTTGCTTTTTTGTGCTACTAAAGGAAACGATTTTATTTGCACTGAGATCACCTTTGCAAATGCAACATTTTAAATCAACTCCAGGACCTTTTACCTCCGTAGCTGCGTCATTATGTAACCGTATTTCTTGAATTGGCATAAATATTTCTAATCATCGAATAGGACTGCCACAATGAAATCTTTGCAAGATCTTCACTTTTTAAAATAGGATTGACAGAATATTTTAGTGCCAGTGGTGCTCTTTTGCACATTGTTGCGTGTCTCTTGTGTATCTGCTGTTTGACACCATGTTTGAAAGCAATTATGTGATTTCTTGTAAAACACCCTCCACTCTCTGCAAAGGTAAAAGACAGCAGCAGCACTTATGTTCAGCTAAACAACTACAGATGTGAGAGGTGAGGGCTTTCACTGCAGAGTCAGAAAGGAAATATTATGACCACAAATGTGTCCCACTTCAAACCCTTCTGAGAGTCTGGAAGCTGAGAAGCCTCAATTTAGAGTGAAAAAACACCCACATGTCTCAGCATCCATAGCTCGCCTAAGTGGTTGGCCACAAGAAGTCATTAGCGGTCATCAGATTTCCCTTCAAACTCTTTCCACCTTTGTTAAACACACATCTCTGGCTGCTTCCATTCAGAGACAGGTTTTTACCCAAATACCCTTCATTAATCACAGCATCAGGGCTGCTGTCTCATAAACCTCAAGATATTTTTGTTGACATTTAAAACGTATTTTTCTTTCTTTTATCCTTTCCTCTCTCTCATTCATCAGGATGAGGGTGTGGTCATGGGAACAGTGTGGGGAGACAGGCGTGGTTCTGCTGGGCTTCCTGACGCTGACGATGTGTTTGGGAAACCTGTCCACCAGGGGGCTGCAGGTACACAGCAAACAGGAAAACACTCTTCCTCTGTTACAGGGAAACATTACACTCGGATAAACTGAAGCACATTTTTCTAGCAAGAACTTTAGGACTCTCGGAGGTGGATGAGGCGTCGTCCTACACCAAAGAGGACTCTGTTTATACTGTCTGCCTCTGCTGCAGTGACTGAGTGAGCACTGTAACACTGCATATGAAGGCAAGATTGTTAGTAATCCAAAGCTGTAGAACTACAACTAGTAAATGTTCAGTCTTCAGAAACATTACTTATACTTCAGTGGGAATAAACATCACTGTACTGAATGCTCATGTCTTGATGTGGTAACTAAAACCTGTTAAAACAGGTACAAATTATTTTATGTGTTGGATCTGGTGCTTTAGAACCTTCAACATGTGCTGAACAATAAGCCTGACACATAGGAAGCAAAATCAGTTTGAGGATGAATGATGGATGGTCATATGATATCTAAAATAGAACTTTTAGTTGGCGAATTTGTGTTTATACAAAGTAGAAACCTCATGGGCAGAAATTAAGCTGACGTAGAAGTGTCAAAAACTGCATTACCCCCAGTGGCCACTTGAGGGTGGCTCAAATGCAAGTCAGTCACTGTAGATGTCCACGTTAAAACGAAAAACTTTGCAGCACTGAAATGCATGTTTACAGTCAGGTACAAAGAACAGCTTTGATCTCGATGACTTTTAGCTTAATAAAAATTATACAGGGGTGAATTTGATTGAGACAGGCAGCTGTAGCTTGTTAATCAAGCTTTCTGGGGTGAACTGATAACTCCTGCCTCTGTCCAAATATGGTAACTTTGGGCTCCAAGAAACAACATAGCAACAGTGAAAGAGGCTTCAAAATGACCACAGTGGCCAGGTACTTCATATTTGACATAATTCATTAAAGAACAAAGCTTACGCTTTTCATTATAGTATGAGCTTTTTGCAACTCCTAAAGAAACTACATTAGTAAGTACATAGAATTAGCCTTTAAAATATGATATTGGGGTTTTAAAAAATAATTATGAACTCTGACAATTTGAATGATCGGATTTCTTTTTTTTATTTTTAACACTTTCTCTTTATTGATTTTCATCTTATTTTACATACAGAACTAAAGAGGGCAAGGGAAACAAACACATTCACATATGTTCACATATTCCAAAATACACAACGGCTTGTTTTACTTACACATATTACATATTACACAGGTGCATGTTCCATTCAAACAAATTCGTAGCGGTCCCTCTGCATCACAGAGCTATCAGTCTCTAGTCTCTTGACGTATAACGATCCCATCGTTCCCAAAGTCTCTCTCCTTTCTCCTTCTGTAGCCGCAGTGAGAGGGTAATCAGTTCCATATGATGAATTGTGTTAATAATGTCTATGACCAGCTTCCGTGTGGGGGGGCTTGTCTGTAACCAACACTTAGTAATTGCCTTTTTGCATGCAACCATAATTATTTTCAGTAAATATGAGTCTCTGTTATTTATATCCTCAGGGATATTCCCAAGGTACATGGTACTAAAGGAGAAGTCCAGTGTTACCTCCAGCACATCCATCACCATTTGTTTAATCTCCTCCCAAAAGGTCTTCAGTTTAGGGCATGACCAGAAGACATGGAAGCAACCTGCAGCGACCTCCCCGCACTCCCTCCAGCATGAAGCGCCTGAACCACTTATTTTGGATTTCTGCTTTGGTGTGATGAAGAATCTAATTAAATTCTTCCATCCAAAATCTCGCCATGTTAAAGAATTTGTGGTAGATAACACATTCTTCCACATCCGCAACCAATCTTCCTCTGAGATAGTTATACCTGCTTCTTTTTCCCATCGATGACTGACATATCTTGTTGAGGTCTTTTTCATAGCTGTAAAACTTCTGTATATTTTGCCTATAGTACCTCTTATAATGTTGTCACCATAAGCATCCATAAATATTTGGATCACCCCACTAGCATCTGCGTCAAGCATTTTAATTTCCTTCCGGAAGAAGCTCCGAACCTGTAGGTAACGATAAAAATCTTCCCTGCCGATCTCGTAAATCTGACACATGTCCTCAAAATTTATCAGCTCCCCATGCTTCACTATCTTACAGATCGCAGTGATTCCATGCCTGGACCACTCCCTGAATTTATGGTCTAACAATGCTGGAAGGAAGCATGGGAGATACGCTGGCCATCCCAGCAACCCTATTTCCCTATTAAGACCAAAAATTTTAATCACATCTGCCCATTTTTTCAGGGAAAAACTTACACATAAATTTTGCATCTGATATGCCTGTGGCAAACTCTCAAGAGACCCCAGAACAGACTGTATTGGGAAATCCATCAAAGAAAGCTCAATGTCCTTCCATTTTGCCTCAAACTTAGAGTTACACCAGCACACTAGAGGTCTGATCTGGGCTGCCAGATAGTAATCCTCAAAGCATAAATAAGGGATATATATATAGGTCTATAACCTCTGGGGTCAGTTTTATCCTTCCCTGCTTTTGGTATGACAGAGATATACGCCTCCCGCCACGATGGTGGGAGCGCCCCCCCCACGCAGAGTGTAATTAAAAGAGGCCTTTAGTAGCGGGATTAAGGGTTCCCTCATCTGCCTATACCACTCTGGTGGAAATCCATCACATCCTGGGGCTTTAAAAGTCTTGAGTTTTGAGATCCCAATGTTAATCTCTTCTGCTGATATTTCTCTGACGAGTTTTTCATTCTGCTGTTTACCTATAAATGGTAGATCTAGGCTGGATAAGAAATTCTGAATCTTATGCTCATCTGCTTTATCCGGTTGTGTGTATATCTCAGCGTAATATTCCTCAAATGTTCTCTGAATTTCTTCGAGTTTATTAGTTATCTTATTTGTTTTTAAATTTCGAACTTTATGAATAGTGTTCTCCTGTTGTTGCCTCCTGAGTCTCCATGATAATAGCCTAGCAGCTTTGGGTCCTGCCTCACACCACCGTTGTCTATTATATTTTAATTTTTTTTCAATTTCCTCACTTAAAATTTTGTGGATCGAATGATCGGATTTCTGATAAACAATATTCCTCCCCAGAAATAAAGCCACTAAAAGTAAAACCATGACATCGTGTTTAAACTGAAAGCCACTGAAATCAGTCTTTATGACCAGTTAAGTTAATGTAGGCTCATGTGCACCATATACATGCTATATGTCCGCTGTACATGAACCATTGCTGTCAGTCATGAGTAGTCACATTAAACAAGCCTGGTGTCAGAGGTAGCGTACTGTAAAATGCCATGTCAAACTAAATTGATCTTAATAGGATGGCCAGACTGAGAAATATCACTTCTTTCTCTGAGAGTGAAAATTAAAGAGTGACAGAATGCACCAACAAAGCAAAATAAATTAATTTAAACCAACTGAGCTGAAACTAAAAGACATAAAAGTCTAAAATACCAAATACTCAGTAATTTAAGCAGTTTGGTGAACGGCTGTAAAACTGATCTGTCAGCCCACCGATCAATGACTCCTCTCAGCTCCCTCTACTCTAACTCTTGCCCATCTCCCATTCTCTTTCACATACGCTGAGTGTCTGGTATTTCCAGTGTCTCTCACTCTCTCTCTCTCCCACAGCTGCTCCATCTCACACCTTTTCAAGGTGCTCAGCGCACATTCCAGCGGTCACTCTGATAAATCTGTCTGAATAAAAGGCGACACAGCCACCGGCCTCAGTTAATGCTGCTGGTGCACATCAGGAATGTGTGAAACGCTGAACGTCTTCACGAGCCAAAGCCTCAGCACAAAACACTCTGACGATCATTTAGCGTGATTCTGCTCGACTGTGACGCACGCTGCTGTGCTAACTCTGTTTTTGTACCACTAGCATTAATGCTATGACAGCTGCAAATGCTGCTTCTGCTTTTTCTGCCACTTTTGCTTGTGTCAATATTCCACAGCGAGTGCTAGCACTAGTGGCAGATGCCCAGAATATCAAAAGGTTTAGCAAATTATTAGCCCATTAGCCTACAGTGAAGTTTACTTGATCATGTCAGTTTTAGAGTACATCAGGAATTTGCAATTCTGAGCTAAATGCAACAAATGAAATGCCCCCTTTTATGGATTGAAATTTGCATGTTTTAAATAAACTTGATAATGTGACTTCCTGTGCTGCAAAGAAAGTTTGATCAAATATTTACAAATTCGAAAGTTTACAGTTAGAAAAGATATGAGTATATAGTAGTAAATGGGAGACGAGGTTATTCTCCTGCTAGGCCAAGTTCATCAAGGCTACAATCCATCTTTGGTTCACTGGAGAGGAACCCAAATGGCACTGAGGAAGACCTCGGCCAGCTGCTTTATAAAACAGTTTTTAAAATAAAAACCATATGGCATCTTTAAGACTATTAACACGAAACAAAGGCACTACTACATTGGCAGGTTTAGCAGTGTTTGTTTATTTTTTATGTGTAGTAAAGTTTGTGTGTGTGTGTGTGTAGGAGGACGGAGTGGCCTCCAACAGTCTGGAGGAGCAGCTCGAGGTGACCACGTACTGGTGGGGGGAATGGGCCAAGTGGACAGCGTGCACTCGTACCTGTGGAGGAGGAGTGATGTCACAGGAGCGTCACTGCCTCAAACAGAGGTCAGTCAGTCTGCACCAGACGACAAGCTAAAATATCCCAGAAATGGACACATCTCCAACCCTGTTTAATACTGTTCGTGGTATTTTACATACAGTCAGCGGTTAAAGTGGGATTTGGCCTAAGATCACCGCAGAGGGGAAAATTACTTGCCTCCAATAAACTTCCAAATTTTTCTACTGTGAGCTCCAGTTGAATTTTCTTTGTAGGCAGACTGTCCTATAAGGTGCTCTTTGTGACTGTAAAGCTGACTGGTCTAAGGAGCTTGGAAAGAAAAGCGTCTGGACTTCTTTAAATTGCTTGAAGACGTTTCACTTCTCATCTGAGAAGCTTGTTCAGATGAAGCTTGTTCAGAGTGGGAGTGTCCCCTCTGAACAAGCTTCATCTGAAGAGGGACAAAGGACCCCCTGATGATCCTCTACCTAATCACATGAGCCAAGGTGTGAAAACTGGTGTAGGTCACAATCAGCCAGGGTTTCAGGTGAGCTCATTGTGAAACCTGGACCCACCCTATCATGTGATTTCCTGAGGTCAGATGGCCCAGGGTGTGAGTGGGCGTTAAGGCGTCTGGGGAGGGAACTCAAAACTGGATTATAGATGGCAGACAGTGTCGTAAACCACCGCCTCTGTTCAAAGATGGTCGCTCACAGTGGACATAGATGGCTTCTTTCACTCCTCTTTCAAACCATCTGTCCTCTCTGTCCAAAATGTGAACATTGGCATCCTTGAAAGAGTGTCCTTTATCCTTAAGATGCAGATGGACCGCCGAGTCTTGTCCCGTGGAGGTGGCTCTTCTATGTTGTGCCATGCGTTTATGAAGTGGTTGTTTGGTCTCTCCAATGTAGAGGTCTGGGCATTCCTCACTGCACTGTACAGCATACAACACATTGTTAAGTTTGTGTTTAGAAGTTTTGTCTTTGGGATGAACCAGTTTTTGTGTGAGTGTGTTGCTGGGTCTGAAATGCACCGGGATGTCGTGCTTTCTGATACACCGGCTACATAGAGGATGACAATGTTGTTGCGTTTGTTTTTCCATTCCTCCCTAGCTGGTGTCTGATCTTCTTTTCTGTGCCTCTTTGCTGACTTGATGAAACTCCAATTAGCCCGATCCTAATTGGGCTTTCATCAAATTAGCAAAGATGCACATGAAGCAAAGATGCAGATGAACTTATTTTTAGACTCTCGTGCTTTAATGGCAGTAACAGGAAAGCATTAAAGTACATATTCATGCAAAAAGCAACACAACCGTCACACAAAATCCAAAAAAACACAAACACCACTAATTTCAAACTCCCTTTTCAGATCCCGGACGAGCCCCCACTTGTTACGTTCCCCTGAGGGGTCTAGGCGGTGAGGGGGAAGTAACAAAAAGTGTCTGGGTCAGGAAAAAGAATTAAGGAGGCAAAAGGGTTAAATTAAATAGTTTTATTAAAGTAGCTCAACTAAAAGAGACGGACAAGCCGCTATCACCATTTAAGGAAAACAAACAAAACTCAAGCGTTGGTCAATAAAGTAAAAAGTAAGTCAAAAAGAGAGCAGCTCATTAGCTGCAACCACACAAACACAAAGCTCACTAGCTGCAACCACACTAATGGCACTCTGGCCCAGAGCTCACCTTTCTCTGGGATTAAATACTTTTAATTACTGACGAGAGTCAGCTGTGTAAAAGGGAAAGGTGGCACCTCAGGCAGAAGCGATTGAAGGACACTCCCACACAGGCACCTTCAGGAGGAGGACCTGCTAGGGCCGTAACACATTAACAGTAATGTGTGCCAGTTGTGCATGTTCTAATTCAATGAGCTCACAGTAAAATGTAGGAAATTTGAGAAGAGGAAACAGAAACTATAACTTCTGGCTGAAAATGCCTCCTTCGTGCCAGAGGTGAGAGGCGAATGGCCAGACTGCTTTGAAGTGATAGGAAGGCAACAGTAACTCAACTATGATGAAGAGCATATCTGAATGCACACTTGTTGTACCTTGAAGCAGATGAGCTACAGCAGCAGAGGACCACACCAGGTGCCACTCCTGTCAGCTAAAAACAGGAAACTAGAAAAACTTTCACTTTTTTGAGCGCTTGGGTGAGAATTTGGCACAACCAACACAGAAGCATTCAAACAATCCTGTCTTCTTGTTAGTAGTAAGTCAGATTTCTAGTGGTGGTTCAGTTATGTGGGGGATATTTTGTTCCCCTTAATATCAACTAAGCATCATTTAAAATCTTATAGTCTGAATATTGTTGCTGATAACTTGCCATGTCACAAAGCTCAAATCATCTCAAACTGCTTTCCTGAACAGGAGAATGTGTTTACTGTACTCAAATGACTTCCAGAGTCACCAGATCTCACTCCAATACAGCACATTTGAGATTTGGCGCAATGAAACATTCACATCTTGGATCTGCTCTCAACAAATATGAAGCTATTCTTTGATGCTACCATGTCAATATGGGCCAAAATCTCTTCCCCACCAAGGTGTACCCAATGAAGTGTATATACTCCAATAAAAGACCTACATAGGTTCATATTGAGTAGGACCTGACAGTCAACAGTTTCAGTGCTACCTACTATATAGTCTCTCAGTTTAGAGTGATAAGTTTGGGGTGAAATGTACTTATGCTTAGCTAACAGACATGAACAATGCTGATATATTTCTACTGTGTTTTCTACTCAGTATGATTTTTATTGCCTTATTTTTTTTTCATTCAATGTTTGTTTTCGGTCCAAAGAAAGAAAGCTGCTGCTGGGAAGGACAACATGACCTGTACGGGAACTGCTAAGAAATATCATCTCTGCAACACCAAAGTGAGTCACACACTTCCAGTTCATTTTTGTCTCACACCTTTATTAAAACAAACACGGTGGATTTGACCGGCTGACTGAACAGGATGGCTGTCATGGAGCTGGGTGGAGTTCCCAACAGTGTACTCTGAGAAACCACCTCTGCACAAATAAAGGCTTAACAAGAATTTATTTGTATAGCATACCGTAAAACCACACATTAACAAGTGTGAAACAAACCTCTTTAAATGGTCTGTGTTGTGTCGCTTCTCTGCAGGAATGTCCTCCCACTGGGAGGAGCTTCAGAGAGGAGCAATGTTGGTCCTTTAACTCACAACGTTATAATGGGAGGAACTATCAGTGGAAACCTCTATATCCTGGTAATAACACCAATAAAAAACCTTGTCAGCCTCTCCTTAAATAGTGCAGTGATGAGGGAATTCTTCTCTATGACCTGCTAGTCTTCAACACAACCAGAAACCAAAGTAACAAACTTTGTATATCTTCTGATGAAGTGGTTTTAACTGCATATAAAAGATGGACTTGGCCTCTTTGATTTTAATGTGCTGATAGTGGATGACCAGGTCAAGTGCTAAGGCATTAGTCAATGCTATCTTTGTTAGTGTATTTATAGACTGCATGGGAGCGTCACACAGACACTGTGATTTCAGAATTTCTTCACTGAAACTGCAGCACATCTGAAAATCCATCACACCAACCATGAAAATGCTGCTGAAAGAGCGTTCAAGAGTTCCAACTCAGATCAGTTACTGTAGCAGACACTGAAAAAGACGTGACATTGCCGCAGTTGGCATCCTGGTGTTTTGAACCTGGATGTGATTTAGGGGTGGAGCATACTGAAACTTAGAATGACCAAGATTTATAAAATGGACTTGATGTTTTATTCATACGCCCTGAAATGAGTGACTGAGCCCATAAACTTAGCAGGAAAGTGTTTGCAGAAACACCAGCAAAGGGCCGTTTTCCTAAAGACTCCTATAGGACCAGTAGTGTTGTTGCAACTTGAGCTATCGCCCTCTGGTGGTGTTTAAAAATAATGCACATTTGAGATGCCTTAGCATTTCCTTCAAAAAAGCTACTTTTATAATGGCCTTGTAGGATTTAACAGGCATGGCCTAATTTATTGGAACAGAGGGTAACGCCATAGACAGTCTCAGATTTACAGGACGGAGGCAGGCTTGGGAAGTAGAAGCAAAATTAACAAGAATGAAAACAGTTTGAGATTTTTCAAAATAAAACAGGAAACGTGAGAACTTGAAACCAGGATATGACGGCAGATAAATTCATGACTAATTGTTGAGGACTAGTTAAAGAATCCGATTTGCGTTTTTTTATTATTATTGATTAATGGAAACCAAACTTGAGAAAAAAGGAGTAAAAGTATTACTTAGATTCATCAGGTTACAAAACCAGAGAGAGCTGATGTTGCTTTGAGTCCTCATAATGAAACTATAATTGAAATAGTTGTATATTATTTATATACATTATACTGGTATATACCAGCGTATATTTGTACCACTATGATGCAGTGTGAGTACAGTAGTAAAGAAATGAACAGTTGTGGCTAAAGAATAATTGTATAACATTGCCGGAAGTTATTAGGAATATGCAGTATGCACTCTGACCTTGCGAATTTAAGTGGGTATAAAACAGTGAAAAACATCTACCATTTGTCTCCAGATGACTACGTTCATATCTCCAGCAATCCCTGTGACCTCCACTGCACCACGACCGATGGCCAGAGGCAGCTGATGGTGATGGCACGAGACGGCACGTCCTGCAAGTACAGCAGCTACCGCGGCGTCTGCGTGGACGGTAAGTGTGAGGTGAGTCCAGCTTCTTATTTATTTGGCATCACTAAATGCTAATGTCTCCCAATCAAATTTAACACAACATTATTTGTATTTATTGCCGAGCCACACTGCAAAACGTGTCTGTCGACTGACTGTATATGAAGGATGTAGCATCACGTCAGTTGTTGGTTTCTGCACTCTATAATGAACATTAGACCAAGAGAGTGCTGGGTTCAAATCCATCATCTGGAGGATGCGGAGGTCACATATTTCTTGGTTTTTATGTCGGTTCTCTCTGCGTCCTCCTCCCATAGTCCAAAAGCATGTAATTGGTGGGATTAGGTTAAATTGCCAGGGTGTACTTTGCCTCTCGCTCTATGGCAGCGTGGATAGTTCCTAGCACCCTCGTGACCCTGCACTGGATAAGTGGACAGGGCGGAAATTAGCTATAGAGACCGAAACTATATTTTGTTTCAGACTGTAAATGTGTTAATCACATAGCCAAAGTTAGGTATGTTAAGATCTGTGGGGATTTGGAGCCAGCCTCAAGCGGACACTTCAGGAAGTACAGGTTTTACATTGCTTTGAAACATTGTTTCGATGCAGTACAATAAAGATACAGACACCTTCAATGCAGCATGAGGAACTATGTTTTTTTTCTCATTAAGGTTGAGACAATAATTGGAAAATCCCCAAGAGTTACAATGTGTAGATAAAAGAAGCAATGAAGAAGCTAAATCTTTCAGTAGCACCATTTTACACATAATACTTTTGTGCACAGTAAATTCTTCTGGATAACCTTCCAATAAGTATTAAGCGAGCTAATTATTATCACATGTTTAGTACGATTCTTTGTCTTCTGTACTCCCACATCTTGCCTTGCTGCTCAGCCAATTGGATGTGATGGGGTGCTGTTCTCCTCCAACACTTTGGATAAGTGTGGTGTCTGTCAGGGTGACGGCAGCAGCTGCAGCCGAGTCACGGGAAACTTCCGTCGAGGACCCTCGACTCTGGGTAAACCTCGCAGCTCAGTCACCTCATGCATATTCAAAAACTATTATTACAGTGTAGCATGGCCTAATATAACTAGGACAGGACCAGACACTGAATTAAAAACTGACCGATCTATCATTACTGTTAAATAAACAAAGAGCATGCCATGTTGCTGATGACTTTCTCTTTGCTGTCATGCAGGTTACTCTTTTATAACTCAAATCCCTGAAGGCTCCTGGGACATACAGATCATCGAGAGGAAGAAATTGGCTGATGTTCTCGGTACATACCCCACCACGCACACACACAAAGATTATTGCAGTGTGTAAAAAGAAAGCAAAGAACTGTTTTAAAGTTCTCTTAATTCTGCTTCCCCCCCTAAAGCTGTGACTGACCAGGCAGGAAACTTCTTCTTTAACGGTGACTACAAGGTGGACAGTCCACAGAATTTCCATGCAGCAGGCACCGTCTTTAAATACCGCCGACCTATGGACGTGTATGAGACTGGTATCGAGTACATTGTTGCCAAAGGCCCCATTGACCAACCCATCAATATTCTGGTACACATTATCCTTTCCTCCTTTACTCTTGAATTCCATGATTTAAGTCTTGTTGTTTATAGCTTGTGGAAACCACGCTGCTGCCATGGTGCAAAGTTAAAGTACTGTGGCTTCATCCATAAAAAACCAACATGAAATCGATGCTTTCACCTTGGAAAGTGCAGATGTGCACAGACAACACCTATGAATTTCAAACCTGTGCACAAAAGAACGATGAATTTTCATTGTGAGCATTTATTGTGTTGGTTCAATCGGTGACCAGTTAGCAATTTTAAGATGAAAAATTTTGAATATGCAAGAGCATATGTGAGCCCAAACCTCTCTAAAGGAAAAATTGCAACACGGCTTAGGTTCGTCAAGTCTCTTATGAATGAAAAACAATACTTCTGGAACAATTTGGAGGCCAAATGGAGAAGTTTGGCCATACTGCAAAGAGCCACATTTGAAGAAAAGCATATACAGCATACCAGAACAAACACCTCATGCCAACTGTAAGCATGGTGGTGGAGGGGTCATAATTTGGGATTTGTGGCCTCAGGACCTGGGCATCTTGCATTGAGTTGCCCATGAACTTGCGCATGACAGCCAGAAATGAGGCCTTCTGTCCGACAGCCAGTGTTGGGGAGTAACGGAATACATGTACCGCCGTTACGTATTTAAAATACAAAATATGAGTAACTGTATTCCGTTACAGTTACCGTTTAAAAAGGTGGTATTTAGAATACAGTTACTTTGTTGAAATAAATGGATTACACAGCGGTACTTCCCTGTTTCATATTGTGGCGGCTCAGGACTGATTGGGTTTTGTTTGACAGCTACGTTCTGTTGTTCCGGTTGCCATGGTTACAGGGTGACACTCTCTGTCTGTGTGTTTCCTGGGTGAGAGAGGCCTTTTTGTTGTTGTTGTGCTAAGCTAACAGGCAGAATGCTACAGGTATAGCTCTAAAGCATGCAGCATCATGGGCAGTGTAGTCCGTGCTGCAGGGAGAATGGACTGCCATACCCGTGACGTGTCTGTGAGCGCGAGGAGGGAGAAAAAGGAAAAGTAAGAGCTGTCATGAGCAATCGATTAAATATAATAATAACCACTGCAGCCAAGAAGAGTGCCTGAGGAGCCCAGTTGTAAGTAAGCTATTAAGACTCGACTTTACACTGTGTTCGTGTTTTCCTCCAAAAACAATAAGTTCGGTTGGAGCAGCCTTTCAACGCCTCTCTCTGTCTCTCGCTAGCAAAGTTGACTCAGACAACAAAGTAAAGCTAGTTTTCAGCTACGAGCCCGACACAGAACCCACCGTATTAGTCAGAGGTCCCTTTACTACGGTTCGGAGACGTGGACCTTCAGTAACAGTAATAAATCACAGCAATAGTACATTCATGTAGTTGTAAACAGCATGATAATATATTAAGTAATCCAAAGTATTCAGAATATGTTACTCTCATTGAGTAACGTAACGGAATACGTTACAGAATACATTTTGGGGCATGTATTCTGTATTCTGTAATGGAATACATTTTAAAAGTAACCTTCCCAACACTGCCAACAGCTAAAGCCAAAACTAGGTCGTGCAGCATAACAATGATCTCATGTACAACACCAAGTCTACAACAGAACGGCTGAAAAAGAAAAGAATCAATGTTTCACAATGGCCCAGTACAGACCTCGTGTCTTTGACGGGACCTTGAGAGAGCTGAGCATAGACAATCACACACAAAACATAATGAACCAATGTTGTTGTGGTGGAGGTGGGGTCTGCAGTTCTGCTGCACAGGAGTCGTGGTGCAGTGTGTTCAGGGGGTGTCAGGAGGCTGGCAGAGCAGCTTGGGTTGATCAGCTAATTAGGCTCTTGGGAGGTCGCTGGGACCGAGGAGATAGCAATGCAGAGAGATGCTGGACAGCCGAAAAGCTGCACAAACAGTCGGATCAAACTGAAAACTGAGAACATGTGAAAACTTTCTTGTTCATATGACTGTATGTGCTGACTTCACATATCACAAATTAATTCCTCATTAAAAATCGTTACACAATATTTCACAAAAGCCTTTATATGGTAGAAATGTAGGGATATTTGCTGTAATGGCCTGTTTTTATTAGCTAGCTATGGGCTAAACGTCCCGCTAATTCAGACTGACGGCATGTTTTTTTTCACGTAGCAGGGGAGACTGCCAACACATTCATCCTTGAGGCAACAGTTATATAAAAAATGAATTAAGCCGAACATTTTCTGTCTGAATGTTCGAGTCTATCTGTGAGACCACCTTGAGTTGGTCTAATTATAGTTTTTGTTTTGTGACTCCATAAACATCTTCGATTTACTCTCCTCATCTGACAGGTGTGGAACCAAAATGGCCGCACACCTTACATCACCTACGAATACACAGTCCTCCGAGACTCCCTGCCACCCGTTCCTCCTCCTCCTGTCTACACCGGGTCAGACACCTCAGCCGGAGAGGTGTCTGTAGAAGTGAGCGGTCTACTGACCCCCAATGGCAGCGTCTGTGACCAGGTGGCTCCTGGGGGCCAGGTGGAGACCGAAGGTACAGATGGGCAGAAGGGCAAAGAGACCAACGAGGTGTATGAGGAGACAGCAGCCATCGACTGTGAAGATGGAGTAGCTGCCCCAAAGTTTACAGGTAGAGATTATGTGACAAGTTCTCTATAAACTATTACACTAATACATTTTTAGAGAAAAATTTCCTTTACCTTTATATCTCCTGCAAGTGTAGCTCAGGGCATATAAAGCAATATAAAAATAAGTTCTGATATAATATGATTGTAAGACAGACGATGGATCCCAAGCCAGGCAGCACATAGGTCAGATTTTAAACACCACCCCCCATCTTACTGCCTTATTCTGGATGTGTGTAAGATGGCCCTTTGCAACTCTGTATTATTCATGATACAGCCAGATAAAAAGAATCAGCAGCAGATGAAAAATTCAGAGTTTTGTGGCGTTTCTTCTTCTTTAAGAAAGGCGGCATCACAAACATGAGCAGTAATGGCACTTCCTGAGGGCTCTCAGCTCATTCAGCTGACTGCTGAGGCCATTACACCACTGCTTCAGGGAGAGGCAGTGGTGGTGAAAGGCTCGCCGTACACTTTTTACTCCAGTCGACATCATACTACGGAAAAGATGCTGCGCTCTGACTGAAACAGCTCGTTCGTGTTTTCACTCTCTGTTTTTACTCACAGAGTTTTTACAAAGTCATTCAGGATTTTAAATACACTGCTTGTACATGTGAGGCAGTACAGAAATCATCTAATAATAGGTTGTCTCTGTACCTCTTATTCAGGAGAAGCAAGTGTTGGTACTGTTATTTTAATACAATTGTATTTCAGACTTTGCGAAAAGTCTTTGGGCTTCGACTGCTATTACTTAGACTTAGATCCTCCCGCGCTGACAAGAGAACGCCATCAAACTCGGTCTATCGCGGCAGTTGTTGCTTCATCCCATGACAGTTCGACTGAACGTAAATCTTCAAGGAAAGTCCTCCTCCATGTTATTTTAGGTCTTCCTCGCCGTCTCTTTCCATTCTTCGGGTTCCACAGAACCGCGACACGGGCAGGTCTCAGGTCCGGTAGCTGAAGGATGTGACCGGCAAATCTGAACCGACGCTTGGTGACTTGGACATGGAGCGGCTCTACTCCCGCACGGCGATATACTTCTTCTTGACTGCTATAACATGTTTTTACAAAAGTAGCTTAATTAGCATTTGGAAGCTAAGAACATTTAGCGTAGGTGCAAGGCCTTTCAGCCAGTGCAAAAAATTTCAGTAATAAAATTATATATGATGAAAGTACATGAAACATAACTCAAAAACAAAATCTCGATCATCTAAACTTTACACACATTCATTCACACACATTCGTACTCTGGTGGGTGTGCCAGAGAGCAACTTTGGGTTAGCATCTTATCCATGGATATTTGGCATGTAGACTGGAGCAGCCAGGGATCAAAACTCCAACCTTCCCATTAGCAGATGAACAGCTGCCTGAGCTACAGCTACTCAAACGGCCATTTGTTACAGCAGCACACTTTGATCTTATGTGGGCTGAACTCGCCTTCTTGTCAGTATACAGAAATGTAACCATGTTTACTCAGTGACATATCTCAATGTAAGACAAAGAAGTGAAATTTTAAATAGTATGTCTCACTTTCCCTACATGTTAAAAGATTCTGCTTTAGTAAATAAAAGAAATCTGCCGGCACAGCTCTCTGTAACTAGTAACAGGGTAAAGCACAGACATACATGGTGGCCATGGTTCAGGTCTTTATCATTAGCTTTTAGGAAAAGCTATAAAAGTAAAAATAAAAATAAAAATACCTACAAAAATAAATAGAAAAATACAGTTTAAAGTCCAAAGAGCATGTCCTTTCTCACATTTTCCAAAGCAATCCAATGGGCTGGATTAGAAGCTTTCTGGTCCCAATTTTGGGCCCCGGGACTTATGTTTGACACCCTTACACGTTTTCAGCCTTGTTTTTGTTGGTAATTTTAGTGTTTGCTGTTTTTTTTAAAATATACTTTTATGAAATGCTTTATTCAGATAACTTGTAATGACTTCCATCATAAGCAGAGCTGAATTTGTTGACTTTCTGTGAAGGTAACAGCAGCCAAATAGACAGCACTGCCAAACCTGTTACTGATGGCGGGGGCCTGGATACACCACCCGATTCCCCAAACCTCATCTGGAGGGTCCTGATGGACGGCCGAATTGGTGCAGATGAGTTACTTATCAACATTTCGACCAACCAGCTGCTGACCGAGGGAGACAGTTTGTTCTCTTCTGAGGTGGGACCAGCAGAAGTGGGCCTGAGCAGCCTGGAGCGAGATGATCTAAACGATACACTCGAGTTTACTCTGGGCCAGAAACGCAACGACAGCGGAGACAGCCAGAACAGGACGGTGCCGAGCGGCGGGAGGACTTCCAACCGCTCCAACAGAACCAGGTAATGTAAAAAGAGCATAAAGGACATCAGCATCGCATACGAGTTTTAAGATGATGCAGAGCAGAAGCCCGTTGTTCACAGGTTTGGGCTCACATAAAGACATTTCATCTCAAATCGGATGAAGTCTGGACTGAAAGTGTTCAGACTGTCCAGGCTTTACACACACTGTCAAACCTCTGGACTTGATTCTGGCTGCAGGCTTAAGAGAAGCAGGCTGAGAGAAATGGGCGCTTTTAAAGAGATGTCCAGGCAGAGACACAGAGTGTCACATTGAGACAAGACTGATGGCAAGAAAAGGTTCAAAGTGAGAGTGCAACGCAGGTAGAAAGACAGACGGCCACTTAGACAGGTAATCAGGCACATGTGCATGTAGCTAGGCCGTTAGATGAGACAATATACACTGTACTGGTTGCAAGAAAAAACAGCCAGGTTAACTGACAAGCAGCAAAGCAGGAAGACACGTAGATAAACAGTGCAGGCAGTAAATCAGTCAGACAGGTAGACCAATTGGCAGAAAAGCAGGTGGACCAGTACTGTACAAGGAAGCAATGCAGACAGACAAGTAGATATACGGTCAGCACAGCAGTCAGGCAGATATATGCTGCAGGACAGGCCGACAGGTAGACTTGGCAGGTTTTGCATTCGTCATATTTATAATTCATGTTGGCTTCACCCGTTCTGCAGCCAGCAGCTATAAAACATACAGTGACACGCCCTTTCCTCAGGGAGACAGAGACAGGAGAGGAAACGAGCGGAGCAGAGCAACACAGAGGGGAGGAAGGTGGAGGAGGTGGGAAATGCAGCCGTGCTTAGAAACAAATAATTCAAGGTATTTGCAAGAAAAGTGAGAAATATGATGCAGAGGGGAACGTGTTCCGCTGTCAGGCTGCCATCACTTCTGGTGAGAAAATGATGGATAGGATTTGGTCCGACTTACATGGAGGGATGCCGGTGAGGTATAACTCAACGTGTCTCCGATTTTCAGATAAATGTCTGGGAACGAGGGAACGACCGTGTTATGACAGGAATGTGTGCTTGACTTTTATGTGACGTGGTGAAAAAACAAAGTGCGTCTGCCGGGATGCGGGCTGTGAATCAGCTGTCACGCTGTGCTTGTCTGAGGCCTTGGAGACAGCCTGCCTCTGCGTGGGTGTTTGTGTGTTTACTCCTGGGTATTCTTAAAAGTCCTGAAAAGGATATTTCATTCAAATTGTTTGAAGACGTGCTCTTAAAACGTTGCCCTGAAAACTGAAAACTTGATATCTGCAGGTTGAGGATTCATAGGAACTGCATCTGCATAGCATGCTGCAGTTGTATACTCAAACACACACGACTGACCTGCGTCCTTTGTGCGTGACAGGGGGAATCAGCGGCTCTACCAGAAGAACCTGAAGCTGAGTCCTGCTGACTTGTACCGCTGGAAACTTTCATCACAGGAGCCGTGCAGCATGACCTGCTCCATAGGTATGCAAACACTCAAAGCGCACATAAAACATCCATGTTCAGTGAGAGTGTGATATCAGATCCCAGACCTGACATGTCCCTGTAACACCTTTGACTCTTGAAACCTGACAGAGCTTGTGTGGTGCAGCAACTTTCTGTGCATTTGCAGTGCAGCGAACTGACTAATTTGTAATTTTCCCATTGTCTATGTAAGACAGGGGTGTCGAACTCCAGGCCTCGAGGGCCGGTGTCCTGCAGGTTTTAGATCTCACCGTGGGTCAGCACGCCTGAATCAAGTGATCAGTTCATTAGCAGGCCTCTGGAGAACTTCAAGACATGTTGAGGAGGTCATTTAGCCATTTAAATCACCTGTGTTGGATCAAGGACACATCTAAAACCTGCAGGACACCGGCCCTCGAGGCCTGGAGTTTGACACCTGTGATGTAAGACATGCAATGCATTCTGGTATTGTATTGTGTTTCCAGCAATTGAGGTGCCTGCCATCAGCTGCTTAAATCGGAGGTCTAGACTTCTGTATGCAAATCAGGCTGAACACCTCTGATAAAAAAGTTTAAACTTCTGATTTCTAATCTAGTCTGATGTTTAAAATGAAGATAGATTTAACAAGTTATTATTAACGTAATTTGTGCCAGGGCAAAAATTCAAGCTCCACTCCAATTCCTGCAAATTTGGTGATCTCTGTGTCGGCCCACGTGAGCTGATAGCTGTACTATCTATGCATCCAGTTTGAACATATACCAGTTTTAGCCAGTCCACAGGAGCTGCACATGTGCAAGATGGTTTGCATTGCCACCCATCTCCTCTCCCGCTCTTACTTTTATGTTTCATGTTTTTTCTCTGTTTTTTAATGAATAACTGTTATGAATGAATAATTGTTTCCAATTCTGGAAAGCAGCACAGCAACTTTACCTGTAAAAACCGTGAAGGGGGCGAAAGCATCTCAGATAGCATGCAGTATAGAGATTTTTAGCAGACAGCTAACACCTAAGCCAGGGGTGTCGAACTCCAGGCCTCGAGGGCCAGTGTCCCGCAGGTTTTAGATATCACCCTATTTCAACACACCTGAATCAAATTATTAGTTCATTAACAGGCTTCTGGAGAACTTCAAGACATGTTGAGGTGATAATTTAGCCATTTAAATCAGCTGTGTTGGATCAAGGACACATCTAAAACATGCAGGACACTGGCCCTCGAGGCCTGGAGTTCGACACCTGTGACCTAAGCCATCAGTTTAGGATAAGCTGATCTACTGAGATTCCTGCTGAGCTTGACTTCATCTGAACTAGTGGTCACTTTGATTTCCACTGGACTTTTAGCTTCAAGACAAAACAGGAATTGTACTAATATACAGAAATCCAATGCACTTCAAAAGAACTTTGATACTCTGTCTGCACTGTGCTTTTTCCCCCTTGTATATAAAATGCGTTGCATAAATCAGTTCACTCTGCCTACAATCCAGGAGTCTCCAGGTCCTTTGTCACATGTGTTCGTTACGATGGCGTGGAAGTACACGATATGTATTGCGACGCTCTGACCAGACCAGAGCCGGTCCATGACTTCTGCATTGGCCGAGAATGTCAGCCCAGGTGCGATCCCCTTTTAATAAACAGATCATTACTGTGGCTGCTTCTTTTCCTCTGGTAATTATGGACAAACGCGGTCTTTCAGGTGGGAGGCGAGCAGTTGGAGCGAGTGCTCCAGGACCTGCGGGGAAGGTTTCCAGTTTCGTCAGGTGCGCTGCTGGAAGATGCTCTCGCCGGGTTTGGACAGCTCGGTCTACAGTGACCTCTGCACCATGGCTGACCTGGAGAGACCCGTGGAGAGAAGACCCTGCAAGAGCCCCGCGTGCGGCCCACAGTGGGAGGTGGCCGAGTGGATGGAGGTATGATAAACCAGGAATGTGAGCTTGTACTAACATACTAAAACAATCTGATTTACTTTTCTGTGTGTTGAGTAGATGTAGCTGAATAAATAGCACTACAAGCTGAAGAAAGACATGTACTTTTGAGGTGAACTGTCCCTTTAAAACATACAGAGTATCTTTACTTTGCATATTTTTTTGTTTGTTTGGATTTTTGCATTTGATTTCTGTGCAAACATTCCCCGGCACTCTGCAGGATTTGTGTTTTCTTGCAGTGCAGATGTCTCTGTCTTTCTCTTGTCAAGCTTTGAGTGCTGCAGCTGTGTGCTACAGTCTTGTGGTCAGATTGTGGTCACTGATGGATTCTCCAGAAACACTTAACAGACACCAAAAACCCTAAATGTGACTCTGTTAGATTGTTAGAGGTTGTATGACACAGAGAGAGAATGACAGAAATGTCGGGTACGCATGCTGATGGGTTTTTTTCTTTGTGGATCAATGCAGACATGACCGTTTAATTACAGATCAGTTGTTGCCCATGTATCTTTGTTGAAGGTCTGCAATGTTTTTCTAATAGTTTTGTACTTTTTGGGTTATTTCACAGTCATTCATTCATTCTTTTACATTACATATGAACAGTAAACGGTTAGGAAAATGTAATAAACATGTTTTTGGGGTGGTTTTGTGCATTTTTGAGGAAAAAGCTTTAAAAGTGATGCCTAGGCCACCCATACATTTTAAGTATACTAAAAGTCTTTTCAAGATATTTATTCAAAGCAAAGATAAACAATAAAGAATATAATGTAATTAATGCATTTCTACCAATCAACGTGCTTCATTTTCTTCATGACAACGACTCTTTCCTCATTGCAGTGTCCCGCTAAATGTGGCCGCAAAGCTCAGGTAACCCGCGATGTGCGCTGCTCCGATGAGACCAGACCATGTGACCCGTTGACCAAACCGCCGAACGTCAAAAACTGCACCGGTCCTCCCTGCGAACGCCACTGGACCGTGTCCGAGTGGGGACCCGTGAGTGTTTCTACTTTACACAAACCTGCGTCAGTGAACACGAGTGATGAGAAGTTAAAATCTTACCATATCTGCATATTTTATCTCTCGTCCCTGCTGGAATCTCAGACAGTGAAAAAAAAGGAAAGACACTTAATTTATGTTTTAATGTTACAATCCGTGTCTAAGTTAAACGTTCTATTTCTTTTATTTTAAATGATTTTCCCTGCGTCTAACATTCCTCCATCATTTTCATGGTTGTTGGAAAAACAGCTCGTCTGTCCCAGCCGTCTTTTAAGTGCCACGGTGTGAATTTATTGCTTTTATTGTGTTACGGACACGAGGTGTAGTTGCCGATGTTCCATTCAAAGTGAAAGTCTGGAAAATCGCGGGACTAATTTACAACCGCAGCCTCCGACTTGGAAAAACACAGAAGACTAAAGAGCTGTCACTTTGACACACAAAAATCACAATTCTTAGACTTAGAGCTTTTTATTGTCATTGTGCAGTTTCTTGCACAAAGTAAGAAGAAGAGAAACGAATATACAACGAAGGCGGAAAATAAATAAATAATTAAATAAATAGAATAAAATAAAAAACAGTGTATATGTATACATATGTGAGTGGAACTATATACATGGTGTATGTGTAGGAAACATTGAAACAGACTGGGACCAACATAATTGCACATGAGCCAAAAATATTGCACAGAACATGGAAAGACTGAGATATTGCACATAGATGATCAACAGCAGTGTCAGGGTGGATGTGTTGGGGAAGTCTTTACACACTCTTAGTTTGCATTAAGAGTTCTGACAGCTCACAGGAAGAAGCTGTTCTTTAGTCTGTTGGTTTTGCACCTGATGGATCTGAGCCTTTTTCCAGAGGGCAGGATGTTGAAGAGGTGGTGGTTAGGATGGAGGTGGTCCTTTATAATTGCCCTGGCTCTGGAGAGACATCTTGAGCTGGCAATTAAGTCCAGGGAGGGACACAAGGCCAAAAATTTTTCATAAATTTGCCAACTGAGAACAGATGTAACCAGATGTAACTTTTCATTTCTGATGTCTTCAGATTTACAAGTTTATTCTGTACTGGAAGGAAATTGGTTTGAAATGACGCCTGTCTCATAAATGTAAATGACGTGGATAAAGCCACGCTGCTACAAAACTTGCTTATTGAGCTACACACTCCTGGTCTAAAAGTTTAATCGCAAATATAGTTTTTAATAATAAACTCAGTGTAGCATAGTGAGGTTTTGCTGTTGTGTTGTTGATGAACTACTTTAACTGCAGTAAATATTAAACTCTGACATGTGTTGTTATTTAACATCTGCCTAAACACGGCCTCACATGCTGATTTTTTTATTTTCCATGATGTGAGGTGACCTGAAATGACTTCACGCTGTGCGCGACAAAGCTTGGCTGCAGATAACTGTGATGAGAACTCGATTGCTCCCGCTTGATAATGACTCATCGGGCGTGACCTTTGTTCGTTGCAGTGCTCGGGGTCGTGCGGCCAGGGGAAGATGGTGCGTCATGTGTACTGTAAGGCTCCGGAGGGTCGCGTGGTTCCCGAGAACCAGTGCTCAGCAGAGAACAAGCCCTTAGCCATTCACCCCTGTGGAGACAGAGACTGCGCTCCGCACTGGCTGAGTCAAGACTGGGAGAGGGTGAGGCCCGGATACACACTGTCTGATGTTACTGCGAGCAGACCTGACACACATTTTAAGTGATTTTTGTAATCACAGAAAAGCATGACACACATGTTTGGGGGGGACATGGAGTTATAGCTCAATGGGAGCCCATTTGATTGCACTTTAAGAGGTCGCTGGTTCAAATCCCAGTGCCTAGAGTTATAGAAGGGGAAAGAAATTTATGCTTTACAAGAGGATTCTAACTAGTTTATGAGTAAAGATCATGCAGCTGCTTCCTCTGGATGGATACTGACTAATCCCATGAAAACACTTAGGCTACGTTCACACTGCAGGCGAAAGCACATCAAATCGATTTTTTTGACCCTATGCAACCCATATCTGATCATGGTGTGACAGTGTGAACGGCACAAATCCGATATTTTCAAATCCGATCTGGGTCACTTTCGTATGTGGTACTGAATCCGATACATATCCGATGTTTCAGAAAGCGACTGCTGTTTGAACGGTCAAGTCGCATTAAATCCGTCTTTTACGTCACTGACACAAGACAGACGCCGATTATCAGCGCCGGAGAAGACATCGCGAACGCTTCCTGGCCATCCGGTGAAACTGCTGGGAAGACAACGTTGGAGAAACGTAAACATTTTATTTGTACTGTATAATCTGCAGATTCTGACAGAAATCTGCAACTACCCTTTGAAGCACCGCTCCTCTAAAACAGCAATAAGGATCATTATTAGGTTATTTACATTATTATGTAAATAATAAAATAACTTAAAGCAAAAATTGGGAAACGTGAAGTCTGAAGTCTTTATATTAAGGACCACCAGTCAAACAATATTGTTTGCTCTGGGTCTAAACAGAGCGCGTTGTGTGTGACATCTTCTTTTGCGCATGCGGGCCGCTTTGAGCGTTCACACTAGAGCGCGTTTGCTGTCGCATTTTATTTGTAGTGTGAACGAGCAGACAAAAAAAATCGGATTTGATCAAAAAATCGGAATTGAGCATTAAGACCTGCAGTGTGAACGAAGCCTTTGATATAGTTCCTTTATAAACGTTTAATTAAGGCTTTATTCTAATTCGCTCTAACTTTTGCTAAAGAAATGTTACTACATTCTAAACCAACCAGTAACAGCCTTGATCTAAGGATCTGGTTTTAACATGCATTAGAGCATACAGTTCAGTGAGCATGCTAGGGTCTGCTTGGGTCTGAGTGACTTGGATATGTGCAGATGTTAGCTTGCCTGCACATTTTTTGTGATAGTTCATATTTGTCCACTGAGACACTATTCGTCAGTGCACAAGCTATCCATCTGCCTTTCAGGTGGTTTTGAGCAGACTTGAGTGTACTCAGAGAGACTCCTCACCCGTGATGTCTGCATATGTCTGCAACAGATTATAATCCCTGCCTTATGCGTGCTGCATTTGCTTTCTGTTGGAAAATGTGAGACATGGGCAGTAGCTCAGTGGAATAGCATTTGACTGCGCATCACAAGGTCTCTGGTTCAATTCCGGATGCCCCCTGCGTTACTCCTTTAAAAATATAGGAATGGATATGAACCTGTCACCTCTGCAGTAGCTTAGGGTTTTGGTCTCCCTGTTTGGAAACCTTGTTTACAGGCCATCTTATATTTCAATACTATACTCATTTGAAAAGCTGCATATGGAACTTTCTCATCATTACCTCTTGTGGAGCAGCCTGTAAGGGTTAGGTTTTAGCTTAGTTTTAGTTTGGATTAGGGTGACCAGGTCTGTCACCTTAATCAGATTTAATCAGACACTAAAGATGTCCAAAGACATGCAGTAGTGGCTATAGGTTAGTTGGGAACTCTAAATCGCCCATAGGTGTGAATGTGAGTGCGAATGGTTATCTGTCTCTATGTGTTAGCCCTGCGGCAGGCGACCTGTCCAGGGTGTACTGTGCCTCTCGCCTTAAGACAGCTGGAATAAGGTCCAACCCCCCTCACGACCCTGAAAAGGATAAGCGGAAGAGAATGGATTGATATTTACATTACGTGTACGTGTGAGTGCAGAAGGGAAGGCAGCCAGACACAGTTATTGGTTTCCTGCCATTCAGGTGGATGTTACTTTGACATGTATCAGTCACATGTACCAACTCAGTTACAGACCACATTCAGGATATCAACAGACGGTAATCATAAAGAAGACAGCAAATGTTGGGACTTTTCATGAAACACCCTAAACAGTCAGTGCTCACCCAAAGACTCTTTAATTGTTGTTCTCTGAAAGACTTTCCTCTCCTGTCACTGAATAGCCAAAGAATTGTTACAAGCATGGGGTTTCTTAAAATAATGCCATCTAACAGCATTTAATATTTCACACAGTGGTAACAGTTCAAACAAAAAGGAAAGGAGCATGTTTGGAGATAGTGATATCATTTTCATGAATATGCAGGGAAGATCTGTTTCACAGGGTGAACATTTCCTCTATAAAACAAAAGGCCCAACTTGCACTGCAACTTTTGCATTTTTCAGACTGTTTATTAACAAAAAAAAACCCAAGACAAATAAACTAAGGATATTAGTTTTTATGAAATATTTGCAGAGCTTTACGAAGAAACTTTAAGTGCACAAAGTCCCTTTTTAATGTTAACAATGCTACAAAGATTTTACCTTTAACTGCAGTGCAACACAACCTGTGGTCGTGGTGTGAAACGGAGGATCGTTCAATGCGTCGGCATCAGCGGAGGAAAGTTCCAGATCTTCGACGAGGAGGCATGTGTGGGGAACGAGAAGCCCGAAGAAGAGAACACCTGCTTCGAGAGGCCATGCTTCAAATGGTACACCACCCCCTGGTCTGAGGTGAGTCCACAGAAAGTCTTCGAGTGTGAAATAAGCTCTCAAAATGAAGATAAATTAGGATAACAGCAAAACAGACGTGTTTAATTCTGTGTTTCTGGCTTCATGTGCCTTCAGTGCACCAAGACATGTGGCATCGGTGTGCGGATGAGGGACGTGAAGTGTTACCAGGGCAGGGAGCTGGTCCGAGGTTGTGACCCCCTCACCAAACCAGTGGCCAAACAGACCTGCACTCTGCAGCCGTGCCCCACTGAGCCTCCAGGTAACAACAAAAAGAATCTGCTACTTCCCTCCTAACCACTGTTCCTAATGAGTCTTGCAGGCGTTATAAGTGAACTGCCAGCTGCTTTTTTTACTCATGTCTGCCAGTTTTGGCAGAGGCGGTATTGAAGAAAGATAGACAGCTCAGAGTGGAGTATAATCTCCACAGCTGTTTGAAAGTTGCCTCCAGGACTAATTGTGAGTCTGACTGTTTCCCAGATGAGAGCTGTCAGGATCGGCCCTCCACCAACTGCCTGCTAGCTCTTAAGGTCAACCTGTGTAGTCACTGGTACTACAGCAAGGCCTGCTGCCATTCCTGCCGCGCCGTTCGACCTCCAGCCTCCTAGTCGAGGATGCCGCGGCCTCTCTCCACCCCGACTCTCAACTCCGGCATGAGGAAATACATTCAGCTGTACAGCAGTTACTGTGAATAATGAGGAAAAGATAAATGTCAGTCTGGCTTTTTTAAAAAGACGAAGTTCCTCAGATAACTTGGATTTAGATGGGTCAGTTTAAATGATCTCAAATGAAGTCCTGTCAGTTCCTGTTGATGTTACAACATCAGCTGCAGTGTTCTCACACAAAATTAGACAAAAGAAATGTGCACTTTGGGAGGCACTTTGAAATTAATGAGGACGAGTAAACAAACGTCTCTTTTATTCTGCTTCACTGCTACAAAAAGATTTTAGTTTCTTCTTGTTTTGAGAGGATTTCCGACACAATGCATGATCAAATATTAAATAGTTCCTTTCTGCTCTTTTCCAGTCAATATTTGTATTTTTTAGATTCTACCAGAGTAGCTTTGCATGAGTAATATTTCAAAATAATCCTCACGTATCTTATAAAGACCCTTGTGGCAGCATCTCAGTAACAGCAGGTACAAACAGCAGGTGAGTGGAGCCTCTGTTCTCACAGTCAGAGCTGTGCGCCCTCTAAATTTGCTCCTGAGCTCACTCACTTTTTGACCCAGCCTCTAGTAGTGAACCAAGGAAGCGCAGTTTTTGGCACATTTATCATTTATCAGCCCCTCGGGGAAAATAAAGCAGAGCATGCCTCTCCCTTATTATCATATTTCTTCTTATTTTCTTTATATTTAACCCTGCAGACCCTGTTGTACCAGTTGTTACTGAATATTTATGGGTCCATCATTTCAGTTCCTTTAGAAAATTTGCGCTAAACAACATGCGGAGTTGGAGACAGTAAAGAGGTCTCACAAACCTCTATCACCAGTTAGCAGCATGCTCCTGTTGTCGCTGCAAGGAAGAGCTCTATTAAATTATTTCTCAACTGAAGATATTGCATGAGTAGAATATTTAAAACAGATACTGTTTATGAAATATTATTTAAATGTGTTTCAGTTTTAGCGTCTGGTATGGCCAAACAGGAAGTAAAAAAAAAATTAAATATATATAAATATATATATAGCTTATATTTCCATTCCGTCTCCTGCCTTTTGACGCCACACCGGCGTGCCTGCAGGATATGGAAGCATATTTATTAGTGATAGAGCATTTTTCATTTAGCGTGACGCTCCTGATGCCAGTCTATGGTTATTCATCAGGTCAACTGATACCAGCTCTGGTCTGTGTGCGCGACAGAGGAGGAGAGAGTTGATCCGAACACAGACAGAGAGATCCCTGAAACTTGAAGTATGGGTGAAATGTATTCAGAAGACGTGTACGTGTATGTCTAACTAATGTGTACTGTGTTTTTATATTGCCGATACCTCTTTGTACAAAACTAAATATGGAGTTTGTGTACTGTTGATAATAAACTGAAAACCTAATGGTACTGACATGTATTTCAATTAAATAACAGTTCAAACATTTCACCTCTCTCATGTTTAACTTTTGCACTTTGGATATTTTTCTTTACAGGAATGGATACAACATTAATTTGCCAAATCTCAGCTTTTATTTGAGTAACAAACTGTAGACAGAAATCTGTGGGGACATTTTAACACATAGTCACAACAAGACTTGTCTGACTTGAAGATTTCTTTTTCTTAAAACACAACTAGGACTGGCTACTTTTCGTTATCGTGCCAGTTCAGAGGATGGTAGTTTGTTGTAAATATCTCCAAAGCCTCAGTTAGACTGGGGCAATCGCACATCTTTAAGAAAGGTTAGTCTGTTGGTCCCGTAGTCAGTGTTGGGGAGTAACGGAATACATGTACCGCCGTTACGTATTTAAAATACAAAATATGAGTAACTGTATTCCGTTACAGTTACCGTTTAAAAAGGTGGTATTTAGAATACAGTTACTTTGTTGAAATAAATGGATTACACGGCGGTACTTCCCTGTTTCATATTGTGGCGGGTCAGGACTGTTTGGGTTTTGTTTGACAGCTACGTTCTGTTGTTCCAGGCGGCAGCGTTACGGTTGCCATGGTTACAGGGTGACGCTCTCTCTCTGCGCGTTTCCTGGGTGAGAGAGCGGCTTTTTGTTGTTGTGCTAAGCTAATAGGCAGAATGCTACAGGTATAGCTCTAAGACTCGACTGTACGCCGTGTTCGTGTTTTCCTCCAAAAACAATAAGTTCCGTTGGAGCAGCCTTTCAACGCCTCTCTCTGTCTCTCGCTAGCAAAGTTGACCCAGACAACAAAGTAAAGCTATTTTTCGGCTACGAGCCCGACACGGAACCCGACGTATTAGCCAGAGGTCCTTTACTACGGTTCGGAGCCAACCTTCAGTAACAGTAATAAATCACAGCAATAGTACATTCATGTAGTTGTAAACAGCATGATAATGTATTAAGTAATCCAAAGTATTCAGAATATGTTACTCTCATCGAGTAACGTAACAGAATACATTACAGAATACATTTTGGGGCATGTATTTTGTAATCTGTAATGGAATACATTTTAAAAGTAACCTTCCCAACACTGCCCGTAGTGTAGTGCTTTACACATTTACCTAACAAGTGCCTGTTAAAACTCAGGAGGAGACCCAAACTCCTGTTCACTAGCTGGGCCCACGTCTTCATTTTAGGTTTGACAGTGTTTTAGAAGGTAAAGTGAATGCTCTGACATGAATTGAGCTGCGGTTTGGGGAAGGCCAGAAGGGGACTGGTGACGGCTCCTGGGCCTGACAGATCCCCATGTACTAAATAGAAAGGAAGAAGTTAAAGAATTGAGAACAAGGAGGGAGGGACGGTGGGGCACGTAAACAAGAATGAACAGCTTGCAGAACTGGGGGAACCTATATATGTGTTTGGAGGCGTGATCCCGCTCCTGAAATTCCTATACATAACCTCCAATAAAATTGTGTCACGAAGGGCAACTGCCACAAAGAATAGTCTGCAAATCATCTTTTGTGAATACAGGAGCAGCCAAAATAATCTTCTTCATCTTAGGAAGAGTTAATATCTTTAAATGGCTATAACAGAAGACTTGAAACTGAAAAGAAAGGCTTTACTGGGCTTGTTTGCGTTGCTATATCATAGCAAGATGTGAACTGGGAATGAATGAACTGCACCGTTACATGTCTCCTTGTCCTTGACTCCCACCTGTTTTTACTTGTTTACTTCATATCATATTTGCATGCAGATTAAGCCTGCATTTAAATTCTATTTATTTAGTTATTTCTCTCAGATCGTTAAACACCACCACGACAGCTGTGCCTCACACATATATATCTAAACTCTCATTTAATGTAATAAGAATTATAATCAATCAGATTATCTTGTGTCTTAATGATGTGATACTGATAAATCTGTGAACTTACACATTAATATTCAAATATTATGGCACAGTTGTGGGTCATTTGACCCAGGGTTTTGAGTTTTCTTATACTTTGATATTCATTGTTTATGTTTAAGTCTCATTTAGTTATCTAAGCTCGTTTCTATTTTGCCTAGGTTGCCCTGTTATGGTTCATTATGTTCATTCCAGTCAGCTGATTCTCCAGGTGTTTCCACTTCCCCTGATCACCTCCTGTGTGTATTTAAGTCCCGTGTCTTCCTTTGTCCAGTGTCAGGTTGTGTGTTGAGTTCTCGTCATGTTTCCAGGTTTTTCCATGTTCAGGTTTTTATCATGTTCTAGGTTTGTCTTCTTTGTGTATTGTATTTAGCATTTAGTTCTAGTTAGTTTTTCCTCAGTGTGCGTCTGCCTTTTGTTTTGTACCTTTATCCAGCCACAAACAAACAACTCGCCTTTTGTTAAATTATAGTTTCGTTCCAAGTGTCTGCATTTGGGTCCGCTATTCTCCCGCAGATTGTGACATATTATAATTAGCTCCTTTTTCATAGGATCAGTTGCTCTCCTGCCAGTTTGCGATTGGTCAAATCCTCTTAACACCGCCCCTTTCACGTGAACTCACTCATCTTATTAAGATGATATCCACCTTGACTGCTTAGCCTGATTGTTAGGTTAAATGAAGCCAGATATCCCGGGTATGTAAACTTGCTTCGTAGTACAGGGACCAGGTCTATAGGCCACTCCACTGTAGCGGCTGTCAGTGCGCCCCAGGGTGGCTGTGGCTGCAATGTAGCTGCCATCACCAGTGTGTGAATGGGTGGATGACTGGATATGTAAAGCACTTTGGGGTCCGTAGGGACTAGTAAAGCGCTATATAAATACAGGCCATTTACCATTTACCATTATCTAAAATACTTATGGATTTGACAGCAGGTGTCAAAGATATGTGTCAAGGCTGTGCAGTATAGACGACCCAAATGCAATATGCTGTCAAAATTAAAAACAAAGGCCATGATCTTTGGTCTACTTAGCAAAATGCTAAAGATCCAAGCCATAAACTAAAGTTCAGCTATACGAAGGAGCAAATGAGAGAAAACCACATGCAGTAAGCAAAAATGAGCCGTCTATCAGACGCCTTATCACAAAGGAAAAGGGAAAATAGGGCTACATTTACACTGCGAGCTGATTGGGACGTGACAGAAGAAGAAAGAGACAAAGATGAAAAGAAATGAACACAGGTGAAGACAATCAGGGCAGAATGTAAAATTAATGTAAGACACGAAAGAAAACTAACCTTAAAATATAAAACAGGAAGTAAAAAGTAAGGAAGTAAACAGCTAAGCCTGAGCATGAAGATGAGACAAAGAGAGGCATAAACAGGGAGACTGTCATAATAACAAAATCGACACAGAAACCACAGAAATAAGAAAATATCACACAACCCAAACATCTTGTAAAAAAATAACAACAAAGGCAAACAGGAACCACAAGCTCAACAACTTCAAGAATAAGAAATGCAAACACGAAAACAGCACAGAAATCTGGGACCAAGGGCTCAAAGCAAACTGCAATTTAAATGACATGAAAGTGTAAGAGTTTCATCTGTAGCAGAGGGAGCGGCATATTCTAATTTAGTCTAGTTCAGAGTCCTAAAACTGCGTCTATGGTCTGTAATTTAGCTGGGCTAAAATACTGTAACTACAATATGTGAGTAAGTGTAGTTATTTTCATACAAAGTAACGTAAAGTGTGAAAGTGGTGCTGAGGACGTTGTGTTCATTCTTCTCCAAGACCCTCCTCTCCTCTCTGAAGCTGTTTTGGACGTAGACAAGTCAATGAAATAATGCACATTTTGCTTTAGTCATTTTCTCCTGGAGGGAATTACACAGACACCCCAAAGTTTTGCATCATTTTATTAACACAGCAAATGAACTTGACACACAGAGCGGCTACAGTAAACAAAGGTTTGGCTGCAGAGGTGACTGACGCCTCCTGCTGGCCAGTTTGACAGACCCAAACGTCTCATCTGCTGCACTGACAGGATAATTGAAACACATCAACTACTGAAGCAGACAAAAAAACAAAGCAACAGTTTCAATCTTTTCTAAAAAATAAAAAAATAAATAAAATGAAAAACTGCTGTGGATAAAAACTCTGCAGTCATCACAGTGAGCAACCTGCAGCTGTATCTCAGAAAACACCTTAAGTGGCACAAATATGTTCTCTTACCCTGAATAGTGTCATTCCTCAATGAGCAGAAGCAATCCATGACCCGAACTCACACAGAACAGAAGGAGCTGTGAGGACAGTGCTTTACTTAGGACGACCAAATAAAAATATAACTTGTCTTGACATCTTTTCTAAGCATGTTCAGCTTTCTGGAGGCTGCATGGAGAAATCATGGGATGACTATATGATACATAATGTATGGAACATGGTTTTTCTGTGGACATTAAACTTAGAGACAATAATCCATGTATGAGGTCATGAAAGATGTGTAGATGCTGCACATATATGCTCATTTATTTTTTGATGCAGTGAATTGAAGGACTAAAAGCACCTCACACAAACAAAGTGAAACAGCGAGCAGAGGACTGAAACAAACCAAATGCACTGACTAAATAAAGATGGTGGCTTCAGCACCAGCTGGCACAGACCACACTATGACGAGGGGGCAGGAGTTGGATGATGTGCCTCTCTGTTTTTGTCTTTATGGCTGTGATTCTACCATCCATCCGGCTTGAAGCTTGTTAGAAAAGTGAAGGATCATTTGCTAATGTTTACCAAGAACTGAACTGAACTACTGTGCAGTCAATTTAGCTGTGTCAGTGTATAAACAGCCAGTTTTAAGGGTTTTTTTGCAGTAATACTGCACTAAACTAAGCAAACCTGCATATATCTTAATGGCCATCATGTAGCAACTGCTCTGGTTGGGAAGGACAGTGCTTTCCTGAATTGATAGCTTCTATTACTAGTTTCAAGCCGTTATTTATTTGATATAATATGAGTCCATCTTCATCCGCTTTATCCGAGGCCGGGTCGCGGGGGCAGCAGCCTAAGCAGAGAGGCCCAGACCTCCCTCTCCCCAGCCACCTCCTCCAACTTATCCGGGGGAACACCAAGGCGTTCCCAGGCCAGCCGAGAGATATAATCTCTCCAGCGTGTCCTGGGTCTGCCCCGGGGCCTCCTCCCGGTGGGACATGCCCGGAACACCTCACCCAGGAGGCGCCCAGGAGGCATCCTTGTCAGATGCCCAAACCACCTCAGCTGGCTCCTTTCGATGTGGAGCAGCAGCGGCTCTACTCTGAGCCCCTTCCGGATAGCCGAACTTCTCACCCTATAATATGAGGTTTATTTTAAATCATGGTCTCGTTTAGAGTGAATTGTGAAGAGGTGTATGATTGGCTGGTAAGTTCCGGTTGTATAACTGTGTGGTCTGTTCTTGCTCTTGGTTGGATTTACCTTCTTGCTCAAAAAAGGTGGCCAAAAAATATCAGACTCCATCAATGCAGTTGGAGATATACATATATACATATACAGTCTCATACATTTTCATCATATAGTAAAAGTCTTCTGCTGAAAGATTTCCAAATATATGTTTCAGATCACAGCACTGCAGGTTGTGCACTGTTTGACAGACATGCAAATACACCCAGTCTCTCCGTGAGCCTATGAGAACAAACCTTTTTGATTAGCAGCGTACTATTTTATCATACATGTTGCTAGAGTGAAAGTTTGCTCCAAACAAAGTTTCCGATCCGATAAACGTGTCAGCATCTGTGTTGTTTTGTGAAAGAAGAAGAAATGAGTCCAGGAGCTGTAGAGTTGTTTCTCTCTATGGATGTAAAATTTGTAAAATATCATTTGGATCTACTGCTCTGTCATCAAGAATATTTGACATATATCTGTATCTTTTCCCCTTAAATACTGTATATACAATTCATTCCTCCTCTTTTAGGTATTAAATACTTAATATCTAAGTTGGAGAACAGCGTTTATCTACAGCATGATGTCTTAACAGGATATAAATGTTGTCCCTCATAATTCACAGTCACTGGATCACTGAATGCTCCAGAAAAGCCCTTTAAGATAATGTTAGTTTTCTCTGTTAGTACTGAAACAGTCACATACTGACATATCACAGCCTGGCTCTCCAGTCTCTGACTCTGAAGGCAAACAAAAAAACCAACAACCACGTGTTGACCCTGTGTGACAACTACACCAATGAACACAAATATGAGTCAACCAGAATCTGTATGAGAAATTATTTGAGCTTTTATGCATTTTTATGTATCCGTTTTCTTCTTCTTCTTTTAGCTGCTCCCTTTAGATGTCACCGCAGCAGCTCATCTGCCTCTATCATCACCATATCCATGCATGTCCTCCTTCACTACATCCAGGAATTTTCTGTGGTCATCCTCTTCTGCACATTCTGTTTTTTTAAATTCTGTCTCTTTATACAAGGTGTGATCAATCTAGCCAGTCTCCCATTCATAATCATCTTCTCAGGCACATCCGAATAGCTGCGATTTTTAGACCCTGTCACGGTAAAATCTCATTTTGGGTATTTACACTGTGACCTTAAACTTTGGCAGAGGTCAAACATCTTTTGTTTAAAACCGACCCAAATTTCACAAGAAGGCGATCAAATGGTAAATGGACTGGTTCTTATATAGCGCTTTTCTACTCTTCTGAGCACTCAAAGCGCTTTACAAAACTTGTGCATTCACCCATGCACATTGTTCTAAGTGCTTTCTAAGAAGCATTCACACACATTCATACTGCGATGGATGCATTGGAGAACAATTTTGGGTTAATATCTTGCAGGATATTTGGCATGCAGACTAGGGGAAGCCAGGAATCGAACCACCAACCTTCCGATCAGTAGATGACCTGCTCTACCGCCTGAGCTACAGCACTCGGTGATGACCAAGAAGCTGCTCAAAGGCAGAATTGCTCAGTTTATCAATCACGAGTTCATGAATTCAACGTGGGGAGTCTGAGGGAGAGCAGTCAGAGGGTCTGCGGTGTGGTTTTATGTGCCGTGATGTGTCCGCTCAGAGTGCATTGAAAACTCCACAGCAACGCGATCATTCACCAAATTTGCCTCACTGGGATTTTTACCACCAAAATAAAATGAACTCTTAAGATCAACGTTTTCGCACAGTGAAGGAGATCCAGCATACACTGCATGAAAAACAATAGAATATGAGTCCAAATTAAAACTGGGTAGACTTTTTGATTTTTATGAAACTGCGATGAAAAAGCTTGTAAAAGCATGTCTTTTGTTTCTGATTTTCAGCTCAAACTCTGTGTGACGCATATGTTTTTGTTAAAAATGAAAATTTTTTTTGAACACATGGCCTCTTATGGCATGAATCTATTTAATCGCTGCGTGAAAACATTTCCGTGCGCTTGGTCTCAACACGCCATCCCTCTTTCAAAGGAAGAGACCGTGTCTGTGCAGTTATGAGCTTTTACCTGAAGTTAAACTAAGTGTGTAAGAGTTGAAAAACAGCTTACATACAAATAAATACTCTCTATTGAAAAGATTATTTCCTCAGTCGTTGGATTTAACAGACCAATAGCTGGGGACTATTTTCAGTGACAGATTAATCTACATTTGGTGCTTCAGTGGTTTTTTGTGACAGCAGGATGGTGTGTGCGGGGCTAGGCCTACGTGTGCTACAATGTTTGCATTCATGCTAATGAAAGAACAAGTCACCGAGGTCAACAGTGAGATATTTAACTATTTTAGGAACAACAGTGGAGCTCTGTGGGACAGAGAGAGCAGGCTCACATAATACTTGCTGGTTTTGGTCTGACATTAGCTTTAATATCCACACAACCAGACTTATCTTACGTCCTCTGTTCGCACTGGTGTGGTGCATTTAAACAAATGAAATCTGTGTCGATTTTTGTCGATTCTTGTTTATGCTTCGACAGCAGATATGTTAAGTAGCTACTTACCTAGCTATTCAGCAAATAAAAGGAGCAGTTTTTGAAATTAGTCCCTTGGTGTGTTTCAGTGATGCATTCACCTTTTTGCTTTAGCGTTGCAGAATTTCCATCATCGCTGCCCTGACGTTTGGTCTAAAAGCCATTTATCAGTTTAACACTGACAGCAAAGTGCTGAAATAATTGAATGTGTATCGAATCGTTTAAATCAGCGGTGCTGCTTTCCTAAACGTCGGTGCTGACGCTGTGGGTGACTACTTCCTTCATGGTGACCTGGCGGATGAGGTTCAGCTTCTGGTAGAAGCTGGCCAAGTCCATGGGCAACTCCATGTCCTGCTGCTGCACAGTCCTGTAGCTGATCCTGCGACCGCCATTGCACAGCCTCTCTGGGTGCTGCAGGTAGAAGGGCAGTGAGCAGCGGGCGCAGGAAGGGCAGAAGGCATGCGAGCGATAGCACCTGCGTGGCGGCGGAGGCGGAGGCGAGTAGCTGACGGGGCCGTTGGCTTCAGTGAGGAAAGTGGGAGGGTACGTCTCGGGCTCGTCACTGTATTGCTCTGGCGTCGGAGGCGTAGGAGGAGCCGACAGAGCCAGGGGGCGAGACGGCGACATGGTGGCGAGCTCAGGTTCCTCCTCTTCCCCCTTCTCAGACTCCTCCCTCTTACAGCAGTAATACTGGACCAGGTGAGAGTCAAACATTTAAAAAGACAAACGGTTAACCAAAGGGGAAAAGAATGAGCACTTTCAAAACAAATGTCTTGATGCATTCTCAATCATCCAGGTAAGTAAATCTCCAAAAGTTGATTCTGTTCATCTGGACAAAACGCTACGCCCAGATGAACAGAATCAACTTTTGGAGAGTTTCAAATCATATGTTTCAACCAATCAGATCCGTGTTAACTATAAGTATAAACCACAGTAAATATAGGGCATGAAAAACAAGCTGGTTTGAGTAACTTTGAAAGATAGCGAGCGAGTGTAGTGAGCTAGTTGGCTTGTCTTTGTCTGAATCTTAACATTTTCATGAAAGCAATGAACCGTCTGTCTATGACCACCTACTGGTAACATGGAAGAAATCAGGTGTCAACAGAATCACAAAGATGAAGAACAAACTACCACCTGAGGAGCTTTCTAAGCTAGGAAGTAGCTAGCGTATACTTGGCGTTTCTGTGAGAGCATGAAAGGCACTTGCAGACCATCACTTTCAAATGATATTTGGCAGGTGATTACAAAAAGCATCCATCACTCCTAAAACTACAGTTGCAACCTTACATGCTAACTGCTAGGACTCACTCAGGAAGAAAACATGTGGATGTGAGTTTCTGAAAGTCTCAGAAAAAAGTCCCATTCGGTTTTAAAGGTCTTACAGTTGAGGATTATTTCAACATGAGTTATTTGTTATTAGTGTGTATGCTCTGTCTCGGCAGGTTGTGTTGCACTATTTGGATGTCAGCTGTAGATTTCTAAAAAAAAAGCAAGATTGTTACACAAATCCAGTCTGGCTAAAAGTAAACACAGAAATGTTCCACTTGGACTGCTTTGATAATTAGGAAAAACTGTCTGGGGCAGCAAATTACTCCCAGCTTTTTGCACTGCACACATCATGTGTGAACATTTGTCAAGTTTTTTGTTTTCATGAATGCGGTGCTGAGGTGCATTTTGCATTCTGTTAAACTTTAGATGTGTAATGAACAGTGAGACAATCATACCTGCAACCTACATAAACACAGCACAGCGACGATCGTCAGTAAGATGACTGTAGCCAAAATTCCTCCTGCGATGACCACTGTCCCGGCTGACATCCGAAATCCTCTCCATCAACACCCTGCAATCAAAGCAACGAGTCAGAGTTTATTTTCTGGTTCGAGTAGTTTAAAGGACTTCACACATGACTGAGAAACCAGGAATTATTCATCCGTACAGCCATTTTTGGCAGTTTATTTTTGTTTGGGGTGCAAACCCAGATCAGTGATTGAACCTGGTTAAATGGTCAAACACGGAAGCAGCGTATGTATGATTGCTTTAAAGGAAGCTCAATCAAAATCCAGATGGAGAGAAGTTTAAAATTATTTTAAACTTTTCTTAGATGAGAAGGGAAAAGGGAGAAGGAGACCACAGAGGGAATATTAGCAGGGTTTTCCTGACTCACACTGGGATTTGGCTGGTGACTGACCTGCGTAAGGACAATTAGTCAGCATAAGAGCAATGAGTCTGCAATGAGTCTTTGTTATGTTATTTGATAGAAATCTGTGGATTTTTTCAATTCTCTGTAAACAGGAATGTTTGTTATGGTCGAGTAACTGAAACCCTCATTAAAATAACTCATTTAAAAACCTAAACTTATTACAACGCTGGCAGTTTCCCTTTGGCTTTGCCCAAAAGCTCTTTTGGGAGAAAGTGAGGGTTTCTATGCAGGAGACGCTTATTAGAGAAGAGATTGGGTTGGAAATGGAGCAAGAAGAGAGAGAGGCACAGGTCAGCCAGGAGGTGCAAAAGAACAGATGGAAAGAAGATAATGAGAGGAGGGGAAAGAAGCAGGGTGAAGGATACACAAAGATGAAGAAGGTCAGAGAAAAAGAAGGTAATGAGGAAAATCATGTTATGGGGAGAGAGCATAGTGACAGGGGAGGAAAATTAAAAGAGATGATGATGATATATAAGGAGAAAAGGGATGCAGATGGTGGGTGGAGAGGCTGTAGGAAAGATAATGATGTTGCTGTTACATTTTTACAACTATACTTTATGGCTCTGCCGTGAAGCTCTAAAATGTTTGAACTCTCGCCAGCAGCCATTACAGAAAATACCGCTTATTGATTGTTATACTTCATTTTTGTCAGTAATCTAATTGGTCAGAAAATGTAGTCACAGTAAGCCAAGTGCAAAGCCGGCCAACAATCGAGAGGTCCAAGGAAGAAAATGCATTTCCCACTTGCTCCAGACTTTAAGGAGAGCTCAGTTTAACCTGGCAGACCATAATCAAGCATCCTCGAGACATTTTAATCTGGATTTTCCACTGAAACAGCTCTTCTCAGAGTTTTCACATTGGCATTGAAATCACGTAAGAAATATTGTCAAGTTGAGTTCCACTGTGTCACACTCTGAAGTGGACATTTAGTCATACCTTTCATCGTGTCTGGATTATTAAAGAACAAGGTGTACAAATGTATACGTTTCTAATAGAAATTTCTCCAAAAGTTGATTCTGTTCATCTGGACGTAGCGTTTTGTGGGAATGAGAATGAGAATTTGCATAATTATGATTAAGGAACTGACCTCCCAACCAATTGTTCCTTCAGTGGGCTGGTTTCAGTCATTATGCAAATGTATGTTTATAAGATTTGGGGAAACCTGCAGTCAGCTGAGACTGAAGAAGTCACTTGGATGAGTGACGAAACGTTTCTCCCACAAAACGCTACGTCCAGATGAACAGAGTCAACTTTTGGAGATTTACTTTCCTGGATGATTGAGAATGCATCAAAACTAATAGAAATTGTATAATTTCTTTGTGTTCAGGTCAACTGGGCTTCTCAGACACGTTGTGAAGGTTAAAAAAATCTAAACAAGCCTCACTTGTCAGTATTTTACAGGCTAACTGTCCATTAAACATTTGGCGCCTGTTACTTGAAGGCATTCAGCTAAATGCACTTTAAACACCCCGTGAATTAAACAATAAGGCAGCCACTGGCGCACAAACATGCACTAAACTGTTTTCAGATTAGAAATTGGAAAAAGGTTATACCTAATCTAGTTTGTCTCCTTCAAAATATATAAGAGAAAAACAGAATCATTACATCATTACATTGTATCATTTGCTTTTCATTCATATTTAATATATATATGGTCCCAAAGCAGAACTACATGTGTATTAGTGAACTGAAAGAAAAATTAAAACATTATTGAGTCACTAGCAAATGTTTGTCAACCATTTAATTCGTCAACAGAAGGAAATCTACAAGTTCCCCTTGCAGGCAACTGAATGACTGCAGTCAGTCAGTCCAATGTTGCATCATGACTTTGAGTAATGTAACTAACATAAAGCTAAAATCTTAATACATTACAAATTCTCTGAAACGGTCCAAAGCTTCATCAGGGAGAAAAAACTTCCTCATTGGTGGATTCTGAATATGAGTCTTTAATCATCGTCCATTGCTCAGCAGTTTGAGTTTGTTCTTTGCAGCAAGTACTTTGAGTACTCAACAAAGTGGAAATGATGCTAGTCTGGTACTGGAATGTTTACCATAAGTGTTAGGCAACAGATTAATAAAGTGCTAGACTTTAACACATCAAAACTGGTGAACGTGCTGTTTGTGCCTCACAAAAAGCCTTATAATTGTCAGGCAATTGGATTAAAAGTACAATTTTTTTTTTTTTTTTACCACAGGTAAAAGCTAGCATACTCCCGTCCTCAGGGGCCAGTGTCCTGAGACTGTTGCAACACACCTGAATACAATTAGTAGGTCATTAGCAAGACTCTATAGAACTTGACTGCATGCAGAAGTGCCAACCCCTAACCCTACTCAAGTAAATTTCAGTAAATGTAAGTGTTTGGAAAAATGTACTTCTAAAAGTACTTTTAGTGCACCATGTTTGTCATTTTCTTTGGGCGTCTACAGGGATTGTGCCATATTTAAAGCCAACCTGATGCAGGTTTTTGAAGAACCACAGATTTTCACTTCATCTCCAGAGAGTGGAGGTAATCCACCTAGAAGCTACCAGATGTCATAAATGTTCTGTGGAGCTGTAAGATTGCATGATACTGGACAAACAGGAGAAACAGACAAATACAAAGGTACTTTCTAGAATTAAAAATAAATAAATGCAAACTTTGGTTTAGAAAACTAAGATGTGACAAGTCTGCTTTATGGATCTTTTTAGAACACTTTTTGGTATGAAAATAATTTAAGGAGCTAAATGTTGAGCAGTTCCCAGTAAATAATAAATATTATTATATACTGAATATATAATAATATAACATTCATTATGTTTGACCTACTTACATGCACGTTTCTTCTGATAAAAGCCTGTCACGGCCATTTAAACCAAAATTAAAAACCCTATGGATCATAATTTATAGCAACCAAACACTAATGCATGAATTAAACTCTCTCTGTTACTTGCACATCACAGAAAAGCACGACCACAGGTCTACTTGACCACACTTTCATGCTACACGCATTTTGTCACCGTAATCCATCTGAACTCTCAGCATCATTTTCATATGATCTGTAATCTGTAAAGGCTGCAGGCTGAAGATGACAGCATGTCAGCGTGCTGTGATACGATCAAAGTCGGACACGTTTGAACTTGAAGCCACTCAGAAATTTTATACAACACACTCTGAGCTGATGAGCTGCCTCATCAGCAGGCTGAGGATCAACTCATCACTGGCTATTGCGTTGGGTTTCCATAGTGACGGTACCCTGTCACCCCTGAGGGCTGGAGAGTCATTTACACCCACACAGCCAGTCAGCATTATACACAAATGACCAAACACAACACACACACTCAAAGGTCAACAGCCATCAGTCCACCCTTCAGTGCTTGCTGAGCGCTTCACTCCAACTAAGCACAACATATCTTCTTCATTAGACTTAAAAATGAAAATAAATCTGATAGGTTAACCCAGCTTTCATAAATATTTATTGTCAGGAAATGGGCTGCAGAAGTGCACGTTCTAGAAAAGCACAATAACATCCTAAAACCTTTTTCCTGCACTTCTTGATTTTAGAAAATTCTTTACACGAGTTTATTTGTAATGGAAAGGCTGATGTTTTATCACCAAACTGATGTTATTGCATTTCTCTTCATTGGTGATGGAGGTTCACATTGTGAAGCAGGTAAAGGAGAAACAGAAAGTTTCACTCGTATGTCAAAAATACTTTAAAACAGATTCTTTTAGATGTTTCTTACTCTCGACAGAACCAATTAAAAAACAAAAAGCAAAAGTTAAACTTACGATAATAACAATTATCGTAAGTTTATCCAACATCTGTGGCTTCTTCGACAGAGCCGTAATTTGTGGAGTAACTGGCTTGTGTTAAAGAGGGCAGGAAGGTGGAAAGGGGGCTGAAAAATGCACTAATGCAGTGCTAGTTATGTTATAAAGAGACCGTTCTATTAAACCTGGTTTTCTCCTTCGACCCTTTCAGTTAGTTTCCACTCAAATTCTATCACAGTGTGTGATTCAAATGCACAAACATCATATAGAGTCTGAGCCAGAAAATTATGAAAATATACCCAGTTCTTGATTTTTTTTTAACCATTTGATTAGATTACATTCAGACGATTAAAACTTTTGTTATCAAGGAAATGTTTAGAGCTTCTAAAGTAAATTTGTAGTTAAATGTATGATTTCAACTAGGAAAACAGAGGCAAAATGAATGAATCTGATTTCTCATCTTTTCATACAAAAGAACTGAGTAGGATCATGAATCTAACATGTTTTTATAAAACATAAGTAATGACTGACTTTCTGTTTGTAGAATGTGGAGATAATCCAGTAAATACAGTGAAGTTAATGATCCAATTATTACCCAGCATTAGAACAATTATTGTAGGGTCTACCTTACCATATAAAGCGCCTTTATGGGAATGCTGTTGTGATTTGGTGCTCTATAAATAATACTGAATTGAACTGAATTGAATTGAATTATTTTTCGTACAAGCTGCGGTTCAACGCACGTCAGGTTCTCTTCATTAAACACTCTTTCATTCCGTCCGTTCATCATCTGAGCTGCGTTTGCAGATTCTTATGTTCTAAATAAAAATACAAAGTTATCCACAAATTTGGAGGAAAAAAAACTAACTAAGACCCTACAATTGATTTAAAATGACTTTTTCATGCCCCCGCAGTGGGAAGCGTTTTTTTTTGGAGACCCGATAAGAGGAACACAATGCGTGGCTAGATGGTGTTTGATTTGTTAACGCGCGTGACAGGCGATGTGTGCATTAAGTGGTAATCTTACCCATCACATTAGTATTTGGATGGTCTCATGGCGTTAACCACGGCACCTCCGCTTCAGAATGTCCCGTTTTGTGACCAGAGGTGACGGGAAAGCAAAGTCGCGTTTAAGCTGGATGTTACCCAATCTGTAAATCTGTGAGTTTATCTGTATTTACATCCGCGCGCTGGTGTGAGCCATGACAACCATTAGTAGAAATCTGTGTTTCAGTTAGAGAAAGACGAATCTTCAAATATTTTCTGTAATTTCACAGCCTGTGTTTCTCTCCAGGTTTGAGATGCATATGCGTAAAAACGCAATTCTGAAAAACAATACAGCTCTTTTTCATCGAGGAGCTGTCTTCTCACACTTTCTTCTTTTACTTTTTCATGACTGGGTGTGTTGCAAGTTGGAGGTACAAAAGCGCTCATGAGCTGAAAAATCCCGAAATCTGATTGGAAATATTCCCAGTGCGAGTTTGAGGTCCCCAGATTTTCTCTTGGCTTTGGTCCCAACAAAATCTTCAAAAAGCGGCTGATCCCAAGGACGAGAGAGGAGGAGAAAGGGTCGGGTCCGCTTCTAAGTAACTGCAGGTGTATGCTGTGCACACTGGATCCGGTCTCATCCTGTCTGTGTAGCAGCACATATTTCCGATGCTGACCCGAGAGAGGACGCGACGTGCGTCACAGCAGCGCGCTGCAGAAACAGGTAAATCCAGGTAGATTCAGGGGGGGAAATAGAAAGAATTGTAATAATCTACTTTCCCTCTTCTTAGAATACGTTGAACATTTTCCAGTATATGAAAATATTCGACACTAAATTACCTTTGTAAAAAAAAAAAAAATCTTCTAAACTCACTAATTTTCGTAACATATATAAAACTGTGTGAAATACACAATTATATATACATATAATTATATATAATTATAGGATACTGAGAATGTTTTTTTCAGTTTTAAAGCCAGCAGCTTAAAGTTTAAAAGTCACCAGTTATCTTGAATTAAAACATGTGAACAGATCTGAACTGTGAAGGTGTTTTACCCTAAATTATGTTAATATTTTGTGTTAGTTAACAGCATAGACTCTCCGTTTTATCACCCACTGGTCTCTTGACTTTTCTGGACTTGGTTTTCTGGAAACGGAAGCCATATTTAAAGAGGGCGGAAAGCTAATTAATTAGCTAACACAAGCTTTGCTAGCAGGCTGCATCTGCACAACTGAAGCTGAGGTGAAGTCTAACAGATGTTTACAGCTGTCTTAGTCAGATTCCATCTGTCACTTAAAGCAATCAGGGCCCTACTAAAGCTAAACTTTAGCTCTTAATACAAATTTCTTTGTTAAATGTAGAAAAAAAGTGTTGTTAATAAGGGATAACTTGGCTATGAGACAACTAAAAACAAAAAGAAAAGTGTCAGTTTTGTTTCTTATGTCTTATGTTTCTTCTTTAACAGCTTAAATTGAATTAATTTATGTCTGTATCAAATCTAATTCCCTTAGTTTGCTCTTCATATTCGCTATTCAAGGGACAAAACACCTACATTAGAGCTGAACTTGTTCGTCTTATGTGATCTTGTGTCCAAGGAATTTTTATGGAGCTACAATTTCACAAAAACTGACAGATGTTTAGTTTATGTTGCAGAAAAAGTTTGTTTTCTAATCTGAAAGTGATTTTAATGTCCATAAAACTTTCACACCTTTTTTGTGTTTAAACAGGCAACATAATTATAAATTTTGACTTACCATAGAGAAAAATTTAAATTTGTTGACTGAAGAGTTTTTTTTTAACAGGATTAAAATTCCTCCAAAATTGATCTAGATAAACAATTCCATACTTTCTGACTTTTCTAGAGATATATCAAAAAGATATTTGTATTCAGTCAGCAAGGAAGCACCAAACTCAGATTTGGAATATGTCTTTGTTGTCTTTGTTCCAAATAAATATAAGTTTTTGTTTCGTCTGCGTTACTCTTTGTTCGCAGTCTGCCACAGTCTCTTTTTCCCATCCTACACTTGGAGCGGCACCAAGAAGAGACGAGTTTAAGGGCTTTATAGAAAGAAAAGATTTTATTGCGTGAATTATTTAGAGGATAAAGCAGGCTGAGATTCCACTGTATTGTACAGACACGAGCGTGTAATATTAATGGAGTTGAGATGTTAGAGGTTATTTTTCGTCTTTGCTCCTGCGGTCTTGCAGTGCTTCTTTCTTTCAGCATGCAGCCGCTCCCTGAGGAAGCCTCTGCTCCGAGCAGCAAAAAGTGAAGATTTTCGGGTCAAAGCTGGAACAGTGACAGCACAGTGACAAACTGTGTCTTTTATTAGGCTGTTTCAGGCCAGAGAACAGATGTTGAGTTTAAAGTTGTAAATTACTTTTATATACCAAAATAGGCTCTGATCATGCTCATATGCTTCTTAAAATCATGCTTCTAACTCATTAGTGGGGGGTTTTGCTGTTTTTTTCTTTTCTTTTTTTGAAAATATTGCAAAACATTTTTATTATTTTTCGTCATAGAGCTAACATTTCAGTGTATAAACTAATTCAAGGCCTCATTTACGTGTTCTTGCCTCGCTGCTGAGAGACAACAGTCTAGTTTTACTTACATGTTTCACGTTAGACAGACGGGGTGATGTTGGCATAAGGTGCAGGTTTGTGCCCCACTGATACATTTATGTTTTGGAATTTGTTGATTCTTTTTATTCAGTTTTTACTGTCTATGACCTTTGGTTTAATTAGGTTTAAGCACTAAAATCTAGTCAGGAAAAGATTTTAGTGCTTAAACCACACTTCTTACTTACAGTAACACTGCTTGCTAACAAATCAATTGGGAGTGACAGATGTCTCTAACTAATGACCCAGTGTGTAAACGGACCTCACCAGAGGCACTAAGGTACTAATACGACACAGATGGAGAGTCCTCATATTTGTTTCTCACAGCTGGAGCCCTCAGTTAAATCTCACTGAGTTGACTTAATTGTCAAGCGCTGACATAAAAAAGGCAGCTTCAGATTTTGTTACGTTAACCACAAAACTGATAAGAAAACTATTTTACAGTCTACAGCTGAGCAAACTCAGATTCATTGTGTAGAGAGCGGACGGGGCATTGCTGACTTCAACTGAGGATATAGTCGGGTGGTGGAATGAACACTGAGGATCTCCTGACTCCCACTGACACTGCAGTGGAGTCAGGAGATGAGGGGGATGACACACCCACCACTGGAGGTCAGGTTATTCATATAGCTCAACTCCACAGCCGATGAGATTCACCTTAAATTTGATGTTTCTACAGGAACATTACAGGATCGGGAAAAATATTTTCAATGAAGTTGTATCTACTTACAACATAAGGAAACTTTAAAGTTGTCCGAATTTGCTTGTTTGTTAGTGCCACTGGGGTCACAGCTGAGTTAGTTGCTTCCATTTTGACTACATTAAACTGTGAACATGACGCTATTTAAACCTCAGTGAAAGGACGGACACATGACTCCACACTCAAACGCTGCCTCTCTCCATCCTCTTCCTCTCACTGGCCGTTTAATGGCATCGTTCAATAAGACAAACAGGCTTTCGGTGTAAGTCGTCCGCTTTGATGCGGAGATCCACATTGATCTCCACTTCGGGGCGACGGATCAGCTTACAGCAGGTGCACCTGCCAAGGTCAGGTAACAGACACGGAAGCACTGACGAGGCGAAGTCCAGTACAGATGAGGAATTCAGTGGGTCGAACAGTAACGTCAGAATAACCAGCAACTGAAAATCTGTTTCCTTTATCAAAATTAAAGGTGTGGATTTCTCAGCCTGGAAACTGCAACTTGAAAAGCTAGTCTGCAATTTATATACATGTACATAGTATGTCCAGCTCAATCTCATTTATATGGCAATAATCTAGCAATAGCTAAACATATAATGTTAGAGAGAAAACCCTTTTAACAGGAGAGACCTCTGTAAGAACCAGGCTCTGGGAAGGACGGGGGCAGGTTTGGCAATAAAGGGAAAGAGAAGAGGAAAAGGAGCATAAAGAGACCAAAGACTAAACAAAAACTAGAGGAAAGAAAACCAAATAATTTATGACACACATGTAAATATATGAAAAGAGGGGAATAGAGGAACTTCCCTGGCAGTCTCAACCTATTTATGCACCCATATGGGATAGTTCAGTAAGAACCAGGCTAACTGTAAGCTATAGAAAAAAGGAAATTCTGACCCCAAACTGGAAGCCGGTTCACAGGAGAGGAGTCTGATAACTGAAGTCTCTGCCTCGCTTTCTAATTTTAGAAACTCTAGGCACCACATGTAAGTCTGCAGTCTCAGACCAAAATGTCCTTTTGGAATAGTATGATGTGGTGAGTACTTTAAAATGTGACAGGGCTTAAACATTCAGCACTTTCTGTGTGCAAAGAAGGATTTGAAATGATTTTCTTCATTCAACAGGGACACAAAGAAGAGAATTTGCTCCTTTATTAAGCTGATAACAACAACAACAAGTAGTTAATAAGCGGATAAAAAAGTCACCAGTTCAGTGCCTCTGTTAAGAAAATGTAAGGTGCAATTGTTAAATGATGACCTAAACTGTGAAAAACTGAGTATTACACAGTACGTGTATTAATCAACTGTGCAGGGATGAAGTGTGTTGTGTTTTTAATTTTGTTTTTTAAAAGAGCAAAGAAAAAGTAACAGTTTTTTCATAATTAAAATGATAACAGAGCCCTGTTGAAGTTTGAAAATGGGCTAAAATAAAGTTATCTGTGTCTGTGCTTTCCTTCGTACTCTTCATCGTCTAAGCAGGCGAGTATCTGTCCTCCAGGACATGTTCCACTCCAGTTCAGGCACTGCAGAATACTTGATGTGACACGGCGTCATGATACCCACCAGATGCCTTCAGTCCTCCTCTGTATCTCTCACATTCTGCTTCGCTCTGACTGATCTGAGCTCTTGTTTTTTCAGTCAGAGCGTCATCCAGAACATGGCTCCTGACTTAGCGAGCCAAGGGCTGACAGGATGTTTCCATCTCCCTCTGGATCTCCACACAAAATCTGTTTACAGCTGACGCATCAGCACAACAAGCTGCAAGATCAGAGCCTGAAACACGCATCAGTGCTTTCTGTGGAAGATTATTACAGCGGTCCCCAACCCCCGGGCCTCAGACCGGTACCGGTCCGCGAGAGTTGAGGCTCAGGTGTGAAATTTATAGTTTTCAGGGTTTTTTATCGGTTTTCAGCGTTATTTTTTTTATCGTTTACTCGGTTTTCCTGGGTCTTTTCATGTGTGTTATGAATAAATTTTCTTTCTTCGGTACCGGTACTAGTTTTATTTTGTTGTATTTATCCACGACACCTTAAAGGCCGGTCCATGAAAATATTGTCGGGCATAAACCGGTCCGTGGCGCAAAACAGGTTGGGGACCGCTGCCTTATTATATACAAATTTTTTTTTTTTTTTACTTCAATTGCTTTTCTACATACTGTCTCTCATCACAAACATAATTTGCTCTTGAAACAGCAATTAAATCCTCGCCAACCCCCAAATTCTTAGTGAGGTCTCTATACTTCAATGTACAGCCCTTGCTAACTTGCTTAGGGTTTTCTGGCAAAATCAGACTTATTTTTAATATGTTTGCTTGGATTGTAGTCTAAGAAACTGATGTGCTGTTCTTGAACTCGCTTCCACTTTTGTTTAAGTTTTTTGCATTTTTTTGCAACAACTGCAGAGCAATATATAAATCGATACAAATAATTTACACTCAAAATCAACACTTGCACCTTTTTTGACAGTCAAATGTTTCTTTTTGGGGGTGATACCGCTCATGACGAGTTGCTTGCTTAACCCTTTAAGACCTACCATAGAACCAAGTCCGCCAGAGCTTATATTATATTTTTACATGCTGTAGAGCCATTTTTGGGAGCATTTCAAGTTGCTATACATCAATACAACCATTACAGCCTAGATTTTAATAATATGCATGCATTAAGTGCATAGTAATTACATAAATTGCAAAAAAGTGCAATAAACTACAAAAAAATGAAAATCGTTTTGGTTTTTTTTAACATATATTTCTAGTTAGAGAAATTTAAGAGGCTTATCCCTCAAAACTGTAAATACAAAAAAGTTGCACAAAATAGTTTCCCACCACAGGAAATTTATTTTGAGTGTCTTCATAGTTTTATTTTTGAAATACACCAATTTTTATATACTGCAGGAAAAACGAAAATAAATATTATAGTGCAAATTTGCAAAAAAGCAGCATATGCATCAAAATAAACTATTTCCAGCAGTGCAATATGAGTCCTAAGCATCCCAGAAACGACACAGGAAGTCATAACTTTTAAAAACACCAGTATAGGCTCATGAGGCCCTGATGGTAAAAAACTACATTTCTGCAAAATGACGTCACTTCCGGTTTTGGGCAGGTAATGGCGGACATGCGATAGTTCGCGCTGACGTCTAATCCAATGTAGGAAGTGTTATGAACAGCTGATCGGATCGGCAAAGCCTGTTTCTGGAATATTATGTTTTTGTTGCTGCAAGCGCTTTTTATGCAGTTTTTGCAAAGTTATATGTGGAAGGAAACTGTGACCGAGGACAAGCTGATGGCATAAGATGTAAGTACAACTCCTCCGGTTTCATATGCAAAAACAATTATTGCGCTAGCTCACGTGGTTGCAGAGCTACCGGGATTTAAAAATAGTTACGCAAAACGGAGCGTGCCTGCTCCGACAGGTTTTAAAGGGTTAAGGCTCTTTCTGCTAAATCCTATAAAGTCCGTTGTTCATCTGATGTGACATTTTCACTTGCCACAGAAATTCTGAAGAAAGCTTTTCTTTCTTAAGATTAAACTCAAAATTTCAGTCAGTTTATTCAACAAGTCCAACAAACGCAAACACATTTGTCTCTTAGCTGTGCAGAAGGATCAGCGTACAGCATGCAAGCCGTTTTCTTTCCAAATAACTGTTTCACATTCGCTTCAATCAAACACCACAACAGACAGTAGAAACAAATAGATATAGATAGAGTGTTGAGACTACTCAGTGCATTGGATTGGCATAACACAGACATCTTTGTGGCCGTCGTCAGCCGGGACAGATCCTCATTAAAACTGCTTTTTAGCAGAGATGACTCTTCTGTCTTCTGGCATTCAGTTACAGTTAAATCTGCTCTGACAAACTGGCCTGCAGGTTTAGATTGTGTCAGCACTGCCCTCCGTCCCAGCAAATCACGGTGGTTAAAGTCATGTTGGATTCCTCAGTAAAAGGATTGCATTCAGCTCTGAGAAAACATGGAAAAATATCTTTTAAATGGAAAATGTAGCTTAGTGAGTTCCCTGTTAGGTTATGCGAGCATTGCACCTACAGCACGTCATTATAAATGTGCACTCCTTTTTTTTAAAGAGGCATATAATAGATTTGATAGAAGCAAAATCACTCCTAATAGTCTAACACTTTAGACACAACCACCAAATAAGGGCAAACAAGTCTGCTTCCCACTTTAAAAAAACATTAAATGTCCAAAATATCAGTTTTTTCACTCTGGGCTGGAAGCAGTGCTTAAACAATGGAAAAAACACAAACTTTGTCCAAAAACCTCTCATGTTTAACTGTTTTCCACTTTTTCTTTGGTCATTTTAGCCTTTTTGGCCAGGGTGAAGGGAGTATCTGCCATCAAACAAGAAGACAGCCGCATGTAACTATGATGTTTGCTAGTTCACCTTACATGCATTAATGTAATAACGTGGTTAGCCTACTCAACGTAAATTACACATGAACAACATTAAGCTACTCACGCAGAGAAGAACGGCTGCTGCTGCATCATCATCCTCATCATTTCTGCTACACTGGCAGGGCTAGGGGCCAGGACTCTCCTCTTTGGGTTTTTGGGGGATGTTGCTAACTCCGGGTCCGATAACAGGCACCACACCCGCAGTAGATGTGCGGTGTGAGGTCTCGCAGCAAGCTATCAAATACGGCGCATTTCTCAGCTTTTAACAAAACGCTATACGTCACCAGGTGTTTCATCAGATTCGAGGTGTTACCTCCTTTGCACAGTATCACCTTAAAGCACTTGTTGCAGGCTGCTGAGTTTGCATCTTTTGCTGTGAAGTACAGCCAGACTTTGACTGCTTCGCTTTGGGTGTTTTTAAGTACCTGGGCCCGCCTACTATCCTTGCAAAGGTAAAATGATTTGCTAGAATCCAAAGTGCATGACATCCAGGGTTTTAATAGTTTTGCAATTTTCATTAGTTTTTATTTTTATTTAGTTTTCACTTCAGATTTTCAATTTTATATCAGTTTTAATTAGTTTTTACCAATTGTTTGCTAGTTTAGTTTAGTTTTTATTTTTTTGAAAATCCTTAGTTTCAGTTTAGTTTTGATTAGTTTCAGTTATAGTTTTAGTTGTGTTTGCAATAATTAAGTGTAACAAAATCCCAGTTTCATCATATCAGTCATTCTCTTCTGCTCATCCTTGGGTATGTTGCTATTCCAGCTACCATACTGCACCCTGGACAGGTCACCTGTCTGTCGCAGGGCTAACACGCAGAGACAGACAACTCACATTCCCACCTATGGGTTCTTTAAATAAATAAATAAATAAATAAATAAAAGGCAGATGAACAACCATTGATACCAGGCAACTATAAAATGTATATCTTGGCAGCACCGGGTGTTCGTAATTTTGGTTCAAGTGAATTGATAAACTTTTTGAAGGCAATTGACTCACACAGTTGTGTAGATATCCCAGTCCTGTTGTCTCGGGATGCATCACGCTGCCTTGCCTGGGGTTAGCTTCTGTTTTCTGGGGATGAGGGTTGAGTGTGCTCCCTTACCTTCTCAAGCTAAGCTAGGTTAGCCTTCTTGTGTGAGCTTTTCAAGTGCACTTTAAGGTTTGTGGGATTTTTTTCCCTTTAGAAATGTCCCTCATAATTTGTCTGTTTCCACTACAAGACACTTGCTTTATCCAAAACACAGTCATATTCAAAGTAATCCCAAATTGGACTCTGGCTCCCGACTTTTCCTGACATGATTCTGCGCGTGGACGGAGCAGCGACACAGACGACTCGACTAACGTACTGCCACCTGCTGGCATAATTAGACAGCAAGAAAAAAATCTGGAAACTAAACTTCATTTTCACCCTTGACTCTTGTATGACACGCACACATCAATGAAAACTAAACACATTTTTGCTATAAATTCAGTTAATTTTAGTTCGTTTTGTGAACACTCATTCCAGTTTTAGTTAGTTTTCCTTTTTTTGTTTTTATTTTTATTTCCGTTAACGAAAATGTTTTTTTACTTCTAGTTTTCGTTATTTCGTTAGTTTTCGTTAACGATAATAACCTTGATGACATCTCAGGAAAATAAAGCACCGAAATGTGCGCTGCTTTTCGGTCTGGTTACTACCGTTTATGTCAGAACCGGTGCCATCATGACACCGGATACCGGTACCCATCCCTACTCATGAACACGTCACGTGTTTGTCTGCCTGCACAGAAATACACAGTGTGTCTCAGTTCTGGTACAGATGCTCTCACACAGAGAACATAAGTACAAGAATCTCAATTTTGATAATGTAGTTTTGTCTTAATTAGAACATGACAAAATGTGCACGCATTAAAAATGTTTACAAAGTTTGCTTGCAGCTGTCATGCTAACTACTGAATTGTGTTAGCAATTTGCAATTTTCACACATTTACAAAATTATTTTACTGTAAAATAACTATTACAGTGTGATACAAAACTAGAAGAAAAATGTAGCAGTTCTTAATAGTGTGAAAATGTGAACATACATGAGTTAAGACAGAAAATTAGAAGGGAAGACAAGAATAGAAAACAGGAAGTGAAGGATTTGAAAAGAGGGAACACAGGTTTGTACAAAATAAAGCAACAACACTATCAGAAAATATACAAAAACAAGAAGAACTGTGAAGCCTGAAAACATGCGCTTCATATTTGGACTTTTCTTTGCATTTCAACATGAAATCGAGATCTGCTGCAGACACCTGATCCTGATGACTTTCATTTGAACGTCTACATTCAGTGTGCGCATCAGTGCAGTTAGCCTCCACCGATTTGGCTTGTGAGCTTACAGGTGTCTATTGTTCTGCCTGTTATTTAGTCTAAGGAATCCAGTGTGAGAAAAACAGGCACCTACGACCTCTGTAAAGGGAAGGCAGGGAGGGAGCTTTTGGCACCTGGCAGCCTTATTATCATTTCATCAGCTCAGAGGTTGTCTTTGAAAGGACAGACTCCTGGATGGCTACCTGCTGTGGTGTGAAGGCCCTCGGTGCTGTGGTGAGCTGGATTTCCTTAAAGCAATGGGGATGTTAGTGCTACATTAACCCTCCCAGCCTTTCCCATGAAACCCCAATGTTTATAGGGTATATAGAGTTATCCTCATGTTACAGCTCATGATGTCAGGCTGCTGCTCTGCGCCGTCTCCCTGCGTCATCAGTCAGCTTGGATCCATTCAAATGGCCCTCAGATCCTGAAGAGTGCACAAACAGACCCTCACCTTCAGACAAAACAGAGGAAAGAACCCGTGTTCCTCCTGTCGTCATGAGCTTCTGTTCTTACCTCGGGGATTTGTTTCCAGCGGTTAAATGAGTGTAATTCGATTTTTTTAAAGGATCAATAAACCAACCTCAGCTGCAGACTTACAGGTTTTTGGCTGACAGGTCAAGCTTTAGAAAATGTGATATTTTTTTCGTCTTTGACATTAATGATGTCAGTTGACTCTCTCAGTGGGATATTACTAAAGCTACAGCACTGAGAAATACAAATTCATTTCCATAATGTTATACATTTGGCTAGTGGCTCATATTTTTAACACTTTGATTTAATAATATAATATTATAAGAATTTACGTGCGATACTGAATCCCTGTAATTACCCAACAAAACAGCAAGTTTCAAGAAAGGATGTAATAATTCTGTCTGAGCAACTTATGTACAAGTGTATAAGTTAATGTTTGATTTAATTATTGTGCAGTCTGTGAAGTCTCAAAGAAATCAAAGCAGTAAATAAATTATTGGAGTGGGTTAATGAACGGGCTCAGCATAAGTAAAATAATTACTACTCTATAAAAAGTCTCAGTAGTTACGATGTTTGTGACACTATATTTGTGCAGAGCTCAAACAAGAGGGCAGAGGAAAGACTCAGCGAGGACTCCACTACCAATCTCTGCCTTAAATCATCAACTTCCAGACCTGAATATAATAATAATAAAAAAAAAATAAATAAATAATAATAATAATAATAATAATAATGGTAAAGTAATAGCCAATACTTTATTGGCTAGTGCCAAAAACTGAAATTTCTCTAATGACTTCAGTTTGGATCCAAAAGTCACATCCTATAGACTCCTGTGTTAACGTGCCCAGCCTGGTACAAAGACTTGTCTCCTCTTCATGTCAACTCTGAGTGGGGAGATTTTTTTCTAAATCATCCATCTAGATACTAAAGTTAGCGGTGTGGCTTCTTTAACTGACAGGCGTCTCTGCACAGGCAGCTAGGCCTTATCTACACTAATTAGAGTCAATCAACTGGACCTCTACCATGTGTGTGTGTGTGCGTGCGTGTGTGTGTGTGTGCTGTTGGTGCCTTTTAAGGCTTTTTAATGGAATTTTCTGCTTGTTATGTCTCACTGTGCAGAAACAGCCTGTCAAAGAAATTTGTGCTTCAGTTTTGATAAGTGAAATTCTAGTATTTTATTAGTCTGTTAATCAACACTAATTAGCAAATGTTTGTGCTCGTGCGTCATGTCTATAAAGACACAGCTTCCAACCAAGGTTGCTAGTGTTAGCTAATCACACCATCTAATTCTCATTCATGGCAGTGGCAAAAAAAAGCTGAGTCATCAAAATCAGCATCTTTGATGAGGTCTGTGGTTAAAATGTCAGGTTTTACACCAGAAACAAACATGTCTATGGTTTAATACAGATCATGCATTTGACTTTTAGAGCATTTTTATAGTGATATGTGACTATATTAATTGCATACTTACATTACTGTGTGGTATAGGCATAATAAATTTGCTAATGTTATTCTTAAGTTTATCCTTTTGAACTTAGCACTAATTAATCAGTATCTGTGTCTTTGCGTTTGGGTTGTGAATTTTATGGAAAATAAATAAGCTGTTTTTTGCACACAAAGACCTAAAAATAATTAGACACAAAGAAGACGCTAAATAAATGAAACAAATGGCTTCAGTTCAGTTTTTAAATCTGCTTCTTAACTCTTATGGTTTTCTCCACAGCTGGAAACCTCAGCTGGATGACACTACAGCGTAAAGTAGAGCTCACATTCTAAATTGTCTCACAAGATAGAAGAATATGATCTTAATACTTTTGCTAAGTTCACCAATTTGAGCGCAAAGTAAAAGCTAACATCAGAGAACCCAGAAGTGCTCTTGCATGTATTTTTGCGAGTCCACAATTTGGTAACAAAGTTAGATTTGAAACATTTCAACAATGATACTAAGTAGCAGAGTTCTCACTGAAAATCATTCGGTAGTTAGAGACATTTTTGCATGAAACATAAAGAAGGACAAAGAAAAAATCTCTTAAAAACATAGTGATGATTGTTTAATCATTTTGAACACTGTTACTGGGTCAGAAAGGTAACATATTTGTTTGTAGTAACACAGAAGTTTACGGTCTAAAGTCATCCCACATGTGCCATCTGGTTGCTGAGACACCTCCTTATCCTCCCCCTGCAGTGCCCAGCAGAGAACCAACAGTATTATTAATAATGAAACACAAAGATTTCTACTTGATGGTTTGGCCACTCTGTGATGCTCCGACCACACTTTTAGAAAAATGAAAAAGGCTTTTTCAAAGAATATTTCAACTCATCTCCAGTGAAGCGCGCCGAGAGCATCTCTGTTTTGAGGAAGCTTTTATGGCGTGTGGAGCCTAAGAGCGCCTGCCCGTCCCCATCTTCCTGCACCGTCTCAGCCTTTTCTGTCCCACTAACACAGCAGAAGACGGTTCAAACATTCAGATGTCAGAGGCTGCAATGATTAAATGTTCAGCTCTAGAAAAAATTCTTAATTTTTCTTAGAGAAAAATGATGTAAGGATGAACCAGATGAATTGTTAGTGGAGTAGAAAGAGCTTTGCTCTGAAACAAAAAAAAAACATCCTAACAATTTACTGTTCCTGAAAGAGCTGATGGATATTGATGCTCTGGTAGCAAAACTATTACTATGGGAGAGTCACAATAATGTTGATGTAATAAATAAAGTGTAATAACATAATAATAATAATAATAATTTCACCTTCAGATGTAATAGGAAGGTTACATCTGTAATAGGCACGCCATAGGCATTGAAGTGGATGTTGGTCCCCCCCTTTGCAGCTGCAGTGGCCAAGGCTTTGTGAGGTCAGAAACCGATGTTGGGCAAGAAGGTCTTGCCAGTCGCCTCCTGCTTCATCTCAAAGGTGTTTGACGAGGTGTCGTGCTATTATGGTTAGTTTGCACAATGGGCTACAGTCATGCTGGAGCAGAAAAGGCCCTTTCCCAAACTGTTCGCACAAAACTGAAAGCTGTCAGGTTAGGGCTGTGTGCAGGAAGGAGTGGTGGTAAGGAGGACCCAAAGTGCAGACGCTCGGAGGCAAAAGTGTATTTCAAAACTCAGCTTTTATTGCTGGCAAACGTAACAAAAATCCAAAAAAACTTACATGAGCAGGCAGACAAAACAACGACCCAGGCATCCTAACAAAAGCAGAGTTTTCATCCATCAGTCTGCCTGATAGAGAAGATCATTCATCACTTCACAGAACATATATGAACTGCATGAGTCCAGCATGAGTCCTCACTCCACGCAGTCAGCTTCTCTGCTAGCCGTGACAGTATAAACATGTCTTAATTATAGTGTTCTTTAAAACTCATTTTCTGCCTTTCCTCCATTTGTATTATTTCTGGCTTCTTTTACAGTGGGGCAAAAAAGTATTTAGTCAGCCACCGATTGTGCAAGTTCCCCCACTTAAAATGATGACAGAGGTCAGTAATTTGCACCAGAGGTACACTTCAACTGTGAGAGACAGAATGTGAAAAAAAATCCATGAATTCACATGGTAGGATTTGTAAAGAATTTATTCGTAAATCAGGGTGGAAAATAAGTATTTGGTCACCTCAAACAAGGAAAATCCCTGGCTCTCACAGACCTGTAACGTCTTCTGTAAGAAGCTTTTCTGTCCCCCACTCGTTACCTGTATGAATGGCACCTGTTTGACCTCATCATCTGTATAAAAGACACCTGTCCACAGCCTCAACCAGTCAGACTCCAAACTCCACCATGGCCAAGACCAAAGAGCTTTCGAAGGACACCAGGAAAAGAATTGTAGACCTGCACCAGACTGGGAAGAGTGAATCTACAATAGGCAAGCAGCTTGGTGTGAAAAAATCAACTGTGGGAGCAATCATCAGAAAATGGAAGACATACAAGACCACTGATAATCTCCCTCGATCTGGGGCTCCACGCAAGATCTCATCCCGTGGGGTCAAAATGATCATGAGAACGGTGAGCAAAGATCCCAGAACCACACGGGGGGACCTGGTGAATGACCTGCAGAGAGCTGGGACCAAAGTAACAAAGGTCACCATCAGTAACACACTACAACGGCAGGGAATCAAATCCCGCAGTGCCAGACGTGTTCCGCTGCTGAAGCCAGTGCATGTCCAGGCCCGTCTGAAGTTTGCCAGAGAGCACATGGATGATACAGCAGAGGATTGGGAGAATGTCATGTGGTCAGATGAAACCAAAGTAGAACTTTTTGGTATAAACTCAACTCGTCGTGTTTGGAGGAAGAAGAATACTGAGTTGCATCCCAAGAACACCATACCTAATGTGAAGCATGGGGGTGGAAACATCATGCTATGGGGCTGTTTTTCTGCCAAGGGGACAGGACGACTGATCCGTGTTAAGGACAGAATGAATGGGGCCAAGTATCGTGAGATTTTGAGCCAAAACCTCCTTCCATCAGTGAGAACTTTGAAGATGAAACGAGGCTGGGTCTTCCAACATGACAATGATCCAAAACACACCGCCCGGGCAACAAAGGAGTGGCTCCGTAAGAAGCATTTGAAAGTCCTGGAGTGGCCTAGCCAGTCTCCAGACCTCAACCCCATAGAAAATCTGTGGCGGGAGTTGAAAGTCCGTGTTGCTCGGCGACAGCCCCAAAACATCACTGCTCTTGAGAAGATCTGCATGGAGGAATGGGCCAAAATACCAGCTACTGTGTGTGCAAACCTGGTAAAGACCTATAGTAAACGTTTGACCTCTGTTATTGCCAACAAAGGTTATGTTACAAAGTATTGAGTTGTATTTTTGTTATTGACCAAATACTTATTTTCCACCCTGATTTACGAATAAATTCTTTACAAATCCTACCATGTGAATTCATGGATTTTTTTTTTCACATTCTGTCTCTCACAGTTGAAGTGTACCTCTGGTGCAAATTACTGACCTCTGTCATCATTTTAAGTGGGGGAACTTGCACAATCGGTGGCTGACTAAATACTTTTTTGCCCCACTGTATCTATACAGAATGTGTAGAGGCAGACGACAGTGTGATTGTTTATCTCAAACAACACCAACAAACAAATAAAGGAGAAACTGAAAGGTCTGAAATAATTGTCAATATCTGTAAAAGATTTTAGGTGTTACCTGCTGACAGGCGGGTTGAAGAAGGAAGCTTATTGTACTGTATGAATAGTGACAAAGCTGGAAAAGTCTTTCATAAATAAATGAAGGTTAAAAACTTTGTCACACTCAAGGTCATGTGATTAAGATATGCAGATTAGGTCCAGGTGAAAAAACAAGCGTGTGTGTGTGTGTGAGTGTGTGTGTGTGTGTGTGAGAGAGAGAGAGAGAGATCACTTTAATAAACCGTGCATAAAAGGTGGAGATTGCATAAAAATAAAGGTCGAAGAAACAACTGGCACTTTCTGAGTGCATACGCTTTCATTAGCAACGCTCTGTTACACGTGAATAGAACTTTAAAGTGACCTCCAACTTTAAAGAAAAACATCTATTACATTCAAATCATGACAGAGTGTGAAACTGAGCCACGCCTGCAGCTTTGATATGTGATGTTCAGGTACACAAACCTGACCAAGCTTAAAACTCTGTTTTCACCATCACATGTATTTATTCTCTCAGGAACATGAATCTTGACTAAACATTTCTCACCTACTCCGTCCTGTCACATTGAGATTTTACCCACAGGGAGCCGTTCTCTCTCCTAACCAGCCTTTCTGGAACTCAAACCAGCGACTGTACGATCTACCCTGAGGTTACCTGGTGAGTCAGATTTAAACAAAGCAGCCATAAAGTTACGTTTTACCTTTCCTCCAAAGACATCAAGTCTCAGCTCCCAACTGTCACCCTGAATGTATTCCAGTAAGTTAATGAATATTCGTTGGCACTTAAATTAGCATATTTTCCGGGGAATTAGCATAGCCAGTGACATAAATGTCAGCAGGAGGGGAACAGCTGAATCAGAGGGCATGCAGAGAGAGAGAGAGGGCAGATCGGCCCCCTGGGGGGACAGCAGGTCAGCATTCATTACGTTCACGAGCTGGACAAGATGCAGGAAGGCCTGACAAAGTGGTGGCAGCAAAGGAGATCGTTCACAAGACTAACATTAAAGTCCAGGAACAGCCTGTTTAGTAGCAGGTAAAACCTCAGATTGTCTCACTTCCTGTCAGTGGGTGGAGCCAATAGATCACAATATTCATGAAATACTAGAAAGAGTTTAATGAGACTCGTGTGATAATGCTACGTTATCTTAATATTACTGGCATGAGTGAAATCTATTTGCAGTATTCAGTATCAGGCCTTGGTTGTCATAATTATCCTTGATGGCTTTTTAACAGTAGCAGCTTTATATATTTAAATTAAATCTACAGATAAACTGGAAAGGAATTCAATATTTTCAAAAGCCAATTCATGCCAGTGACTATTCTGGTTCTGATGAAAGGACCAGTTACAGCTCATCTATTTTGATTTGATTGATTGTGTTTGACGAAGATTTAAAGCCAGGGTGTGACACTTTTCAGCTGTGTTATCGGTAACTTTTGAACTTTTTTTAATTGGGTTATCTGTCAATCAGATTTGTTAAATTTACATTTTAACTTTGCACTCCGAGTTTTTCCAAATATGGTAACCTTTGGCTCTATAGGAAGAACCCAAAGCAACTGGGTTGTGTCTATGACTTTTTATATATATATACACTGATCCTGATAAAATCCAGAAGCTGGAACAATCAAGCTGTTTTATGATAGTGCTGATGTTGTTTACTTAATCTTACCACTCCAGATGTTTTCCTCTCCTCTGTTCAACTTGGAAGTTGATAAAGTTGTGCTTCTTCCTGCTTCTTATGTTCCTCAAATTTAACTTGTACTTTGTCATCTCTGACTTCTCTGACTGGGAAAATCCTCTTTCACTAGTTGGGCCCACATGCTCATTTTAGGTTTGGCAGTATTTTTAGTAGATAAAGGCGAATGGCTTAAACAAGAATTGAGCTGCGGTTTGGGGAAGGCCTCAAAGGGGACTGGCAGATCCCCCATGGACGAATGAGAAGTGAAGAAGTGAAAGAACTGAAATAAGGGGAGGGAGGGTGGGGCACGAAAACGAAAACAGCTTGTAGAAGTGGGGGGTGATATATAGATAAGAGGAGGAGGTTTGGAGGTGTAGTCCCGCTCCTGAAATTCAGATAATTTATCTCCACCTACAGAGAAGAGACACAGCCAGAAAATTACCCCTAGAAAGGTTTTTCCTCTGTGTTGAATAAAATCAAAGGGCAGAAGACAGAAAGGTGCTTATATCCTTATATTGGAGATAAAGCATCTGAATTTCGGGAGTGGGACCACGCCTCCAAACGCTCTCCTTTCAGTTCTCATCTATATATATTCCCCCACTTCTACAAGCTGTTTGTTCTTGTTTACGAGCCCCATCCTCCCTCCCATTTTTCAATTTATTTTCTTCAATTCTCATTAGTCCATGGGGGGTCTGCCAGGCCCAGGATCCTCCACCAGTCCCCTTCTAGGCATACCCCAAACCGCAGCTCAATTCATGTCCAAGCTATTCACCTTTATCTACTAAAACGCTGTCAAACCTAAAATGAGGATGTGGGCCCAGTGAGTGAATCACAGTATATATGCCACATATAATGGAGCATAATGGACTCTTTGACTAATGACCAGCTGTTTGCAGTTTGTCCACAAATACGCATCCTGCTGCAAGTAAGATGAATCTCTGCATTTTAAATGATGAACACAGCAGCTTCGCTAATCACATTTCTTAAGCAGAACTTGATCTTGTGATTGGAGGAACTGTAGAAATTTGACTTCAACTTAAGCAGCAACTTCTGTAAAATTCAGTGTTAATTAGGATTAGTGGGAATTATTTTGTTTTTGAATGCTTTTGAATGCTTTTATTTTGGTGATACCAACATAAGGTCAAACATTCAGATTCTTTCTTTGTTTTTTTTAATTAACTTCAAGTCTGTTTTCCACACTGAGATAATAGCAGAAAATAGAAATGCTGCTTTACTACCTTGTGTTTCCCTGATTCAAATTTTCTTTTTGAGACAAAATCCTACTTAATTGATCCATCCATCAATGTCCTTCCACTTATCCAATTCAGGTGAGCATCTAATACTCTCAATTCCACTCTAATCTTTTCTATAGTTTTTATATTGACCTGGTTGCCCTCCTACTGTTTCCACCAGCCTGATATATCAGCCTAAACTATTCCTGTACTTAAGTTTTAAGCGCTGGTACTTTCCTGTGTGAGACTGGCTGAGAAAATACTGATATGATCCTCAGCAACTATCTAAACTAAACTATTTTGTTTGACATGGATGCATGCATAGAGCCTGAGGATATACTCCTGTTAGTACATATCAACTCAATATGACTCTTACTCTCTCAGGAAAACAATGTAGAGCAGACACAGAGCCAACATGAGCCTATCAGACTGTGGACACGCTGCACGAGTGCCATTTAGAGCTATCTTGAATAATTAGGGCAATAATAATGAATACAATACTGTTAAACAAAGATGACCAGGTTAAGGTTATTTTATTATGCACTTTTACAGTGCATAATAATAATTTAGTTAGTGCCACCATCTTAACGCCATACATCATAGCAGGTCTCACTAGTGTCTTTTAAAACTTCTCTTTCACTCTCGCCGCTATCCATCTGTCACAAATCACCCCTGACACTCATCTCTACCCACTCCACACTGCCAGCATTCCTCTTCTCCTCATTGTGCATTGTCTCATTTACGCACATTTATTCTGTTTTACTTATACTGCCTTTTATTCCGCTTCTCTCCAGAGCATACCTCTACCTCTCCATGCTCAGTTCTACCTGTTACCTACTCTCACTGCAGATCAAAATGTCATCTGCAAACTGGAGTTCATGGAGAGTTCTTTCAGATGCTCCCAAATGGGTCACTGCTGCAGATGGATCCACATGTTTGCTTTGGCACAGACTTTATGTCACACATGAATGCCCTTACTGACGCAGCCCTCTCTTTCAGCATGCAGCATACAAGCTTGTGATCCCATGAAGCTGCGTTTGTGTTTCCTCCTGGAAGGAACTGGGATCTTTCAAGATTAGATTTCTTTATATTTTGGATCACAACGTTCAAGTTTTATAAGGCAGATAACAACTTAAAGATATTTTTATATTATATTATATTATTATATTATGGGCCATCGTGGCTCAAGAGTTGGGAGTTCGCCTTGTAATCGGAAGGCTGCCAGCTTTGACAGTAGGGCTGCCACGATTAGTCGACTAGTCACGATTACGTCAACTATCAAAATCGTCGACGACTGATTTAATAGTCTACGCGTCGTTTGAAGATCACAAAAGACGCAGGAATAAGTAGTAGGATTTAAGAGTGTAATAACGGACTGAAACGGAAGATGGCAGCACTGCATGTACAAGGATGCCAGCTGCCGTTAAACCCCGAAGAAGAAGAAGCTGTGTCCCAGAATTCATAGCGCAGCCCAGCTCAGTTTACAACAATGGCGGCAGCTAGTACCCGATCCGTACCGGAAACCCGATCGGTACCCCGCATGCGCGATAGGTGTCTACTTCCGGTCGTAGCGTTTTACGATAGTTATGGGTCAGAGTATCTGTTAAGATGTTAAGAATAATAAGTATATCTTAAAATGTTTGCAATAATGAAGCATTTCAGTACAATGTAGACAAAAACAAAAAATAAAAAGATAGTTACGGATCGGGACTTCCCGATCCTTACTGCGCATGTGCAAAGTCGGACCGTACAAATCGGTTCTACCCGGGGGGCGTGCCAAGATGGCGGAGTGAGTAGATGCTCTCTACCGAGTTCTGCACAGAAAGTTCGTGAACAACGGTAAAACCTCAACTTTATGCTGCTAACACTAACAGTTCACTAAACAAGAGAAGATACAGCAACCATAGGGCAAGAAGCAGCAAAATGCTGAATCAGAAAGGAGCGAAAAGGGGACTGGAAAGTTCCAAGTCTAAGATAGCGCCTGAGAATGCTAACGAGGAGAGTGCTACACCCAGCAACGTGCTAATGGATAGCTTCCATAACTACGCAGCTACTACGGTGGCACTCACGTTGGCCGAAGAAGAAATGGATGAGTTCCCACCTCTCCCTGTTACACCTCTCAAGTCGCCAGCTCCGAAGAAGGTGATGTACGAACGCAGCAACTCTGACCCAGCTGATGTAAATCAGATGATTTCTCGTCTGTCGGCACTAATAAACACCAGGTCTGATAACATTGAGAGCATGGTGAGAGAGAACTCGAACATGGTGAAAGAAAATACGCTCCAGATTGAGGGTCTCAAAAAGACTTTGATTTTGTGTGCGCGGAAATGAAAGATATGAAGGGGAAAGTTTGCGACTTGGAAAAAAAAGTAACTAAAGAGGAAGGTCGAGTGGACAACTGCCAACAGAGAATATCTGAGTTGGAAAGATATTCCAGGAGGTGGAATCTCAGACTACATGGAGTCAAGGAGGCTGAGAAAGAAGACGTAAGGGGAAAGGTGACTGTGATATGCCAGTCTGTTCTGCCAGAACAAAATCATAGGCTGCCTGACGTCATCGACACCGTACACCGACTCGGAGCCAAGCGACAAGGTAGCACCAGACCTAGAGGCGAGATTTGACCTGAAACGTGGTATTCGCCAAGGATGTCCTATTTCACCATATTTATTTTTACTTTGTACACAAATTCTTGCAACTAATATTTCAAACAGTGTTGTACAAGGAATCACCATAGCTGATAAGGAGCTTGTCATCAGCCAGTTAGCTGATGACACCACACTCTTCTTGAAGAATGCCAACCAAATCCCTCCAGCTCTTACTGTGATTAGGGATTTCTCTGAGGCCTCTGGTTTATGCCTAAATCTAAAAAAGTGTGAGTTACTAGCAATTAAAGACTGCCCTGCAAATACTATCTGTAATATCTCTGTTAAACAAGAAGTCACATACTTGGGACTGTTAATATCCAAAGACCAAAAATCAAGATGCTCTTCAAACTTCACTCCAATTATACAGAAAACCCTAAAAAAGTTCAACCAGTGGCTGCAAAGGGACTTGTCGTTGAAAGGTAGAGTGTTAATTACTAAAGCTGAAGGGATATCCCGATTAACATATGCTGCGCTCTCCTTACATCTGGATAAGAAAATTAGTAAAGATATTGACCGTATGCTCTTTGATTTTATATGGAAAAACCGTACGCATTATATTAGAAAAACTGTTGTGATGAATAAGTACGAATCAGGTGGGCTTAACGTCTTAGACTTTTCTACTTTAAATAACACTTTCAAAATTAATTGGGCTAAACATTTTCTTAAAAACCCTACCTCTATCTGGAACTTTATACCATATCATATTTTCTCTCGTTTTGGTGGCTTTAATTTTATTTTAAATTGTAATTACAATGTTGAGAAACTTCCTGTAAAGCTTTCATCCTTCCATAAGCAGGTCCTCTTAGCGTGGACCCTCATTTATAAACACAACTTCTCACCTCACAAATACCTTATCTGGAACAACAGAGATATTTTATATAAAAATAAATCACTTTTCCTGGAAACTTGGGTCCAAAATGGGATCCTATTGGTGGCTCAGCTGGTTAATAAAGAGGGACAACTACTTACTTACAACGACTTTATTGCACTATATAATTTTCCAATCAGTGTTCAGGAATTCTCAATGGTGCTTGGTGCCATACCCTCAGGGACTTTAATGTTATATAAAAACACTGACAGCTTAATATCTACCTCAGTCACTCTCCCAGATCCAGCTGAGTCACCAATAGGAAAAATCTGCTTTTCACAGGAACTTGGTAACAGCAATAAGAGAATACGTAGTTTATTCCAAGAAGATATCGTCTCTCTCCCATATATAATATCTTATTGGAACCGATATGTTCCAGATATCAAGTGGAAGACAGTCTGGATGATCCCCCATAAATATTTGATTGTAAATAAGGTGAAAGAAGTCTCATTTAAAATTCTACATAAATGTTATCCAGCCAGTCACTACATGGTAAAATTTAAAAGGGACATAAATACTAAGTGTACTTTCTGTGGGGATCATCCAGAAACTGTGACACATCTTTTTTGGTACTGTTCTTTTACACAGAGATTCTGGAAGGAATTTAGCAGGTTTGTTATTGTCCATATTTTAAGGGAGTTTTCTTTACGATGGGAAAATGTTTTATTCTGTTTCTTTAAGTTCCCCAAGAAGTATGATAAATGTTTTTTTATGATAAATTTGTTAATACTTTTAGCTAAATTTTTTATCCATAAATGTAAGTTTACTAACAAAACACCATATTTCTGTCATTTTTTTAAGGATGTGGAAATGTACATTCAATCAATATCAGACTCCACCAACAAAAAGGCTCTCAAAACAATATATGTATGTGAATTTTTGCGTGTATTCTTATAATTGTTACCTTTTTCTTTTACCCCTGGCTTTTTGTGTTCATGTTCTGTTTTGTATACTTCATCTGTTCGTATGTTGTATACTCATTGTTTGTTAAATAAAGTTATAAAAAAAAAAAAAAAAAAAAAAATTAAAACTTGTCAAAGTCAAGTGATTATGATGTCCGCTATCACTGTCAATTGCCAGTAAACACTTCATCTGGCTGCTGAATCTTCACGTGACATATTACAAAGTCTGTATTATTAATTCTGTAATTAGGCGCCATTCTTCTTATTTTAAGGTGCTGTTGTTCAATCGGGGAACGCTCTCTGTTGAGGAGAAAAGCATAAATTTGTTTGTATACGGATTATCCATAGTTTAAATGTCCCGGTAGTCGAAAAGGAGGCAGAGCTGTTGAGAAACGCTAGGAGCTAACTGGGCGCTAACCGTGTCATTCAAATATATTGAATGTCGCAATGTTGGCAAAGAGAGGAAGTGACGTAAGATTTGCGCATGCGGGGTACCGATCGGGTTTCCGGTACCGATCGGGTAGCGACAATTACTCTTATTATTCTTTCTGGGTCACAAAATAAACGTTTAACATATTTTCAGGCGAGAATGTAGCTGTGTAAACCTCAAATATCTGCTCAGTTTATCAAGACACCACATATTTTCAAAAGCGCTCCGACGTTTACTGAGACATCTGTTACCCACTGGCTCGATAGCTAGCCGGGGGCAAGGCTCACGAGAGCCGTGAGAACACCGGACTCCCGCAAATCGTTTTCAAACCCACCGCTGTCTTTCGGTACTCAGGTTAAATATATATAAGTCACTTAGATAACTTAAAAATGTTATTGTTTGGCTTTTTTTTAGTATATTATTTGTTCCTGAGTAAATCAGTTTGGCTGAGATTAAAGTTATAGTTTTTACACAGCTGAATAAACGTCAAGCAGACAGCTGATTATCAGAAGTGTGAGATGCTCGAGAATTTACTCCAGTGTCCTGTTATATTTTAGATAGCAAGGAGTTTATTAAACTTCACCGAAACAATCTGCAAATTTCATTAAAATTTAATAAACTATCATCTTGTCTTTATTTTTAGTTAGCACATACCTTAAACACTTAAAGCTGTAAGCTAATGATAGTTATATAAGAGCAGATGCTGCTGGTGCAATAAGCTGTACGTTTTATGTCCAATGGATGATGATCTGATTAGTCGACTAATCGCAAAAATAATCGGTGACTAGTCGACTATCAAAATAATCGTTTGTGGCAGCCCCATTTGACAGTCTCGGTCGTTGTGTCCTTGGGCGAGACACTTCACCCATTGCCTACTGGTGGTGGTCAGAGGGCCCGGTGGCGCCAGTGTCTGGCAGCCTCGCCTCTGTCAGTGCGCCCCAGGGTGGCTGTGGCTACAATGTAGCTTACCATCACCAGTGTGTGAATGGGTGGATGACTGGATGTGTAAAGCGCTTTGGGGTCCTTAGGGACTAGTAAAGCACTATACAAATACAGGCCATTTACCATTATTTTTGGGGTAGTATTTGGGAATTATTAATTTTATACATATATATGAGGTGTACATCACATTTTGCTTTCTGTCTCTGTGTGAGAGACACAGTAACTCAGAGAGCAGCGTCTTCAGGCTCTCCTTACTGTCAGTGTCTCATTAAAACTGGCATGGTGTGGTAGCTCATCTGTTATTTAATGAGCTGCTTGCTTGATCATCATCACCCTGAGCACAGACAGCTATCCATCTAACAACCCAAAACAGAACAGCTCATTCAGCTGAAATGAAGCCTGACACGGCTGTCAAGGACACTGCAAAGTGCCGGCTCGCCCTAAAACACATGCTGGTCACCCTGTCTGACCTTTTTTCCATTGCACTGCCGACCCAGTCTGCAGAATGCGCTGCTGTGAACGCACACAACTGACAGGGTCTGAACTGTGACTGTCTGATATTCTTGGAAATCATTTGAAACTGTACTTGTTTTAAGGGATCTCATATTTGAATCAGATATTGATCTGGATTGAGTAACTGTGCCACTGTGCGCACCGATTTTGTCTATTCAGTTCAGTGTTGTTCTGCATTTACTATAAATTTACTATTCAACAGCAGTGCATTGGTTGCTAACAGGATATCTGGACATACTTTATGCATTTTTTTTACATTTTTAATTGCAAAGATTATGATGTTTTTCCTGTTGGCTTCCCTCTCTCTCTTTATATTCAGACTTGATGGGGAGCTCGTACTACCCAATGAAAACATTACATGTAGTCATCGACTAAATTCAGTATTAATTTAGTACTAATTCACTTCAATAAACTTTCAGGTGTAGTGTAGATACACACACACATTGAGAGAAGAAATTAGCGTGATGTGCATCAATGATTCACACTGAGCTGAACTTGCTAGTATAAAAAATTTGGTGAATGATGCAAATACTTTTTCATTTTTACTGCCTTTGTCCCATCGTTAAATTCAAAGCCCCTGCATTCTTGCATGTATTTATTCCAAGCATACTTAGATGCAGTATGCCAAAGTTTAAGCTGTTCCATGTATTCTGCGCGTATGTTTACTTGTTTCCTGCATGTGTGGGTTTCTCCCATTTAATGTAACAAATATTAAATGGTCATAATAAAGGTCATCCCATGTCACCATCCCATTGTGTGGTTTCTTATGGAAAACTAATGTTATGTATAATCTGGCAAAATGGCTTTTTTATTGTAAATTTTTTAAAGTTATTTTTAAGTGACTTCAGATTGTCTATTTAAAAAAAGAAAAATCTACAGACATGATCCAATATGAATCCCACATACATGATTCTGCTTCACAAAAACTCAGCAGAGCCCCATGTCAGAATAAATCTGCAGCTGCAATCTTCTGTTTGAGTGATGCTTGCAAAGAACAACTGTGACCAGCTGCTTTAGGAAACATAAAATACACGTCTTCTATAATGTGAGATTTTAAAGATTTAAATCTTCAGTAGGAGCCAGCGGACTTGAAGCTTTGAGAGTATATCTGTGAGTGTCCGAGACAAAGAGACAGAAAGATATAGATAGATGGCAAGATAGGAGTCTATGATTTATTTATTTGTGGGTAAGTGGCAGTGAGAGCTGCAGTAAAACTGCTGCATGAGAACATTTCACTGGAACGTCCGAAGCAGCAGCCAAGTGTGCAGGAAGTGTCCTGCAGTCATCCTCATTCGAATCAAGTGCTGCCATTACATCACCTCTCCTGTTGACGTCTCCAAATTATGCATAACCTGCATCATGCTTGACACACCCGGTTAAAGAAATAGTGGGTCTGTGGCTGCTGATGTGCCACATATGGATGTTTGTCAAGGAAAGTTCTCACTTTTAAATGCACCGTTTAGGATTTAGCGTGATTTCTTTTAGTGTTTTAAAGTAAATGCTCAAACTTAAGCACTTCTCTCTCTGATGTCTAAGCTTAACCAGCGACTAAAGTAAAAAGTAAGCACAAATGAAAATCATAAGTCATGAGTGAAAACAAAGCAAAAAAGGAGAAAGAAAGACACCTTAATAATTTGAAGACATGGTGGTATCTGACAGAACAGCAATGTTTGATGCCTTGGGATGAGAACACGCTACCAGCCCTACAGAGCACTGTTCTTTAACTAAAATCTCAATTCTTCACCACTCACTACCTCCAGCCTGTGAACCCAGCATAGCACCTTGTGTGCCAAGACATTTAGTCGATCCAAAGCTCAGAACAAAAAGTTTGAATAAGCACCGTTTATTATTTATGCTCTGAGCTTTTGGAATTGTCAGAAAAGCACAAAGTGTTGATACTTTTTAAAACCCTCATTATATTTTAGGCTAACAAAGATTTATTTGGGTCTTCAAATGCCTGGCTCCTCTCCATTTGAACCAGCTCCCAGTCTGGGTTACAAAGACAGGAGTTCTCTCTACTTCTACAATCTTTGATTGATTGATTGATTGATTGAAAAAGCTTAAAGTTAAAGCTGGACCAGGTGACCTTGAACCACTCTTTTAGTGTGACTGTTATACTCTCAGGTTGCTGGGGTAGTGTCCCATTATGTACCAACCATTTTTTCTCCAACCTTCTTTCCTCTACATGTTCTTTTTTGCTCACTCTTTTGTATTTTGTGTTTTCTCCTCTTTGTCATTAGTGCTCTGCTTATGCTGCTCTTTCCTGTCTTTTCTTTCTTCCTCAACCAACTGAGATAAATGGCTGCTGCTCTCTGAGTGGTTCTGCTGGAGGTATTAGAGGATCATCTGATTATTGGGATTCTCTGTCGTACTGTAGGACAATATAAATACGATAGTTGTGTATATAAATAACATTATATGAACAATGGATAGAAAAATTAAACAATTTAAATGAAAGTGCACAAGTGAATTCAGAGTCAATTTCAAGATTCTGGTGCTGACTTATAGAGCTCCTCATGGACAAGTTCCTGCCTACATCACTGAACTTCTACAGCCCTTTGTCCCCAGCAGGTCTCTTGAGTCATGTAATCAGGGTCTACTTGTCATTCATCATAGAAGGTTGAGAACTAAGACAGAGCTTTTGCCACTGTGGCTCCCAGACTGTGGAACTCAATCCCACTAAGCTTAAGATCTCTGGACTCAGAAGTGCATTTTGTTAACTGTTGTCTGTTTTGTTTTATACTTTCTTATCCACGTGTGAAGCACTTTGTGATCTTTTATCTATAAAGGTGCTATATAAATAAAGTTTTACTTACTTACCTACTTACACACAAAATCTTTGAACATATACAGATATTATAGTCAGGCAGTATAAACACATGCGTATGAGGGAAGAGAATTCATTTCTGACAAGAAGCTGGAGTTTTCTAGTCGGTTGCTGCCTCCTGCTGACTCTCTGCCCTACATACATATGCATTTATGAGCTTATGCTCTGCTAATGCCATTTTAAGGGTCAGAGAAATAAAGCACATAATATACCTGTTTGTACCAGTAATGCATAATGACTTCTTCAGTTACAAAATAAAAGAAACTACAATTTTGACCAAAATTTATTCAGAAATGTATTCTCTGACATGAATCTCCAAAATGTTTTAGAAAATATCTCTTTTTACAGTATTTCTTCCACTCCTTGGGACCTACATTAAGAAAGCTGAGGTCAAGATATCTAAACTTTAAGATATATAAATGTTCAATGTTTACATTTGTATTAATGTTTAGAGAGGATAATTTATCTGAATTTTATTGGTTCTCCATCAACATCGCAGGCTCAGTTTATGCTCACGCCATCTGCTATTACCTGCTGAAATGCTGTCAAACCTAAATTATGTGGTTACAGTACTGAAAAAACATATTTAAAGAGGTAAAATTATAGTGAAAGTGGTCAGTCTATCCAAAACCACAACATAAGCACAAAGACAAACTCCTTCAACATCTCATTGATTTATGCTTTTACCTACTGAACTGAAATTGTTGACTTCTCTTCTCTCAAATTCAGTGAAAGTGCATTCTGTCTCTGTCTCAGAAAACAGCTAAAGACATTGACTGTATAATGGACATTTTGCATAGTGAGTACTTTTGTCTTTGCTGTTTAATATCAAGTTGGATTTCGAATGCAGCGATTTATTGTCAACATTACCACAAAACATTGTATGGAGGTTTGAATAATAAATAATAAATTAACACATTTGCTTTTGTTCATAAAACTACAAAACTAAGGTTTGTAGGTTTTTCTGTTTCCATCATCTGTAATGCATGTTGTTGTTGTGCCTATTTGTGTTTGTAAATGCACATTAAAAATGTAATTTGAAAGCTTATTTGGACTTTATTAGTCTGTGCCCTACTTTAACCCTCTCGAGGCAGGCGTTGCCGATTTGCAACAGTTAAAAACTAACAACCTGATTACCCCACATACATATTTTATGAGTTTTTTTTTAACTCAGAAGTACCACTGCAGGACTTGGTTGTGCATTAGCAACAAAAAGTTTCATCTGAGCCTGAGAGGGTTAAAGGAAAAAGAAAGGCAGCGCTATTATGTAAGTTTTCTACTGGTCTGGCCAAGCAGAGATCAAACTGAGCTGTAAATGTTCAACTAAAGTAAGTTTGACACCACTTGGTTAACCAGCGCATTATGACGACAGAGTGGTCTTAATACATTTCTGTCACTGTATTTTTAGCCTCTAGGCTGATCGTGATCACATGCAAATTCAACTGGTTGCTAAATAAAATTGCATATACAGAACCAGGGCTTCTGGAAACAATAGCAAACATGCGTGATGAGAGTAAGAAACTATTGCAGTTCCAAAGACAGATTAAATCTGTCATTTGAAATGAAAAATGAATTCATTTGTAAAGGGCAGTGAGCAGCATTTGGCAAAAATGACATATTAATGGCAGAGGACAATGATCAGACAGCTTCTAGCTGATAGGAAAGCATCAGTAACTGAATAACTGTTTGTTACAACCAAGGTTTGCAGAAGAGCATCTCTGAACACATGTCAAAACTTGAAGCAGATGGGCTGCAGCACACTGGGTGTCACTCTTGCCATTTAAGAACAGGAAACAGAAGACTGAAAAAATGTTGCCTTATCTGAGTCTTGATTTCTGCTCCAACATTAATTCATTGTTCAGTTTTTTTCACCTCATTGTGACTGATGGTTGACTGACGGGAGACGAGGACCCACGTTAGTAAATGAAAGCCTGAAACTCAAATCTTTGCTACTTGGCAAAAGGTCAACAAAAAGAGATCATATGATGAAACCAATACAAACAGGCAAAATAGCAAATACAGGGAACAGAAGAGAGAAAGGAAAAAGGCTTACACAATAGTCCAAGGATCAGGCACACACACACACACACACACACACAAATACAAATAGGCGCAAACAATGTAGTTTAAAAAATGTTGTCAACCCCAACAAGTGGACATGAGGAGTGGAGAGTTTAATGTTGCACTCAATTAATGTAGCTATCATCCTACACTAATGTTACCAACACTGGAGTGTATTTACCTCTTTTACAGCACAAATGACTGAGTGTACCAGAATCTGTAATTGGTGGACTAATGGCAGATAACAAGCTCCATTATTCTCTTGTTAAACCCCTTTAGAGTCTGTCAGCCGTTTAATATGTGTAACGGGTAGCTTCAGACAACCATCATAAGTGAACATAGTTCATCACCGAATGCACAAATACTACATTGAACTCTAACATTCACAAACCAGCTGCTTTCAAACCCTCAAGTTATGTAAGATGGCCTGAGCTGAAGTAAAAATCTGACCTGTCGGCATTTAAAAGTCCTTTTGGAAAATCATCATCAGGGATCATTTGATTGTTATCAGCTCAGAGTTCAGGATTTGCAATTATCAAGTTGTTTTCACTTACTTCAATTTCACAAGGCAACAATGCACAAATGTATGTAATTGCAAAAAGCATACTGTGTGAAATATTACAAGTGGTGGTTAATGAGGAAGGAAGGAAGCAACCTCCACTTTAAAAATGTAAATAGTCATCATGTATGTCAAAAATGTGAACACTCACTGGGAAAGGTAGTCTAAGGAGCTCGAAAAGAAAAGTGTCTGGCTTGAAGCTTCTTCAGTTCTAAGGTCAAATGGTGGAAAGTCCCAAGAAGAACCCCCTGTTGATCCTCTACCTAATCACACGAGACAAGGTGTGAAAACGGGTGTAGGTTACAATCAGCCAAGGTTTCGGGTGAACCCGCTGTGAAACCTAGCTCCACCCTATCATGTGATTTCCTGAGGTCAAAAGGTCTAAATGTGAGTGGGCATCCTTCTTGGGGGACGTTCCTATAGGGCTTAAATCTGGGACTCTCCACCATTTGACCTTAGAGCTGAAGAAGCTTCTCGGATGAGAGCTGAAACATCTTGAACCAACTTAAAGAAGTCCAGACGCTTTTCTTTCCAAGCTCCTTAGACTACGATGACCTAAATGACTGAGAACCTTCACAGACATATCGGGAAAGGTAATAAATGCAACGTGACACAAGCACAAACACACTGTAACATGTTATTGATCCCTGCTTTCACCCACCTGTTGATTGGTCAGAGTCCAAAATAAGATATTGGTCTGCAGTCAGACACACGACAGACCTAGAAAGACTTAGCAACTTACACTTATGATGGTGAGTAACTTTTTACTTCACAGTAAATGTTGAAACAGGTTTTGAAAATGTAATTCATCTAAATATAAAACTGCAAAACAAGCAGACTGTTCACTTATTGCTGAAGATAATTTAACATTTGATTTCTAAGGAATTTTCGTTTTCAGATTTTACCATAAGTTTGAGTTTCATGTTTCTTGTGCAGCCTTTGCGTTTAGGGTAAACAGTGGTGGTCAGCTGTTTAATGACTGCAATATAAACTGTTTGCAATAAAACAGCTTTTCCTTTTTATTAAAGCTGTCATTGCTGTTGCTGCTGGCTCTGTCACCAGCCAGTCCTCAGGGCACTGTGAAGAAGCACTCAGAGGACAGAAATGGTAAAATGTAACTGGCATTATGAATTTGCAAAAGTGTCCTCAAAAGTCCTTTTGTGAAAATAAACAAGTGAGATTCACTTTTTTTTAATACTAGCTCTAAAACTACTTACTACTACTGAAATGCTCAGATAAACCCAGTGTACACTATGTGCTCAGTAGCAATAAGCACTAATCAAACAGCTAAAGACCAGGATTCGTCAGTCTAAAGGCTGCAACACACTGAACACTACAAATTCGTCCTTGGATCATCAATTTACCTTGAGTCACTGGAATTGTTGATCTCCTGCTTAAATCTGAATTAACCCATTTAGAAATATCAGGAAATAACGAGGTGTCCAGTTCATATTTTAATTTTTAATTATTATTATTATTATTTTTTTTTTTTTACCAAGATTTGGTTTTAACTGACAGTCATAAGAAAATCTGAAATAAAAGAGAAATTTAAGATGAATTGAAACTACTAGGAGAAAATATCATAGTCAAGTTAAAATTGTGTCGACCTTATGAAAAGAGCAGTTTCTGAAGTTTCATCTTTTCACACTTGCATATGATTATTTTTTTTAAAAAGGTTTTTGTTTTCTTTCGTACAGTGACCTCTCTGAACCCAGATCTGGACAGAGCTCCTGGAATGACAGACATCTCAGTTAACACATCAGTATATCAACATCTTTTGTTTCCAGCCAAGATGAAACAGAAAAGGCAGGCGTTTGATAATAAGGGCAACGTGAAATGGCAGACCTGGAATGGTTCCCTCCCTGATGGAGCAGTGCTAATTTACAACACATATGTGGGACGTAGTGACTATGTCTGCAAATATGGATGCCATGCTGGCTTCTACAGCCGTAGCTTGGGAGATTTCTGCCACTATCCCTATGGCGACAAAGAGTATCGTACGGGCTCATTTGATATCCTTGTGAATGAAGACGACTTTGAGATCGTGGAGTGGAAGAAAGGTTCCCATGGTTCAGTGCCCGAACATGCAGTTAGAACATGTTCTAATGATGAGGTTTATGTTGGAAAAAACAAGTATGGTCTAGGTAAAGTGCATCGTAAACACACTGCATTTTTTCTACCTTGGAGAGGTAAAGAATATTGGTACAAGTCCTATGAGGTGCTGACCATTAATAGAGATATTGACAGGGAGATCATCTCTGATGTCAGGTATAAAACTAACAACGCTAAAATCTTCGAGTATCCTCCAGAGACCATGCGCATCTCTTCCAGTATTAACAATGACTGCAATCCAGTGACAAAAACAGTATCTCTTTCAAAGAAACTTATAGATGAGAAAAGGTGGGACATTCGCGCTTCTGTCTCGGTTGGTGTCACTAAGACTTTTACTGCAGGAGTCCCTACCATAGCAGCCGGAAGCATTGAGGTTAGCGCTCAATTTACATTTGACTATTCAAATGGGGCAACTCATGCAGAAGAGCTCACCCACACTGTTGATGTACAGGTCCCCGTCCCACCAAACCACTCCTGCAAAGTTAAAATGCTGGCTTATAGGTACGATGTAAACATCCCTTTTACTGCTCTCCTCACCCGAACCTACAGGAACACAGCAATGAAACTATCACACATCTCAGGGACATACTCCAGCATCCAGACGGGAGAGGTCCGTGCTGTGGTAGAAAGATGTGAATACCTAACTTCTGCACAGCCTTGCCCACAAAAGACATAATAACACAGTTGTAATCATGTGTATATACAAGTTAAGTTGTAAAGTAAAACTTAATATTCCAAATTTATCCCCCCAAAAATAAAAATGCATCAAATGTTCTGTTTGTCATGCCATACCCTCCTTTCCTTGTTTCATTATTCATACAACATTATTTATTTATTTTTTCGTAAATAAATAAAACAAGTTTGAAAAAAATGTTTTTTTCTAAACAAAGTACTTCAATAATATTATAATATTATGCTTTAAACTTAAATAGTGTTACCTACCAAAAGTATTTATAGCACCTCTTCCAACTTTTAAAGTATTGATTTAGAACAAAATTTTCCCATCTTAACTCTGCATGTTGTTATATAAGGCATCACAGTGTTGCAGTATTTAACTTTGTTGCCTCACAGCAAGAAGGTCCTGGGTTCAAATCCACCATCTGCCCGAGGCCTTGCAGTGTGGATTCCTGCAGTGTCTGCATGTGTTCTCACTGGGTCCCCTGGCTTACTCTCACAGTCCAAAGACAAGCAGTTACTGGGGTTATGTTTATTGGAGATCCTAAATTGCCCACAGGTGTAAATGTGAGTGAGAATGGGTGTCTGTCTCTGTGTGTTAGCCCGGCAACAGAATGCCAGCCTGCCCATGGTGCACCCCACCTCTCGCCCTATGGCAGCTCGGGTAGGCTCCAGCTTCCCTGTGATCCTGAACTCGATAAGTAGAAGAAGATTCAATTCAATTCAATTTTATTTATATAGCGCCAAATCACAACAAAAGTCGCCTCAAGACGCTTCATAGATACAGAGAAAAACCCAACAGTCATATGACCCCCTATGAGCAAGCACTTTGGCGACAGTGGGAAGGAAAAACTCCCTTTTAACAGGAAGAAACCTCAGGCAGAACCAGGCTCAGGGAGGGGCGGCCATCTGCTGCGACCGGGGTGAGAGAAGAAAGACAGGATAAAAGACATGCTGTGGAAGAGAGACAGAGATTAATAACAGATAAGATTCAATGCAGAGAGGTCTGTTAATACATAGTGAGTGAGAAAGGTGACTGGAAAGGAAAAACTCAATGCATCATGGGAATCCCCCGGCAGCCTACGTCTATTGCAGCATGACTAAGGGAGGATTCAGGGTCACCTGGTCCAGCCCTAACTATATGCTTTAGCAAAAAGGAAAGTTTTAAGCCTAATCTTGAAAGTAGAGATAGTGTCTGTCTCCCGAATCCAAACTAGAAGCTGGTTCCACAGAAGAGGGAAGAAGATGTACAAATAACCCCAACCGGTCTCGGCAGATGGCTCTTCTGGAGGTTTCTTCCTGTTAAATAGGAGTTTTTCCATCTCACTGTCACCAAAGTGAAAAAGGAAAGACCATCTCTGAATTGAGGAGGGGGCCTAAGGGTACATCGTTCGCCATCTTACAATGCTGTGATTGCAGCCATTCCCCAACTGTATGTGAATGGTACTCATGGCCATTGATCAGTGGTCTTTGATCAGTGGGTTTTGGTCAGTAGTTGTTGATCAATGGTCATGAGAATTTGCATATTTAAGATTAAGGAACTGACCTCACAGCCCTTTGTTCCTTCAGTGGGCTGGTTTCAGTCATTATGCAAATGTACTGTTTATAAGATTGGGGGAACCTGCAGTCAGCTGAGACTGAAGAAGTCACTTGGATGAGTGACGAAACATTTCTCCCACAAAACGCTACGTCCAGATGAACAGAATCAACTTTTTGGAGTGATACCAAAGTGCTTGCTTAAAGGGAATATGTAATTGTCAGGGTTTTCTCTTTTGTATTATTTTAGGGTTTTTACCTTACAATATAAATCACATTGAGGCAACAGTTGTTTTGAATTGAGGCTGTATAAAAACAAATTGAATTGAATTGAATTAAATAGCTGGACTGATGTTTGAACACATACAAATTGGCAACTTTGCTCTACCTGCTTAGTTTTTATGAATCTATAAGAATAATTATGATGATAATTTTTTTCTCTGCTGGACTGTAGTATTTGATATCTTTTTCAAGGAATTGGTCATTCACGAGACACTGTGACCCTCTTAAATCGGACTAAAAATAAAACTTCCTACCTTCCTTCCAAGATGTGTGATGTGATAAAGTAAAGGAAGAGCCACACTCTCCTTATCTCTGCCCATGTGCTCACTAATAATAAATAATTACATGTTGACTTACCAAGAATAAACTTTTTAGTGGTGTGATCACTACATCAGTTTTTAATTCTTCACAAAAAATTGTGAAAACTGTTTTTGTACCTGGCTTTCTTATTGGGTGTTTTCAGTCAATCCAGCAGATGGCACTGAAACCTCATTAACTGCTCACCACAGCCTTTTTTTTATAATGAAAAAAAGGCTACTTTACTACTAGATTTACTAGTTTAGACACAGTTTTATTGAAACTGACATTTTAAGGTCAGTTAAGTTGACATTCAGCAACACTTTCATTTTCATCTAATGCATATAATCATAATTAAGTGCTAAAAATAACATTGTATACTTGTATCCATTTTCTGTTTAATACCTTCTTCTACTGTAAACAGCTAGAATAATTTCATTCAAATTCAACAAAAAGAGGAGTTTGATGGCTAAAATCACATTAGACATCACCAGACATCAGACTGAGGTTTGCTGATTTTATGGACAAGGCTTAGATCCATCCAGAGGTTCACATCGATTCACCACAGCCCGGACATCTCCCACCTGAATGCTTTTATATTTCTCCAGTGATGGATGTTATTCGGATGTCCCCATTACTGTAAGTGCACCTGAGGCGTCCTGTTAATGGGATGTCGACTTTGTATTTGTACCGGAGCATATTAATGACACAGGATTGGTTTGGTGGCACAGTGACCTCCACAGATACAGTATCAGTGACGCTCTCTGTCACAGTAGTTCCTATAGTCAGTCCAAACGACACCTCAGTGCTGATCTCAATTTTGTTTTCGAAGAGGATAGGGATACCAGTTTTAATGCTTGTACTAACAGTAACTGAAACAGAAGAATAAGTTTCCCACCTGTGCTCCACCTCAGACGTCTTTGAGATGGAACTTGTTTTCACTACTGGTTGACATTCATAGTTGCTGATGGTGGTTTGACGCATGACCTCAGGAGGATATTGGAGAATTTTAGCGTTGTCAATGTTGTACCTGACATCGTCAACCTGTTGGCTGACTATATTTTCATTTGTGGTCAGGACCTTGTAGGATTTGTACGTATATACTTTACCCTTCCAGGGCAAGGCCTTTTCTTTAGTGGACACCTTCCCAAGAAGTCCATGTTTGTTCATTCCTACATATATTTGCTCCCCTGGACAGGTCGAGAATTCTTGGACACCTTACCACACGAATTATCTTTCCACTCCAGGATCTCAAAGTTGTCTCTGTTGACCAGTAACTCAAAGGGAAATCCTCTGTGAAATTGTTTTTCCGAGCAAAGAAACAATAAGTACCCTATTTGGGGGTATAAAAGCCTGTGTCACACTTATATTTGCAGACATAATCAGTGTGATGAAAATATCTGTTGTAAATTGAGACAGCAGGGTTGGGAAGAGTAAGTTTAAAGGTGATCCACTCCAGGTTGGAGTCAATGGTAGTCTTAAAGGAAGAAGAATGAACTGGCCTCCTCTGTCTGAACTTAGTAACACTAACAAGAGGCTGGTATTAAATTCTGGTTCTTTTGGATTCTTTATGACCAAGAAAGACACAGGGCTCAAAGTGGTCTTTTAACTTTAAAAATGATCTTTATTTTACATATCCAGATATGGAGACTGAGCACACACAGAAACGCCTGCTCACATCAGCCAGTCTCAAGCAGAAAATAGGAAGCCAGGTTATTTATGTACTTCTCAACGTCACATACACTTTAAGTTTCAATCAAACAGCCTAGTTGGTTTCACTTTTTACTGCAGTTGCCATGCTTTTGCAAAAGCATGTCGTTTCCTGTCAGCCTGCAACCTAGTTTTACACTGAAGTCTGGGCCTCTCTTATATAAACCAATATAATCAGCATATAAGCATTTAAGATTATATATTTCTTACCTAACACTGGTCTGTCAGCATTGATCTTTTAGCCGATTTCCCAGGACTCCCAGTTGCATCAGAGTTCACCAGTGAATAAAAAGAAAGAAAAAGACAAAGACAAAAACATCGAGCTTCTGGCTTGGTTTTATCATTCTGGTAATATATTCAAGTTTTCTGATTACTCTTTCATCTTTATTAATAGACTGGATGTTTTTCTATTTCTGTGGTCTTATTTCAGACATAAAATCTTGAACATATAAGATGGACTTCTGTTTATTATAAATCCTGTAATCCTTTTAAAAAGGTTTTAATGTGATATATTTTGGTCTATAAGACATTTCATTTTTCAGACATTTAAGGAATGGAATTTAAAATGAAATGAACAGTAGTTGTTGTTGTTGACCATTTCTCTGCTCTATGGCATTATCACTGTAATTAAAGAGAGTTCTCCAGTACACCTTGTGTCACTTTGACTTTGATTGATGGCTTTGACCTTTGACCTCGGGATGTTCCCACCTGTCCGTGACCGGAAGTGTGCCTTTGATCCTGGACTTTCCAACTAACCTGAAGCATGCAAGACGCGTGATCGCAACACAGCGACATGTTAGAACATCCGTCACAGATGTGCAAAGAAATGTTTATGTCCATTCTGAGAGGGAAGGTGGAGCTTGGAGGAGGCAACATTAAATTGGGACCTGACAAGACTGGTGTTGCTCTGCTTGGTTCCTGATTCTACCTAGACTGCTGTATCTTTCCATCCTGGAGAAAGAGCAGTTCAAAGAAATCATTAAAAGCCCAAAATAAGACATTTACATCTGTGATGTCAACTTGTGACTAGGGATGGGTATTGATAAGATTTTCACGATTCCGATTCCATTTTCGATTCTGTTTAACGATTCGATTCTTTATCGATTCTTAAAAAAGGAGAACACTAAGGTCGATTAGCTTAGAACTTTGTTTTATATCTTCTATTTGAACAAGATAGAAATTTAGGAGTAACATGGCCTTACAAACCCAACAGTGAGATCTTAAGAGAGCCACAGCCTACGGCTCTTCGATGGGGTGTATGTAAAATAATAAAATAAATATTCTTCTGTAGCAATAACAAAGTATAACATAAATTATTCTGTAGCAATTACACAAGAATATCCAGTAATGTCCCTGCCTACAATTACACACATTCACTTACCGAATATCGGGGGCATCTGCTGTGGCAAATGGGTTCAAGCCTTTTACCACAAACTTCACCTTCTCCAGTCACTGCTGGGTGACATTCGTCTATCCTGGCCTGAAAGGAGACGCTACCGGTAGACTGCAGCGAAAACTGCCAGCATCCTAGCCAGCCAGACTCTGTCTCTCTCATCATGGTCACCTAAATGCACAGTAATGGCAGGTTTTGTAATAAGGCAGATCGCGCTAACATAATATGCACTGTTAGTTGATTATTTACCTGCTGCATTAACGGGAGAGGACGTGCAAACGTTACCGCTGCTGCTGGGTTGAGATTCACGAGGAATTAAAAACACGACATTCATTTAAGGTCATCGTGTGTTTTGTGAGCAAATGCTTTTGCATATTCGTAGTGTTTCCTCCCTTAAATGAAATATCTACTTTGCAAGTATTGCAAGTTGCCCAGTTGTCATCCGTTCTCGTAAAGTATAACCAAACTTTTGAGCATTAGACGTTTCCTGCCAGGTAAATGACGCTCCGCAACGTGGTGACGTCATTCGGGGCGACTGGAATCGATAAGAGAATCGTTTTTAAAAATGGCAAACAATTCCAAGGAATTGAAACATTGGGAACCGGTTCTCAACAAGAACCGGGTTTCGATACCCATCCCTACTTGTGACCAAGTTTATTTAAACAAAGTCTTGAAAAAGCGAGCAAATGCAGGTCAGCTGCTTTTTGTAACTTCCAGATAACCTGTTAATGTCAGCTACTGCAGTCATCCTGTTGATTCTACTCAGACTCTGTTATCTTGTAATATTCTATTTACATCAAAGGTTTAACTGACTGATGAAATACACATAAAATGACCTGTCTTCCCCATGTGATGTTTTGTGTAATGTATGTATGGTTGGAGGGTAAGATGGCACCGCCATTGCGTGCAACAGCCTTAACATGAAATTTCCCCTTGGCTTTAGGGCCTGACTTGTTTTTAGAACCCGCCTTGAGCGGCCTATAGAGGCATTACAGTTTTTTGACACTTGGTTGTTGGCTTAATTTTTACCCAATCAGAAATTTGACCCTGGTAAACTAATCTCAGATCAAAAAAACATGATACTATTTAGTTGTGAGGTATTTAGTCTGAAAAGAAATAATCATGTTAAAAGAGCAGATATGGACAGTTTCAAAACGATGCACCATGCAGAGTACATGAATGACTCAACCATTCTTTGATTAAAGGTATAATGTGTGGGGATTATATCATTTTAATATTATGTTTATTCATTCATATCTTTTTTATTCGTTTATATCCTTTTTATTAAGCTTTGAGTAGTGGCATTTGATTAAAACATTTATTCAATATATTACACATATAGTTTCAGCTATTTTATTACACATATTGCAAATGTGCTTACAGAAGAGTTGGCCTTCTGTCTGGTAAGAGGTTATAAGCTTTAGTTGGCGAGGTGAGAGGTGAGACAGAGTGCACTGACGTCGAGACACACACAGTTTGCCTGCACACACACACACAGTATATAGACTCATTTCTAGGTAAGAGTTCAGACATATTTTGCTTGTAACTGCATTTTGTACCTCTCAGGGACATACTACAGCATCCAGACGGGAGAGGTCCGTGCTGTTGTAGAAAGATGTGAATACGAGGACAAGTTCATGTTCTATCTCCATGTCTATGTCTCTGTGTTTCCTGTTTTATTTTGAAAGAGTATGGTGTTCATTGTAGTTAGTATTACGCTGTGTCCCAATTCAGGGTCTGCACACTTGAAGTACGCATTTTAAGTGCGGTTACGTCACCGCCACGCGACGACGGCTGTCCCAATTCGAAGTGTACTTCAAATGCATACTCCAAATGCGCCGTCGATTTCCCCAAATATCAAGCGTGGGATATGGACAATTCATAGCGCGGCGGTGGGTGTGGATAATTTTGCTGCAAAATACGGCAGAAGGGAGCGGCCGAAAAGTGAACTGTCAAAAGTAAGTACTGAATATGACGTCACTTATTCATGTGCGAATGTTTAATATTGAAGAACATTAAAACATTGCTGTTGGCCACATGTCGGCAAAGTTATGTGACACTAGTGATGTTTGTACTTTCAGCATTAACTTGGTTTTAAAGCCTCTACTTCTAAATATACATATAGTCGACCTTAATCTTACAGAGAATCTGATGATTTTATGGATAATTAAAGTCAGTCATATATCCACAAACACAACAAGCTGAAAGTCAGTGATATAGATTATATATATATATATATCATAATAATCTGACAATACTATAATATTGGCCATATTATATTTACATTACCATAGTGAGATGACTTTAGTCTCATGAACAACATTAGCTAATTGTTATTTACTAGCTAATCTTAAATAACTGTTCAGCACAGAAATTAAGCCCAACAATCATGTTTTACAGTCCTGTGGTCTCAGCCTCAGATACTCAACTAATCAAAGTGATGTCATGACAAAAATGAATGACCAACAAAACATTTTTCTCCTTCATTTCTGTCAAACAAAGCTGTATGTAACGTGTCTCGCGGTTAGTATCATGGTTGCTAGGCAACCTGAACAGCGCGACGAAGCATATACCGTCCCATTTCACAAGCCTCTCACTTCCGCACTTCTCATACTTATAGTACGCACCGTACGTAGTACGCGTAGTGCGCGTACTTCAAGCATGCAGACCCTGAAATGGGACACAGCCTTACTCTCCCCTGTATTGTCATTATGTTTCCTTCTAGTCAGCTGTGTTCTCATGTGTCTCCACTTCCCCTGATCACCTCATGTGTGTATTTAAGTCCTCAGTCTTCCTTTGTCGCTGCGTCATCTGTTCAAAGGTAAAAATAACACACACACACAAACAGAGAAATGTGAAGGAAAGGCAGCTTTAAGGACATGCCCTGCTGAATCTGCAGCTCCACTGCACACACATCCATTAAACCTGCCTACTAACACACACACATGCAAAGAAGATCAGCTTGTTATCTCTCATCTGTGTTAAAATAGTGTAAATTTAACAGACACTTGTTATCAAACACTGACAATTAACTCTCTAGTTTGCAGGACAAGAGTTTAACTTTTCTGAAGGGGGAAAAAAGATTCTCGTTTGACCAACCAGTGCTCAGACAATACATTTAGTTGTTAATATAGTAAATTGTGATATGGTTTCTACTTGATTGGTGCAGCACAAGTAATTTACTGTATGAAGGAAATTCTCTTTTGTGATAATATTTTGAACATGCATTTCTGTTGTCCTGTCAACTTGGTGGGTTAATAGCTGATATGCAAATTAGTTGATTGTTACTAGATCAGGGAAGGATGAAGTGAATAAGATGTAGCAGAGGGTTGAAATTAGTTTCCTGTTTCTGATGTATGGGTGAAGCTTGCACCCAGATATACACTCTCATTACATGGGAACAAACTTGTTTTGTGGCATACATGACAACATGTCACATGTTTTATGTTGGGAAAAAAAAGAAAAGTTAAATAAAATGATTGTACCAGGCTGATTCTGCCAGTTAGGTTTGGGTTATTTTCTTTTTCTAAGAGAAAGACTGAGTTTTTTGGGGTTTTTTTTTTTACTCTTACACATGTCCGGAACCGGGCCTAATATGTTTTTGGTTTTTTTTGTAACAGTGCACTTAGAAAAAAACCTGCCAGGTATCATCCCTCTGGGGGTGATATTTTGTGTGTTGATGATTTAAAAGCAGGCCTGTAAGATTGGGAGTAAAAGCGCTATAAAACACTTTAATTGAGAACAAATATAAGGTGAGCTTCTCTAGATTACAATGGGCTTCTGAGGAAATTCACCTACCTAGGACGCCGACCATATTATAAGATAGATAGATAAGATAACTTTATTAGTCCCACGAGTGGGAAATTTCATGTTAAGGCTGCTGATCTATTGCACGCAATGGTGGCACCATCTTACCCTAAGACCATACATACATTACACAAAAACATCACATGGGGAAGACAGGTCAGAGAGGTATAACAATGGAAAATGCATCAGACTGAGCTCCAACAGGGAGATCAGTTAGGGAACAGAAAAAAAACACCTCTGCACATAGCACATGAAAAAAACTCTTAATACACCAAAGAAACACATGACAAGCAACAGGGATGAGTAAAGGGTGAGAGACAGCCAATGTAGACAGTACATCTGGGCCTGCAGCCTATGCGGTGGTCTCCTTGATCCACCGTCAGCATCGGAAGGGAATAAGTGTCGAAGGCGTTTGGAGGGGGGATGAGTCTACATCTGCATGTGTATATATATGTCTGTGTGTGTGTGTATATGTCCAGAGTTCAGCTGAGACAGTGTCCTTCGCCCTGCCAGGCTAAGTAAACAGTCTTCCAGCCAACCCAGGTGGCCTTGCATAGAATGGGAAGAACAGTCTAAGCACAGTCCGTTATCAGAGTGTTGTTGTTCAGCTCCAGCCTTGAGACCGCAGCTGGCGCCGAAGGGATAGCCGCATGAAGTGTCGGTGGTTTTTACTTTAGTGCGAACAACTCATGAGAATTTCAAAGCTGTTCTAACAGTCCAACACTGGTCTCTCAATCTCCCGTTGGAGAGCCGTGAGCTTCTCCATGATGTTATCAAACTTACGCTCCATGATGTTGTCCTTCTTCTTCTAAACTGAAAATTTGGTTTTATTGTCAGGGTTCCAATTATGTTATGGTCAATTAGATGTCCTCACTAAGATAGCAAAACGAGAATGTGTGTGTGTGCACACACCATAGCCTGGGTGTGTATAGGTACATCCAAAGCGAACAGCATTCTTCAAACGGGAACAAGTGATGTGCGATACCACTGATTTCCTTTCTGATCCGATACCAAGTAATATTCAGGGTGGTATTGACGATACTGATCCGACACCGATACTTTGTACAACAACTTATTTTATTTATTGTATCTCAAATTATAGCATCATAATGATTACAGGACATCAGATTTCTTGTTCTTATCACTTAATAATGCAGGGTTCATATGGTAAAAGCAAATCTGAGAGATAAGAAGGCCCAAGACCATTAAGACATTTAAAAAACAATAAAAGAACTTTAAATGCAGGGTTCATCATATAGAAATAAAAAAACCTGAAGTTTTGCGCTATTTGAACACCTTGCCTGCCTGCAGCACTAAAGGACTCCGTGAGAGACGTCACCTGTCCCTCTCCTCCTCTTCAGTTCGTCTCAACATACGCTCGTCATATTCTGTGATATGATTTACTCTGAGGTGTTTGACAAGGTTAGTGATGTTGCCACAACCATACATCCCAACCATCCCGATTTTTCCGGGAGAATCCCGAATTTCAGTGCCCCTCCTGAAAATTTCCCGGAGCCACCATTCTCCCGAATTTCTTCCGATTTTCCACCCGGACAACAAAATTGAAAAACCATATCGCAGAATTCATAGCGCGGCCCAGCCAATTCCAGTTTCCAACAATGGCGGCAGCGACTTAGTTTTAATATTACTCTTATTTCTCTTTCTGGGTCACAAAAAACTTTTAACATATTTTCAGGTGAGAATGTACCTGTGTAAACTTCAAATATCTGAGCCGACCGACACATCGTCTTCAAACCCCCGCTGTCTTTCCCTACTCGGGTTAAACATGATATATAAGTCTCTTTGATAACTTAAAAATGTTATTGTTTGGCTTTTTCAGTGTTTTATTTGTTCGTGAGTAAATCGGTTTGGCTGACATTAAATTTATTAGATTAGATTAATGTCAGCGCATTTTTTTGCACAAGATAAGTAAAAAAAAATTTTCCCGAGCGCAGCGCTGCTGGAGCTTGTTTCCCAACAGAGGACTTTATAGGCGAACCCACTTTATCAGCGGCTGATGTCCAATCACCAGCACACAGCTTTGAAACCTCACCTGAGTTTTAGCTCTCAGTGTTAAACGCTGGACTTAATTCACTCAGGTTTTGTTTGTCGGGTCACGTTTACTTCGCTGTTTTATTTACAACTGAGCAAATCGGTTTGGCTGAGGTTAAAGTTACGTTTCATAACTGCATATGTAACCCTGGTTAACATAGCTATCAATAAATAAAAGCCTGTTAGTAAAAACAGTCATAACAAATATATTACAGGTGATAAATAGTCAATAAATAGATCATAATCAGTGTTGGTCAAGTTACTTGAAAAAAGTAATCAGTAACTAATTACCGATTGCTTCCCCCAAAAAGTTATCCCGTTAATTTACTGATTACTTATTTTCAAAAGTAATTAATTACTTAGTTACTTAGTTACTTTTTAAAAACACGATTTACAACCTGAATAGGTGATAAAGCGATAGAACTTTCAGCCCAATTCTACTTTTTCTGCATAATCATCATACAAAATGTAATCAAATGGAAAAGTCTCTTTTTAAAACTTGTTTTATTAGTTTTAACCTTTTAACTTTATGCATCAAGCAAAAAATTTAATTATATGCAACATTCTCTGACTGGAAGAAATTTGTTTAACATTTAAACCTATTTTCTGCACATTCCAGCACATAAAATAAAATATTTTTTGTGTTTACACTCAGTCTTTTAAATAGATGCAAGTAAAACACAGCAGAAAATAAATAAAGTCAAAGACTAGCGGTCCTGTTGCTCTATTTTCACCTGTAAAGCAGGAGTGGGGTAGGCAGAGGTTTACCCTGGTGCAGGTGTGCCGCAGCGGTCAGTGGAAGAATCCGCGAGTTTCTCTGAGTTTCCCGTTACGTGGGAAACTCACAGAGTTTCTCTGAGGGTTTTTTTTTCGCTGTAAAAAGAAGTTTTCTTCCCACGCACAACGGACACTAATGTTTTTGTCACTTTTTATGGAATCAAACTCAAAGTAAGGTCAGTACTTCCACGCTTTAAACGCTGCACGCTCATACTCTCTCCTGCACTCGATATATGATCCACTGTTGATCTGCACACAGCTGTTGTCACAAACGTCGCACTCGCTTACGTCACTGTCATGAGACATTCTCGCAAAAAAATTACGGTTTTAGTAACGCAGTAACGCAGCGTTACTAAACTAAATTCAAAGTGCTCCATTCATTGTTCCCCTGGGTGGGAACCGGAAAAAACATGCTGAGGATTGAAACTCTTGACTACTGTTTAGACTTTTCCTGAATGTTTCGTGCAAAATCAACGAAGAGCAGAACCAGGAAATTGATGCATTACGGATTGCAGTGATGCAACATCGAGTAGCTCTGGACATGATGCTAGCAGAGAAAGGGGGACTTTGCACCCTCTTCAACAACACCTGCTGCACTTACATACCAGACAGTGTACACTCATCAAACATGACTGATGCCCTGAACGCCTTGAAACAGATCCAGCAGGCCCAAAATCAGGACTATGTAAGTGATACAAGTGACTGGTTTTCTTGGCTTTACACTGGCTCCTGGCTACAGGTGCACCTACTGTGTATATAAATAAAAACCAGGGCAGTGGCAGAGCGCGAGTCCCGGAGCCCTCACTCTTGTGCGAGTGCTCTGTGACTGCCCTTGCTAGCAAGTAAATTCAGTAAAATCATAATTCACATCGGCAGTAATGACACCCGGTTACGCCGGTCACTAAAATCAATATTGAATCGGTGTGTAACTTTGCCAAAACATTGTCGGACTCTGTAGTTTTCTCTGGTCCCCTCCCCAATCAGACCAGGAGTGACATGTTTAGCTGCATGTTCTCCTTAAATTGCTGGCTGTCTGAGTGGTGTCCCAGAAACGATGTGGGCTTCATAGATAATTGGCAAACCTTCTGGAGGAAACCTGGTCTTGTTAGGAGAGACGGCATCCATCCCACATTGGATGGAGCAGCTCTCATTTCTAGAAATATCGACAAATTTATTAAACCCCCCAAAATATGACTATCCAGAGTTGGGACCAGGAAGCAGAGTTGCAGTCTTACACGCCTCTCTGCAGCTTCTCTCCTCCTGCTACCCCCCCAAAAACCCATCTCCATAGAGACTGTGTCAGCTCCCAAAAAGACAAAAAACAAACTAAAAACCAGCAACAAACAACATAAACAATTACAAAGAAAGAACAATACAGTATCCACATCTGAACCAAAGAGTAAAACAGTGAAATGTGGATTATTAAATATTAGGTCTCTCTCCTCCAAGTCTTTGTTAGTACATGACTTAATAATTGATCAACAAATTGATTTCTCTGCCTTACAGAGACCTGGTTGCAGCAGGATGATTGTGTTAGTTTAAATGAATCAACACCCCCGAGTCATTCTAACTACCAGAAATCCTGAAGCACAGGTCGAGGGGGCGGTGTGGCAGCAATTTTTCACACCAGTCTATTAATTAATGAAAGACCAAGACAGACTTTTAATTCATTTGAAAGCCTGATGCTTAGCATTGTCCATCCCAGCTGTAAAACTCAGAAACCAATCTTACTTGTTATCATCTATCGTCCACCTGGGCCTTACACAGAGTTTCTGTCTGATTTCTCAGACTTTATATCTAATTTAGTTCTGAGCTCATAAAATAATTATTGTGGGTGACTTTAACATTCATGTAGATGCTAAAAATGACAGCCTCAACATGGCATTTAATCTGTTATTAGACTCAATTGGCTTCTCTCAAAATGTAAAAGAACCCACCCACCACTTTAATCACACTCTAGATCTTGTTTTAACATATGGCATAGAAACTGAACATTTAACAGTGTTTCCTGAAAACCCTCTCCTGTCTGATCATTTCCTGATAACATTTACATTTACAATAATTGATTACACAGCAGTGGAGAGTCGACTTTATCAAAGTAGATGTCTTTCTGAAAGTGCTGTAACTAAGTTTAACAATATAATCAGCCCACTGCCCAGGCAACATGTATATATGGGCCCCACCTGGTTTTTGTGCGGGCTGGATGGGTATCATGTGGGCATGGGCTCAAACTGGGCTTTTTGTATGGGGCCTACTTGGGTTTTTCACATTAAACCCATATGGGGAATCCCAAGTGGGCGCTTTTAGTAGGTCCTAGCTGGGTCAAACATGGGAAACACTTAACTTGGTCCAAAATGGGAAACACACGTAGGACCCACTTGGGTTTTCCACCTAGGATAGACATGGGCTAACACAGTCATTTAAGGATAGGCTGTTGTTGTGTGCCCCAGGTGGGGCAAAGTGAGGTAATCAATATATGTTTTAGTATCGATGACACAGGTGGGGCCCACCTGGTCAAACGATATGGGTTACACATGGGCAAATGCAGGTCAGAACCTAAAAACATGCCTATGTGGGCCCCATATGGGGCAAAGTGAGGGAATCAATATATATTTTTAGCACTGATGACACAGGTGGGGCCCACCTGGTCAAACTGTATGGGCCCCACATGGGCAAATGCAAGTCAGACCCTGAAATGTTGGCCCCATATGGGGCAAAGTGAGGTAATCAATATATTTCTTTAGCACTGATGACACAGGTGGGGCCCACCTGGTCAAACTGTATGGGTCGCACATGGGCAAATGCAAGTCAGACCGTGAAAACATGTCTATGTGGGCCCCATATGGGTTATGTTAAGTTAATATGGGCATATATTTTATGTGGGCTCAAGATTGTTTAGTATATATGGGACCCACTTGGGTTTCTCACATAAAATCCATACGGGCAAAACCAAGTGGAAACATATAGTATGTCCTTGCTAGGTCAAACATGGTCACTTGGTTGAAAATGGGAAACACACGTAGGGCCCACTTGAGTTAGACATGGGCAAACATGGGCAAACACGGTCATTTAAGGATAGGCTGTTGTTGTGTGCCCCAGGTGTGGCAAAGTGAGGTAATCAATATATGTTTTAGTATCGAGTCACTTTCCTATGTGGTACTGAATCTGATACATATCTGATGTTTTCGAAAGCTACTGCTGTTTGAATGGTCATGTCGCATTAACTCCATCTTTTACATCAGTGACACAAGACAGACACCAATTATCAGCGCCCAAGAAGACACCGTGAACGCTTCCTGACCATCCCGTGCAGATGTCAGTGAAACTGTTGGGAAGACAACATTGGAGAAACGTGAACATTTCATTTATACTGTATAATCTGCATATTCTGACAGAAATCTGCAACTATCTGCAACTATCCTTTGAAGCACCGCTCCTCTCTAAAACAGCAATAAGGATCATTATTAGGCCATAACAAAATAACTTCATAAGTTAAAGCAAAATTGTGAAACGTAAAGTCCGAAACAAGTCTTTGTATTAACGGCCATCAGTCAAACAATACTGTTTGGTCTGGGTCTAAACAGAGCGCGTTGTGTGTGACGTCTTCTTTTGCGCATGCGGGCCGCTTTGAGGGTTCACACTAGAGCGCGTTTGCTGTCACATTTTATTTGTAGTTTGAACAAGCAGACAAGAAAACATGTTGTTGTGTGAGGTAATCAATATATTTTTTTTAGCTCTGATGACACAAGTGGGGCTTACCTGATTAAACTATATGGGTCACACATGAGCAAATGCAAGTCAGACCCTGAAAACATGTCTATGTGGGCCCCATATGTGTTATGTTAAGTTAATATGGGCATGGGCTCAAGATTGTTTAGTATATATGGGACCCACTTGGGTTTCTAACATTAAATCCATATGGGTGGGCATCCAATGTAGGTCCTAGTCAGTGTTGGAAAGGTTACTTTTAAAAGTGATAGAGCCTTTTATGGAGGCTCTATCACGTAGCGTTCTCATTTACGATTCTTCTTCTGTGAAAAACCTGAGAAAGTGTTATTTGAATAAAGGAGGACTTATTCCAAGAAGCCCATCACAGATTGCGCACAATCCAGGGAGTTGTGAAAGTCAAATTTTAAAAAGAATCTCAAAAGGAAGTAAGAACATAACTCTCTTTTATAACCTGCAGACAGCACCCATGGGTACCATTCTCTAACAAATCACCCTAACTTTAAAATATTTGGCACAACCTCAGTCTATCACTTCTGCTATCCTTAGGCACAGTCAAATATTCTTTACTTTTCATTTTTGACCCTCTCAGTTTTTAGCCTCAGTATTTGAACTTTCAGTGCTCTGCATGGTCAGGCTCAGATAAGATAAAATAAGAACTTAATTGATTCCTCTTGGAGATATTCACTTGTCACAGCAGCAATAAAATGTGATGAAAACGGACATAAGAATAGAAAAAAAACACTATAGCATGCAATATCCCCAGCAAACATTTATATGTGGGGCCCATATGGTTTGGAAATGGGCTGAAAAATGGGCCCCATATAGGATTGTCCGCGGGTTCCGTAATGGCCCCATATTAAATGCCCATATAGGTGTTATATTGGTAAAATCTAGGAACTAAATGGGCCCCAACTGGGCAACATACACAGAAACCCACCCGGGCCCCATCTGTCAGATTTTTGTGGGTACCATGTGGGCACCACATAGGCTAAAAAGTGGGTTTTAAGTGGGATTGTCCGCGGGTTCCATAATGGCCCCATTTTATAAGCCCATCTTGGTGTTATATTGGTAAAAACTAGGACCTAAATGGGCCCCAACTGGGCGACATACACAGAAACCCACCCAGGCCCCATCTTTCAAGTTTTTTGTGGGTACCATGTGGGCACCACATAGGCTAAAAAGTGGGTTTTAAGTGGGATTGTCCACGGGTTCCATAATGGCCCCATTTTATAAGCCCATCTTGGTGTTATATTGGTAAAATCTAGGACCTAAATGGCACTAAATATATTAAAGCTGACTGCAAACAGAAACATCAAGAGGGGACACAAAACACATTTTGTTCACATTTATTTTGTCCCACAACTGTGGGTTTAAGTAACTGTATTCCAAGGAGTGTGAACTTAAAAAACTAGAAATGTCAAACTACATTCAAATTGCTTAGAGTTAGAACTGTAGCAACATGGGAAAAAATAAGGGAAACCCAGAACCTTGTCTTGAATCAGCAGGGGTGTCTGTTATGTTTTTTTTACAGAGCCGTTAGTCTATTTTGTCCCCTAGCAGCCCTCAGTCCTCCTGTTTCTAGCGCCAGTGAACCATTTAGAGAGAGCTTTCTCTGCTTCTTGCAGGTTGACTTTTGCAGTCAAAGAATTCTTCTTCAGTGCCTCTGCAAATGAAGAAGAAAATGGGTAAGCCAAAGTAAAGGTAACCGTAGCTTACTTCCTTTGGTGATGATTTACAAAGAACAATGTTTATTTCACTTTCTTGCCTCAAATATATAAGATGTAGTGATGGGATTTCCGGCTCTTTTTACAGATCCGGCTCTTTCGGTTCGGCTCACTAAAAAGAGCCGGCACTTTCGGCTCCGACCCGGCTCTTCAGGTTGTTTTGTTGCTTTAATTAATTTATTATTAACAAGGCTCGCGTGCTGAGTGAAGCAGAAAAAAAGTGCGAGAGAGAGGCTGAGAGAAAGAAAAAAAAAACAAAAAAAAAAACACGTGACGGCTCGCGATAAGGAGCCGGCTCGCGTCGTTCACGTCAAAGAGTCTGCTCTAAGAGCCATTTCGTTCGCGAACGACCCATCACTAATAAGATGGCACAATAACCAATCTCACTTACACTTTCAAACACTTTATTTCAAAAAAGTGTCTCAAGTGAAACTAACTTACCATACACAACATTAAAGAGGCGCAAATCTCGGAATTTTTTCTTCCCATGTCGGCCAAGCAAGTTGTACTCCACGGCAAGCTATATGATATGAGGAATTTCATCATTCTCCTTCTAGCATCATCTATACTTGTTCCCCCTATATCTGCTACCATGGCAACCTGAGGGGAACATACAAAAAGGACAGATTAGATACTGGCATCTGGGTAGGATGCCTCCCTGGGGAGGTGTTTTGGGCACATCTAACCAGGAAGAGACCCAGAGGAACACCCAGGACATGCTAGAGGGACTATGTTTCTCGGCTGACCTGGAAATGCCTTGGGATTCTGCTGGAGGAGTAGGGCCAAGTGACTGGAGAGAGCAAAGTCTGGGCCTCTCTACTTAGTACCGGATTGGGTCGCAGGGGGGAGCAGCCTAAGCTTAAGATAATGGACCAGGAATGGAGGATAAATGGACGCTTTACATATTACTTGTTAATTAATGTTAATTGTGTGGAGATAAAAAAAATATGGTAGTAACGCAAGCTAAACTGTTAAAAATTGAATTGAAGTTCCTTAATAGGGCTGGGTTCTAGATTTCTAGAGTCGATTCGATTCCGATTCACAAGGTCCCAAATCGATTCGATTCGGAGAACTTTTGTCTCAGACAGTCATAAATACTATCACCTGAGCACGTATCAGTACATTTCCATATTTTTATATCTATAAAAGAAAGCTGACACTTGTGAGACTTTATCAAAAGTGTAAGCATCACAGCAGATGCCTTTGTATCAAAGTAACTGAGGATAAAACACAGAAAAACATGAAGCCGATTTTCTGGCCTGGGATTTTATAGCAGATGACCTTAAAAATATTCTGCAGTAGATCAAAAATGAAAGAAAATAATTAATCAACATCTGAACATTACCTGATGCTGCTGAAGTGAAGCAGAGCAAAGTTACAGAGGTTTTATTAGAGACATTTTGCAATTTTGCATAATTTTAAAAAGTTTAAATTTGTTCAGCAGCCTATTGAAAGGCAGAAAGGCTTTCTCTTCGTAAGTGAAAGGGAAAAAAATAAGCGACAGCACTGTAAATGCAGAAAACAGATTTTTAGATGGGAAACAGTTCTTGAAGTACACTGAGAGAGAGTGAGAGAGAGACAGCGAGCTCTGCGTGAAGTGTGATTTTACCGTGGTGGAAAACCACCATGGTTGGAAACCACCACCATGGTGGAAAACCAAAACAGCAAAAGTAAGAGGGAATTCATGACGATGTTTACGTGAAGCGGAATTTTCAGTGTAGTTTGGATCTTCTTTTGCTGTTGGTTCAGTCAATATTGTTTGGAGAAAGATAAAACCTGCAGCTTCAGAATCTAGCACAAAAAACACAAAGTGCCGTCGGCTGAGAAAGGCCACCTCTCACTGATTCTGATCCGTCGGTGGGTCCGCGCTTTGTGTTTACATCTTTGTGCAGAATGCGTGTGCCTGCTCTCATTTACTTTCTCCAAACTAAAATAGGTTTTATTTGATAAATCTATAATCAAAAGCGCTGTAACTAAGTTTAACAATATAATCCACCCACTGTTAGCATCTTCAGTGCCCAGTACCAACATAGAGCAGAGCAGCAATCTGAACGCTACTCCAACAGAGGTCGATTATCTTGTTAATAATTTTACCTCCTCACTACGTACGACTCTGGATACTGTAGCTCAGGGGTGGCCAACTCCAGGCCTTGAGAGCCGCTGTCCTGCAGGTTTCAGATATCACCCTGGGTGAACACACCTGAATCAAATGATTAGTTCATTACCAGGCCTCTGGAGAACTTCAAGACATGTTGAGGAGGTAATTTGGCCATTATATCAGCTGTGATGGATCAAGGACACATCTAAAACCTGCAGGACACTGGCTCTCGAGGCCCGGAGTTGGCCACCCCTGCTGTAGCTCCTGTGAAAACTAAGGTCTCAAATCAGAAGTACCTGACTCCGCGGAATAATTCTCAAACACGTACCCTAAAGCAGAGGACTCGTAATCTGGAGAGGAAATGGCGTGTCACAAATTTAGAGGATCATCATTTAGCCTGGAGAAATAATTTGTTGCTTTATAAGAAAACCCTCCGCAAAGCCAGAACATCTTACTATTCGTCACTGATTGAAGAAAATAAGAACAACCCCAGGTTTCTCTTCAGCACTGTAGCCAGGCTGACAAACAGTCAGAGCTCTTTTGAGCCAACCATCCCTTTAACATTAACTAGTAATGATTTCATGAACTTCTTCACAAATAAAACTTTTATCATTAGAGGAAAAAATTACCAATAATCATCCCACAGATGTAATATTATCTACAGCTACTCTTAGTACCATTGATGTTAAGTTAGACTCTTTTTCTCCAATTGATCTTTCTGAGTTAACTTCAATAATTACTTCCCCCAAACCATCAACGTGTCTTTTAGACCCCATTCCTACAAAACTGCTCAAAGAAGTCCTGCCATTAATTAATTCTTCAATCTTAAATATGATCAACCTATCTCTAATAATCGGCTATGTACCACAGGCCTTCAAGGTGGCTGCAGTTAAACCTTTACTCAAAAAGTCATCTCTAGACCCAGCAGTCTTAGCTAATTATAGGCCAATCTCCAACCTTCCTTTCATATCAAAAATCCTTGAAAGAGTAGTTGTCAAACAGCTAACAGATCATCTGCAGAGGAATGGCTTATTTGAAGAGTTTCAGTCAGGTTTCAGAGCTCATCACAGCACAGAAACCGCTTTAGTGAAGGTTACAAATGATCTTCTTATGGCCTATGACAGTGGACTCATCTCTGTGCTTGTCCTGCTAGACCTTAGTGCAGCATTCGATACTGTCGACCATAATATCCTATTAGAGCGATTAGAACATGCTGTAGGTATTACAGGTACTGCACTGCAGTGGTTTGTATCATATCTATCTAATAGACTCCAATTTGTGCATGTAAATGAAGAGTCCTCTTCACACACTGAGGTTAATTATGGAGTTCCACAGGGTTCAGTGCTAGGACCAATTCTGTTTACACTATACATGCTTCCCCTAGGCAGTATCATTAGAAGACATAGCATACATTTTCACTGCTATGCAGATGACACCCAGCTCTATCTATCTATGAAGCCAGATAGCACACACCAATTAGTTAAACTGCAGGAATGTCTTAAAGACATAAAGACCTGGATGGCCGCTAACTTTCTGCTTCTTAATTCAGATAAAACTGAGGTTATTGTACTCGGCCCTGAAAATCTTAGAAATATGTTATCTAAACAGATTCTTACTCTGGATGGCATTACCTTGGCCTCCAGTAACACTGTGAGGAACCTTGGAGTCATTTTTGACCAGGATATGTCCTTCAACGCACATATTAAACAAATATGTAAGACTGCGTTCTTCCATTTGCGCAACATCTCTAAAATTAGAAATATCCTGTCTCAGAGTGCCGCTGAAAAACTAGTTCATGCATTTATTACTTCCAGGCTGGACGACTGCAATTCATTATTATCAGGATGTCCAAAAAACTCACTGAAAAGCCTTCAGTTAATCCAAAATGCTGCAGCAAGAGTCCTGACAGGGACTAGAAGGAGAGAGCATATTTCTCCTGTTTTGGCTTCCCTTCATTGGCTTCCTGTTAAATCCAGAATTGAATTCAAAATCCTGCCCCTCACATACAAGGTCTTAAATAATCAGGCCCCATCTTATCTTAATGACCTTGTAGTACCATATCACCCTATTAGAGCACTTCGCTCTCGCTCTGCAGGCCTACTTGTTGTTCCTAGAGTATTTAAAAGTAGAATGGGAGGGAGAGCCTTCAGTTTTCAGGCCCCTCTTCTGTGGAACCAGCTTCCAGTTTGGATTCGGGAGACAGACACTATCTCTACTTTTAAGATTAGGCTTAAAACTTTCCTTTTTCCTTAAGCATATAGTTAGGGCTGGACCAGGTGACCCTGAATCCTCCCTTAATTATGCTTCAATAGACGTAGGCTGCCGGGGATTCCCATGATGCATTGAGTTTTTCCTTTCCAGTCCCCTTTCTCGCTCACTATGTATTAACAGACCTCTCTGCATTGAATCATATCTGTTATTAACCTCTGTTTCTCTTCCACAGCATGTCTTTTATCCTGTCTTCCTTCTCTCACCCCAACCGGTCATAGCAGATGGCCGCCCCTCCCTGAGCCTGGTTCTGCCAGAGGTTTCTTCCTGTTAAAAGGGAGTTTTTCCTTCCCACTGTCACCAAAGTGCTGCTCATAGGGGGTCATATGATTGTTGGGTTTTTCTCTGTATCTATGAAGTGCCTTGAGGCAACTTTTGTTGTGATTTGGCGCTATATAAATAAAATTGAATTGAATTGAATTGAAAGTAAAACTGTGTGTTTCTCCTCTCTGATTCCCAGCTGAAGAAGTGTTTAAGAATATATCTCTTGACAGAATAAATGGAATTTTCTGTTTTATAGCTGAAGGAAATGTCCATAAATAGTACAGAGAGTATACTGTAAATCTACAAAATTTTCCCTTTTATCATTTAAACAAAAGTCTGTCAAACGTCCATAAAAAAACAGAAAATGTACTAGCAGAAAATTACCAGGACATTTTCTGTTTTTCTACTAATTTTTTTATAGTGTAAGCAGATGTGTCACTGGATAATGAGAGGTCATGTATGCAGAAAACAATCAGAATCTGAATCTGAATAATTTATTAATCCCTAAGGAAATTTTGTGGGTTACAGTTCCTCCAAAAATAAATTTTGAAAACCGTAACAGACCAAACTATTTAAACAATATAATATGTTATAGATTTTACAAATTTAAGAAATAGCAATAATATATACAGATCACTCAATTATAAATAACAAGAAGGATGTCTTCAGAGGGATTATTCGCTCAGGGCACCAAAAAGGCTAGAACCGCCTCTGCCTGTTGTAGTTACTGTGTTAACATATGAACCTGTTCTTGCTAATAACCTAGGTGTCACCATAGCAGCATTTGAGTAATGTCCACCACGGGGTGGTGTTGACCCACAAATGACAGATTTTAATCCAATGTGGCTATGATTCTGTCTGTGCCATCCTGCCATGTTATTAAAAAGATATGGCATTAAGTATCTTGTGTGAAGTATTTAAGATCACTACCCAATGACCAGTGTTTCCATGTTCCAGGTTTATAAGGTTTTGGTGCTGTTGAAGGGTGCCTTTTGGCTGTTCACAAACCTCTGAGCCTCATTCACAAATAGTATGTGCTTAAAGAAAGCTTTTTCTGATTTCTGCCAAAAACAAGTTACGCCTTGTTTATGCAAGTCAGAAGTAACCCTTTAATTTTCTTTTAGTGTTATTTCATATGTGAGATACAGTGGAATTCAGTTAGTAGTGGAATCAAATTACAGTGTTAATCCCTGCACTGGATTCTACTTAAAACAATACTCCTTTAAAAAAAATAGACATTTAAACCAGTTAAAAGTTACACATTGGAAAAAAAAAAAAAAGAGACTTTTGACATACAAAATAATTGATTTAAAGATATGTATTTATTTGCATAACAGTCTGATCAAAAAACAAACAAGCAAAATGTTATATAGCACATGTAAGTTATTTTACATTTTAAAGTCTCATATTCACTAATACAAATCATTTCATGCTAATATAAATCAATCAAGTCTGTTTAAAAATAACTGATCTACAAAGAGTAGTATTAAAGTATGTAGCTGATAGCAAATAAATCAGCATTACATGAAAAAATCAGCTAAAAATGAGTTTTTACTGATTGACACAAAAATCAGAGGGAGCTTTTAAATATTTTGCACTTGCCAAAGTTTGATATTTGCAAGTTTTATTGTGAGATTTAAAAAAATAAAAATAAAGTAAACTTTAAAACATGAAGCAAAACGTTGCCTCCTCAGCAGCCTTCTAGACATGTAGTGGAGCTGATAACAAACAAGCAAAATCTTATGGTGCTGAACAACAACTTATATAGTCATAATATCAAATTGCTCAAGGATCAGGAGCTTTAAAGGGAAAATTGATTAATAAAAATGTTAGACATAACTGCGCATTATATTCAGCTTTTGAGATTTCATTAACATTTTTTCGATTTATCTAAAATTTCGCATTGGCCCAACTCACTCTCAGTATTTACCATCTGAGCGCCAACATACATTCCGGTGAAGAATGTTTGAGTTGTGGTCATCTTGTTATCACCATAGGTGCGGCTGAGACGTGCTGTGAATGGGATGTTGAGTTTGGCTTTGATTGCCTTCATTACAACTTTGCAGGAGTGGTTTGGCGGCACAGTGTATCTCAAAATAGAAGAATCTCTTACGCTCTCTGTGACAGTCATTCCCTCACTAAACTGGAATGTCACATCCATGCCGATCTCAACACTTGCGCTGATCCATTCAGGGATGCCAGCCGTGATGGTTGTTTTAACACCAAATCCAACAGAAGAGGAGGTTTCCCAGGTCTTCTCCACCTGATATGTCACTTCAAGGTTGTCTGTTTTCTCTGCTGGCTGGCAATCAGAGTTTTTGGTGGTTGATTGCTTCAATACCACAGTATTAATTTGGGTGAATTTATAATCTGACAGACTGTACTGGACTTCGTTGAAATTCTGGCTGACTATATTGTCACTTGTAGTAAGGACCTGATAATATTTGTACCAATATTCATCGCCATTATAAGGCAAGAAGAAAGCCTTATTTTTGATGCCCACTTTGCCAAGTCCATATTTATTCTTGCCTACACATACATCGGAGCAGGGACAGACCGAATGCTGAGGCACTGAACCATAAGAATCATCCTTCCACTCCAGAAGCTCAAAGTTGTCTTTGTTAACTAGTATATCAAAGGGGGTGCCTTTGTGTTCTTTATTATTGTAGGAATAATAACAATAAGGACCGTTGCCAGGGGTATAAAACCCAGTGTCACAACCGTATTTGCAAACATAATCAGTGCGACCAACATAATCATTGTAAATTGAAACTGCATTGCTGGGGAGAGAGTCTCCATATGTCACCCAATGCAAAAAGACCGTTCTTTCTTCAGCAGTGGAAGAAGAAAACTGAACCTGTTTTTTCTGTCTTAAAAGCACAGATGCATTTTCCACTCTTAACACTGATGTGTCCACTGTCGCTTCAGGACCATCATTTAAATCTGTTCATTAGTGGATAAAAAAGAAGAGGGAGAGACACAAATATTTTTAACACAAAACAGAGATGAAAAAGTCAGTTTTAATTATGTAACCAAATATTGCATTAAACAAATACATCTCAAGAGGTTCTAAAATCTGTTCTTAAAACAGTAGACTCTATTGAATTAAAATGCTTTTTTTCATGTACTTAAGATTGGGTACTGTGAAACATTATATCTCAAACAAATTTTCCCAAGGACCCTAATTTTTCGTCATTTTTATATGTTAATATTGTGCAGTACTGTGACATGATTCAAGGCCTGTAAAGTTAAATGTTTCCTGCTTTTTTGCTTTAAATGGTGGTAAGCAAACATTTGATTTGATTTGATTTGATTGAATCTTTATTTTGAACATGTTGAAAAAGTACAACAACATAGAATTAAAAGAGACAAATGAACAAAGCAAAACAAAAGGAAAACGAGCAACCACAACTACAAATAACTTTCATGTTCAAAAAGGAGCAGGAGATAGCATAAGCTTAAAATGTAATAACTTATCGTTTTGGTAAAGTTAACAAATTTGAGCTGGCATTTTGTGCTTACCATTTCTCAGGTCAGTATCTTGAGCTGAGGATAGAACTGGCAAGGCCAGCAGCAGCAACACTGACAGATTCATCTGGATATGAAAAAACAGGGCAAATATATTTATCAGCTACCTGCAGTGTATAAAAAACATGAAGTCACTAAACTGTAAGTCATCAAGACACTTAGTCAAAAGTTTGACTGACTCAAGTCAATGAGTTTCTCAGAAAATTTTATTGAACACATCTTTAACAAAGTTTTTTTTTTTTTTTTGATATTTCAAAAAATGGCACATGAATGAAACATGCCATTTAACCATTTGTATGTGTGAATTAAAATGAAAGATGAAGACAGAAAGAGCATTAAGTTGTACTCACCACTGCACCAGTCTGCAAAACTTGATACACCTTCAGTCTGCTGCAGGTTTATATATTGTAGCTGGAATGTGGCTGAGCCCCTCTGGGCATTCTTTCTTTTGTCTTTACTGGTCCAACTGGTCCAGTGGAAGGTTAAAAAGAATGTTGGGGATTTTTCTTTTTAATTAAAACGTTCTGTATCTCACTGCTTTTCCCAATATATCCTTGGCACAGCAGAACATTCAGTATGTATCCAATTTTAAATATACAGAACCAAACTTTGAGCCTAATCACAACAGATGGTCGCCTGTCACAACAACCTTGAGGCGAATGTTGTTGTGATTTGGTGCTATATAAATAAAATTGAATTGAATTGAATTCAAATAACAAGGTTTTTTTTAACAAAAAAAAAGGGTTGATAAAACCATCATAATCAGAAGAACTCTTGTGAGCAAGCAAATTCTCCCCCAAGCTCGGGGAGAAAAAACCATCTGCCACGACTAGTTAAGGGGAAATGGAGTAAAACAGGAAAAAAAAGACAACACGCAGTGGATGAAAAAAATTTGAGTTAAGAAAAAATGTGGCCACCATTTGCCTCACACAGTCAACACATGTGTTGCACTGTGTGAGGCAAATGGTGTGCAATGGGTATAGAGTTGATCAGGTTGTTGATTGTGGGCTGTGGAAATGTTGGTCCACTTCTCTTCAATACTTATGCAAAGTTGCTGAATATTGGCAGGAACTGGAACATGCTGTCATATATGCCGAACCGAGCGTCCCAAACATGCTCAATGGGTGACATGTCTGGTGAATATGCTGGCCATGCAAGAACTAGGATGTTTTCAGCTTCCAAGGAATTGTGTACAGATCCTTGCAATATGCGACTGTGCATTATCATGCTGTAACATGAGGTTATGGTCTCAGTGACGAACTGCAGTCAGGTCCAGACCCTGATGAGGACGACAAGCATGCAGATGACCTTCCCTGAGACGGTTTCTGACAGTTTTTGCAGAAATTCTTTGGTTATGCAAACCAATTGTTGCTGCAGCTGTCCAGGTTGCGGGTCTCCACCTGGTTGACCATCCTGGAGGTGAACATGCTGGATGTGGAGGCCCTGGGCTGGTGTGGTTACATGTGGTCTGCGATTGTGAGGCCGGTTGGATGTACTACCAAATTCTTTGAAACACCTTTGAAGATGGCTTATGACAGAGAAATTAACATTCATTTCACAGGCAACAGTTCTGGTAGACATTCCTGCAGTCAGCATGGCAATTGCACACTCCTTCAAAAGCTACGACATCTATAGCATTGTGCTGTGTGATCAAACTGCATATTTCAGAGTGGCCTTTTACTGTGGGCAGTCTAAGGCACACATATGCAATATTCATGCTGTCTAATCAGCACCTTGACATGCCACACCTGTGATGTGGGATGGATTATCAAAGAGTAGAAAATGTTTCAGATCTTTAAGTTCAGCTCATGAAAAATGGGAGCAAAAACAAAAGTGCTTCGTTTATATTTTTGTTCAATGTATAGATCATAAAACTATTATTAAGCATTATACTCTGTGATGAATCCTGAATCCTGACCAAAACTCTTCAAATAAACCATTCCTCAGTTGTTAGCTGTTTGACAACTACTCTTTCAAGAATTTTCAGATTAAAAAAAGGTTGGAGATTGGCCTATAATTAGTTAATACAGCTGGATTAAGTGATGGCTTTTTGTGTCATGGTTTAATTCCTGCCAGCTTTAAGGCCTGTGGTGTGTAGACCATTAATAGAGATAGGATAGGTTGATCATATTTAAGGTTGATGCATTAATTAATGGTAGGCTCTCTTTGTATGGAACGCCAGGACTGCCATAATGAATTAATTAAATACACCATTAAATAATTAATTAAATGTGTCAATAATTAATTAAAATGGGAAATAATTAATTAAATAAATAGTTATGACACATGTAATTAATTAATTATTGACACATTTAATTCATTATTTATGTATTTCACATTTTAATTAATTATTGACACATTTAATTAATTATTGACACATTTAATTAATTATTTATTGACACATTTAATTAATTATTTATGTATTTCACATTTTAATTAATTATTGACACATTTAATTAATTATTTAATGATATATTTATTTATTTCATTTTGGCAGTCCTGGCGCCTGGCTCTCATCATGAAATAATTTTATCTGTCAACCTAAATGGTAAATGGTAAATGGACTGGTTCTTATATAGCGCTTTTCTACTCATCTGAGCACTCAAAGCGCTTTACACAACTTGTGCATTCACCCATTCAGACCCATTCGCACAAGCACATCTTTCTAAGTGCTTTATCGCTAACATTCACACACATTCATACTCCGATGGATGCATCGGAGAGCAATTTGGGGTTAGTATCTTGCCCAAGGATATTTGGCATGCAGACTAGGGGAAGCCAGGAATCGAACCACCAACCTTCCGATCAGTAGATGACCTGCTCTGCCGCCTGAGCTACAGCCACCCCGCCCCCCTCACCCATCAAACGCAGGGGGCGGGGTTAACGCAGCCCATGCAGCTTCTCTAACATTTGATTGGTTGCCGTGCAAAGTAAGTCAAAACAGGTCGATCCTAGATAATCGATTGCTTGTGCAGACTTGGGGCAGCCAGGTATCCCAGAGTGCATTTCAAATCACAGGCAGCAATGTTGGTGGTGTAGTTTTAAAATACCCCGTTTTTCTGTCACCAACTACACTTTTAACAGTGTTTTAGCTGCGAATGTCGCGTTGTAATCTTCACATGTCCGGTCAGGTTGTCAACATAGAACATGTTTGTGCTCAGATGTTTTCAGAGATTTCAGTAGCTCTGCTAACAGTCAGCATGCAGAGTGCACCGAGGGGGTTAGTTAACCGGTTTGTTTACATATTCCACTCTCCGTGTTCCACGTGTTGCATTCGCAGATTCTCATTTTCACCGAACGATCGTCTCTTTCCACCTGGTCTTGTGTCTCTGTGCTTCTGTAACATAAAGAACGAGCTGACATTTTTCTCACGAAACCAGCGATCAGCTCAACAGGCCCTCAGTTTACCTGCATGCATCCTCCTCCTCACCTGTCAGCTGTTTAACACCTGCTGCTAATTCAAGAAACACGCCCACGTTACCTGGTGATAGTCACAGTTTAACTGGGCAGCCGGTGCTCGATATTACGCAACGTCAGCACATTTTTCTGCACAAGATAAGTAAATATAGTTTTTCCCGAGCGCAGAGCAGCTGGAGCTTGTTTCCCAAAATTGCACTTTATAGGCGAACCCACTTCCAATCACCGGCACAGCTTTGAAACCTCAGCTGAGTTTTAGCTCTCAGTGGTTAAACGCTGGACTTAATTCACTCAGGTTCTGTCTGTCGGGTCACATTTACTTCGCTGTTTTATTTACAACTGAGCAAATCGGTTTGGCTGAGGTTAAAGTTACGTTTCAGAACTGCACAGTTTTACAGACGTTTAATGGTTCACTGGCACATGTGTTAGACTGAACCATTCGCTTTTCTTTATCTGGTGTGTTTTGGATTTAACAGTAAATTTTGAGATTAAACTGACTTTTAAAATGTTTTTATACAAAGAGGAAAGAGAAGGCGCATTTCCACCGAGAGGAGCAGAGTTTCCAACTACATGTTCATAATGCAGACTGCAACCTGGACAGAAATATTATATCGTCTGTTTTTTAATAGTTATTCAACTGTATTCTAGGCACCAGCGATCTGTTAGAATTTTTAGAGTTTACTTAACGAAAAATAAATGAGGTTAACATATAATTTGTGTGATTTTTTTTCTCTCTCTCTCTCTTTTTATTCATTTATTTATTTTTTTGCTTTTTCGGTCATGTTATGTTTAACTGTCAAAGGTTTGTTACAAACTATGAAACACATGGTGCAGACTTCTGGATGTTAGAAGAAAACTAATACTGCTAATGAATTAGACTAAAGGCAGGAAGGTGTCCTTTAAAACTAAACATGTTAGTAGGACTTTATATCATAATTTATGAAATAGCACGTGTATTTCAGTAATAGCTACTGATTTCAGTGTAGTAGTGAACAGTCACACAGCTCACGTGGTCATCTGTGATACTCCTTAACTATAATTTATCCAGGTTAACTTCAGTTAACTCTGAGCGGCTGGATCGACGGAGGTCAGACAACAATTTTACATGTATGATCTTAAAACAGGACACAGCCATTATCCGTCCTGGCCTCATATCAAATGTGACCGCAGACTGAGTCTATGTTTGACGTTTGCTTTATATCTAATCTTCCTCTCAAACATTTAAACAGTCTGCAGCTGAGGGAACACAAACTCAAATTGTCGGAACAGGTTTGCTCGTTTCTTGCGTTCATTTGGTAATTTATTAAATGTATAACTGTTATAACTGCTGAGTCTCTTACACTGATGAAAATGCAGAAAACACAGATCACGAACACCTGTTCAACCAATCGCTTTCATTCCACTTTGACAAACTGACGGTTCATCTACAGTGGTGCGTTAGACTGCTATATTTTTTGTTCTTTATGCTGTAGATTTTCACGTCTCTGGGATAGTTGGCAGTATTAAGGATGCTTTTCTGTAAAATCATATTGATATGACCCGTGAATTATTCGTAGATGACAGTTAGATTAGTCAGCTGGGAAACTCTGTGTTAACTCAGAGAGCTGAAGATATCGTGGATATGCTGACCTCGCTCTGTGGTGTACAGGTCCATTTACCCTCATGGTTAATATTCACAATAAAAATATTAGCCGAACATCATGAAGTCTGTATGTGTGTCATAGTTTCGAACAACCTTTGTACAGTTAAAGCCAGCAGTTACTACATGAGGAAACACCAACGTTATCTCTTTTATGTGTTTATACACAGGTCACGCTGATTACTGAACAAAAACCCAAAGATCAGCTGTTAATCGAATTTATTTGCTCTCTCTCCTCCTTAAACATGTTTTTAATGTTAGTTATAATTCAGAATTGGCGACTGAAACACGTAGGACACATACGAACATCAGGAAATAAAACCCTGATAAATATAACCTCAGTAAAAGAAGTCCGTGTCAGCGGGGATTATTACAGCTGTGTACCGGGGCCTGCGCTTTGTCGGTGGTAATAACAGCTCGATTGCTTGCGAGGCGAGCGGGTCTATCCACGCTTTGCCGTGAGACTGGGCAGACATCTCCGAAATCATCGAAGCACTTTTGCAAAGAGGCTGTATCTTGAGAAACCGACCAGACACATGAAGATTAAACCGCTACATTCTCGGCTAAAAAAATATTAAAACTGTATTTGGTGACACACAAACAGGGTTTTTCAAAGTTCAGTTCTGTTAGTTTCCACATGCTGGTTGTTGCGTGCTAAAAACAATGGCCACCAGGCCAAAGCAATGGTTTTGAGTCGATCAGCGTTAACCCCGCCCCCTGAGTTTGATGGGTGAGGTTGACAGATAAAATTATTTCATGATGAGAGCCAGGCGCCAGGACTGCCAAAATGAAATAAATAAATATATCATTAAATAATTAATTAAATGTGTCAATAATTAATTAAAATGTGAAATACATAAATAATTAATTAAATGTGTCAATAAATAATTAATTAAATGTGTCAATAATTAATTAAATGTGTCAATAATTAATTAAAATGTGAAATACATAAATAATGAATTAAATGTGTCAATAATTAATTAATTACATGTGTCATAACTATTTATTTAATTAATTATTTCCCATTTTAATTAATTATTGACACATTTAATTAATTATTTAATGGTGTATTTAATTAATTCATTATGGCAGTCCTGGCGTTCCATATCTTTGAGCAGATTACCAATATTGTACTTTCATTAAATTAAATAAAAAGTGATCTTTTTTTTTGTCTAGGAGCAGATATAAATATTTATATTTGCCAAAGGCCCTGACAGTTCAACATTTTTCATTTCAGTTCTGTTGATGGCAAATGCTTGTTTATTTCCTTGTGCATGTTTGGCATTTTCATCTCTCACTAACAACTTAATTCAAACGAATGAGGAACTACAACAGGGTGAAAATGTCAAGGAAGTATGTAGCTGAACATTCCACATTATTACATTACTAAAAGGTTTCCTGCTTCAATTTTGAAGTTTGTCACTTCAAAAAAGAACAACAAAGGAATTTCACACTAAAATGTGCTAAAAAAAAAAAAAAAATCACCTACAATGCTAGATTATCCTGTTCTGAAATCAAACAAAAATCCTACCCACATACCCACTGACACCAGAGTTAGACAGTTGTCTCCCACAGAAGAGAGCTGACCCCTCTAATACATCCACTTCCTTTACAATAGACTGTCTGGATTGGATTCTGTAGACATAATATTATGAAAATTGCCTTGTCTAATCTAAAAATAAAGAACAACAAAGTAAAGTAGTTTCTTTTTTTTAATCTCGGAAAGCACTGTCATAAAGCTCCTGGCCTGTTAATTAATATACTCATTCATCCTTGATATTACTACCATCTAGTTTCCACAAGGAGAATTTTACATATCTTGGCAGCATCATCTCGAATGACGGGGTCTGATCGGGATGTCGACGCCAGAGTAGGGAAGGCAGTTGGTGTCCTGCGACGTCTCCAACCTATTTGGAACTCGACCTCCCTGAATGTTAGGGTCAAGATCAGACTACTGAACTCTATCGTCTTCCCTACTGCACTTTACGCTAGTGAAACCTGGCGCTCAACAAGTGGAATTATTCAACACCTGAACGTGCTTCAACAACGTGGCCTGCGGCAAATCCTGAGAATTTCCTACCGGGACCGAATAACAAATGAGGAGGTCCTACGAAGACCAGGCCCATTAGCCGATGTTGTTGCAGAAAGGCGCTTCCGCTTTGCGGGCCATATTTTACGCCTACCCCCTCATCGTCCAGCTAAGATTGCCATGACATGGCGTCCACGCACTGGCAAGTGAAAGCAAGGCCGACCAAAGACCGACCACATGGCGTCGAACATTCATGGACGATCTGAGAACTGTCGACATTGCCTGGGACGAAGCTGAAGCAGTCGCTGCTGACCGACATCGATGCAGATCACTAGGTGCCCGATGCGCCACCCGGCGTAGGAGGAACTAAGTGCTAAGTGTAAGTAAGTTTCCACAAGTTGCACTTATCTCATCTCATAGCAAAGCGGTCTACTTTCAGTGTTCTGACAACAGTTACTAGCCACGCTTCATATGGAAAGCTAGCCACTGGCATTAGCAAGTAAATGAATCAATTTCATTTGTTACAGTTAGCATCGTAACAAATGAGTTTTATCTTTCTAATCACCTTGGTCAACATGTTGATGCAGAGAAGATGGAGCACACAAAAGTAATTAATTAGTAAGAAAAGCTGTAGCTATGATAGAGAAGGGACAGCATTTAATAAAACAGGTAAGTTGAGCAGATGCAGGCTCAGCAGCACTTTTTGATTCACATACAGTGGCTTGCAAAAGTATTCGGCCCCCTTGAACTTTTCCACATTTTGTCACATTACAGCCACAAACATGAATCAGTTTTATTGGAATTCCAGGTGAAAGACCAACACAAAGTGGTGTACACGTGATAAGTGGAACAAAAATCATACATGATTCCAAACATTTTTTACAAATAAATAACTGAAAAGTGGGGTGTGCGTAATTATTCAGCCCCCTGAGTCAATACTTAGTAGAACCACCTTTTGCTGCAATTACAGCTGCCAGTCTTTTAGGGTCTGTCTCTACCAGCTTTGCACATCTAGAACTGAAATCCTTGCCCATTCTTCTTTGCAAAACAGCTCCAGCTCAGTCAGATTAGATGGGCAGCGTTTGTGAACAGCAGTTTTCAGATCTTGCCACAGATTCTCGATTGGATTTAGATCTGGACTTTGACTGGGCCATTCTAACACATGGATATGTTTTGTTTTAAACCATTCCATTGTTGCCCTGGCTTTATGTTTAGGGTATTTGTCCTGCTGGAAGGTGAACCTCCGCCCCAGTCTCAAGTCTCCTGCAGACTCCAAGAGGTTTTCTTCCAAGATTGCTCTGTATTTGGCTCCATCCATCTTCCCATCAACTCTGACCAGCTTCCCTGTCCCTGCTGGAGAGAAGCACCCCCAGAGCAACAGACTGAACTATGGAAAAAATGAGTGGTTGTAGTGATTGTGATGGTGGTTGCTGACTTAACTCTGAGACTCCAGAACACAAGGACATGGGCTGGATAGGCTCGCCTGAGCATCCAGCGGACACAGGAATGGGTGCAGACACCCGCCGGACACGAGCCGCTCCCACCCGAGGATTAGGTAAGGGTGCGGAGGTAGGCTGTGTCCTGGCTGGCCTCACCCTGGGAGCCAGGACAGGTACCGTGACAGCTGGGCAACTGCTGTCCCCACCCGAAGAGCTGGTACGGGTGCAGGGACTGGCAGAGCCTCAGCCAGCCTGGAAACCAGAGCAGGGACCAGCTGGACCTCAGCCTCCCTCACCCAAGGGACTGGTACAGGTGCAGGGGAAAGCTGGGCCTGAGCTGCCCTGGGTGCAGGGACAGGAGGCAGAGAGTGGAGCTCAGGAGCATTTTCACTGACGCTGGCACCATCCAGGGGTAAAGTCATACTAACAGTCTCATGAGATGCTGCCTGAACAGTGTTAACTGGGACGGACACAAAAGCATGGTGAGCAGGTTCAAAGTTAAATGGTTCTGAAACACAAAACTCAACTTGATTCAATAGTTCTGAGGCACTGAGTCCAAGCTTCGTAGCCAGTTTTAATATGGCAGATGGCACTCTGTTGTTAGTCACATTTTCCATCTGAGGCACAGAAAAAATACAGTGAGGTACTGGCGGAGCATCACAAAGAGTCTCAGATACAGGATCAGGATTATGAAGGTTCAGAGGAGCTGGTTGAAAAACTAAAGTGTTCATAGGAGCAGCATGGCTAACTGTGGATGAAATGGCAGAAGGTCTGGTACCAGATTGCAGAGAATGTGGCAAACAGTCATTTTCACTCACGGAAGTTGTCTGCTCAGCTGCCGTGGAGCGATGGCGGCGTGAACGCCGCTTTCTCCTGGAAGAGGGAGGAGACGAGTTGGCCTGCGAATCCTCCAGCGGATTTGGCTGAAAATCCTCCAGCTCTTCACACAGGAGTGGCTGCTCAGGGCGGACATGCACAGTAGAAACAAGGAAGTCCTGGATTAAAGGGTGGAGCATGCCAAATAACCAGGGGAGTCCAGAGATCTTCCGTTGTAAGCGGAGAGCTAGCTCCTTCTGGTATTCCTTAAATGGCAGCGCAAACCACTCCTGGCAGAGAAATTCTACTGTGTAGATCATGTCCTCCTGGAGCTCAGCGGAGGGACTGTGAGCTGCTGGGTCCATTGTCTGGTCGTAGTCTTCTGTCACGTTTCGGCTGTGTGCAGGCAGGAGAAGGACCCAAACGCAAAACTCACCACACAGGAATTAAACTCAAAAATACTGCTTTATTGCAAAATGGCATGAAAAACTAAACCAAACTGGGACATGGATAAACTGACAGACATACACAGGGAAACACAGCCATGAGGGAGACTACGACACTGACAAAGAGAAACACAGGGCTTAAATACACTGAGGGATAACGAGGGAATGATACATAGCAGGAGAGCACAGCTGGGAGTAATCAGGCTGGACGAGACAAGGGAAGCCAAACTAGAAACACTGACATGAGACACGGACCCTCAAGGTAAAACAGGAAACACACTGACTGAACTCTAGACATGTAAACTTAACAGCAATTGGGGAGACAGAACATAGGAACCTCAAACATGGTACAGAAAGGCACAGTAGACACAACATGGAACACAGGGAAGCCATATTACAAAACCTAAGAACTAAACCTATGATAACCATAACTGAAACCTAGGGAAGTAACAAACACAGTACAACAAAGGACTCAACATATAAGCCATGCCACCCTCCTGGGAAGAGCTGAGGAGAGCCCCAGATGAGTGGTCACCCAGTAGCCACGGCCAGAAGGGGCTGCAGTGGCTTGCCCGCCGGCTCTGCCGGCAGCCAGCTATGCCAGAGTGAACTGAGCCACAGGCCCAGAGGCCCGAGAGTTCCCTTTGCCCCGGAAGAGGCCTGACCGGGCAACAGGCACCAGGCCCCGCCAAGTAGTCACCGGGAGTGAGCTGGTACATACCTGAGCGCCCAGCCCCGGACACAAAGAACCACCAACGCACCGACCCCTGAGGGCATCAGTTTCCGGCAGGGAGTGTGATGAGGGGAAATAAGCCTTTGGAGGGCCTGTTAGTTCCCAGAGAGGAAGACCCGACTTGACATATAAACACAGACAAACAGGCACACACAGACAGAAACATGCATACCCACCCTGATGCACACATATACAAATACTCAGCACTCACCCAACGTAGGGATAGACATACATGGACACTGTACACACAATCACACTCCCCAAACAAACTCTATACCCCAGGTCCAGGTACCCTTGCCCCTGGAGGGGGAAACGGCACCTACACCCAGGAGATGTTACCTTTTCCCCCGGGGTGGAGGCAAGCAGACCGCCCCAGGCTCCGCAGCAGCAGGGAGGCCCCGCATCCCAGATCCCAATCGGACGGCCAACACCTCCTCCCAGCCCCCCCGCCCCGATGGCCAACAGAGAACAGGGGTGCCCACCCTCAAGGCCCTATATGTATGTGTTATGAGAGTGTGAGTAATGTGGATGTCTAAGTTGTGGAATAAAATTGAGGCACAGGTGGCCAGAAGGGGACGGGGGGGGGGGGGGGGGATGCCTCCCCTGCACCCTGGTGACATAACCGCACCCCAAGGCCCTACTTGTGTGGGTGGGTGTGTTGGAGTGGGAAGAGGGAGGCAGCCGGGGATGGGGAGGAAAAGAAGGGAGGAGCAAGATGCCCCTCCCTGGGGCCAGCTCCCCCACTGACCCCTGTAGGCACGCCCGTCCACCAAGGCAAGGGAGCCCAGGCCCATCCAGATCGGGAACTTTGCCCATCAGAGTATGCTTGTAGCTCATATGCATACAGCCAGGATGGTTTGCCACTTCATTTTAGCTGTTAAAGTACGCTTCTAGCTCATATTCAGAAAGGTAGGATGGTTTGCCACTGAATTTTGTGTTGTGCGCATGCGCAGAAACAACGGGTAGGATGGTTTGCCAGGTAGGATGGATTCCCAGAACAGAAGGAAATGGCTCTAAGAGCCATTTCGTTCGCGACCGACCCATCACTAGCTTCTTGCTCTTATTAACAAAGGTAGCATGTTTTGGCACGTAATTCTTCCCATCAGAGTATGCTTCTAGCTCTTATTAACAAAGGTAGCATGTTTTGGCACGTAATTCTTCTCATCACAGTATGCTTCTATTAGGAGTTGGTGGGGTTTCTCTGGTGTGGTGTCATGGGGTTTGCTTCTGTTTTCAGCACAGGTAGGTGGGGCGGTGTGTCACGGAATGCTGACACACCGGCGGTACATCAGACGTCATTTGAACTCAATTCAATTCAATTTTATTTATATAGCGCCAAATCACAACAAAAGTCACCTCAAGGCGCTTCATAGGTACAGAGCAAGCACTTTGGACAGTGGGAAGGAAAAACTCCCTTTTAACAGGAAGAAACCTCCGGCAGAACCAGGCTCAGGGAGGGGCGGGGCCATCTGCTGCGACCGGTTGGGGTGAGAGAAGGAAAACAGGATGAAAGACATGCTGTGGAAGAGAAACAGAGATTAATAACAGATATGATTCAATGCAGAGAGGTCTATTAATACATAGTGAGTGAGAAAGGTGACTGGAAAGGAAAAACTCAATGCATCATGGGAATCCCCCGGCAGCCTACGTCTATTGCAGCATAACTAAGGGAGGATTCAAGGTCACCTGGTCCAGCCCTAACTATATGCTTTAGCAAAAAGGAAAGTTTTAAGCCTAATCTTAAAAGTAGAGATAGTGTCTGTCTCCCGAATCCAAACTGGAAGCTGGTTCCACAGAAGAGGGGCCTGAAAACTGAAGGCTCTCCCTCCCATTCTGCTTTTAAATACTCTAGGAACAACAAGTAGGCCTGCAGTGCGAGAGCGAATCCTGCTCCTCACATACAAGGTCTTACCCTGTATGTGAGGAGCAGGATTTTGAATTCAATTCTGGATTTAACAGGAAGCCAATGAAGGGAAGCCAAAACAGGAGAAATATGCTCTCTATTTCTAGTCCCTGTCAATACTCTTGCTGCAGCATTTTGGATTAGCTGAAGGCTTTTCAATGAGTTTTTAGGACAGTTTTACAGCCTGGAAGTAATAAATGTGTGAACTAGTTTTTCAGCGTCACTCTGCGACAGGATATTTCTAATTTTAGAGATGTTGCGCAAATGGAAGAAAGCAGTCTTACATATCTGTTTAATATGTGCGTTGAAGGACATATCCTGGTCAAAAATGACTCCAAGGTTCCTCACAGTGTTACTGGAGGCCAAGGTAATGCCATCCAGAGTAAGAATCTGGTTAGATACCATATTTCTAAGATTTTCAGGGCTGAGTAACCTCAGTTTTATCTGAATTAAGAAGCAGAAAGTTAGCGGCCATCCAGGTCTTTATGTCATTAAGACATTCCTGCAGTTTAACTAATTGGTGTGTGTTATCTGGCTTCATAGATAGATAGAGCTGGGTGTCATCTGCATAGCAGTGAAAATGTATGCTATGTCTTCTAATGATGCTGCCTAAGGGAAGCATGTATAATGTAAACAGAATTGGTCCTAGCACTGAACCCTGTGGAACTCCATAATTAACCTCAGTGTGTGAAGAGGACTCTCCATTTACATGCACAAATTGGAGTCTATTAGATAGATATGATACAAATCACTGCAGTGCAGTACCTGTAATACCTACAGCATGTTCTAATCGCTCTAATAGGATATTATGGTCAACAGTATCAAATGCTGCACTGAGGTCTAGCAGGACAAGCACAGAGATGAGTCCACTGTCAGAGGCCATAAGAAGATCATTTGTAACCTTCACTAAAGCTGTTTCTGTGCTGTGATGAACTCTGAAACCTGACTGAAACTCTTCAAATAAGCCTCTGCAGATGATCTGTTAGCTGTTTGACAACTAATCTTTCAAGAATTTTGAGATAAAAGGAAGGTTGGAGATCGGCCTATAATTAGTTAAAACAGCTGGAATAAGTGATGGCTTTTTGTGTCATTGTATAATTCCTGTCAGCTTGAAGGTCTTTGGTTTGTAGATCATTAAGAGAGAGGTTGATCATATTTAAGGTTGATGCATTCATTAATGTTTGTGCCATTGATGACAAATGCTTGTTATCTTCCTTGTGCATGTTTGGCATTTTCATCTCTGACAAACAGCTGTTAAAGAATGAGGAACTGCAACAGGCTGAAAGTGTAAAGGAAGTAGGTGGCTGAACATTCCACATTATTACATTACTAAAATGTTTCCTGCTTCACTTCACAGAACCAAAACAAGCAAAAACAACAAACCCTCCCAGTTTACAGTCCCAGAGTCAGACCGCGCATCCTGCAGCAGTGCAAAAAAAAGAAAAGACGCCACAAAACAGCCTCAGGCGGCCCATCACTGCAAGAAAAGAGTTCAGGTGGCAGCACGCTGAGCTCCGGGATCATTCTGTCACGGTTTGGCATGGCAGACCGTGGGGGTGTAGGGAAGGAGGACCCAGGTGCAGTGCTCTGTGTGTAAACAGTGCGTTTATTTACAGTGTATGGAACTAAACAACAATAAATCCCCATGCTTTCCCCAGACTCCCATGTCGTGTCTTCTCCCAGTGTTTGTGCTCTCCGCTCCCGTGTCTCAGCACTCCCCGTGCTGGCTGCTGTCTGGCACTCCACACCTCTCCTGGGGACACAACAGAAGCAGCCGTCAGGACACATATAACCGCGGGCATATACACACTAACTAAGCTCAACAGGAAGACTAAGGCGGAGTCTCATGCAATTATTCGCGTCGGTGGGAGCTCCAAGACTCTCCTAAGTAGCTCCCACCGATGAGGCCTGATCAGCAGCAGGTGTGTGGCTTCGGGTGTGGCCAGTCCGCCAGCAGGGCCACACCCACCAGGCCTGAAGGTGCCCACATAAACACATATACAGTGGGGCAAAAAAGTATTTAGTCAGCCACCGATTGTGCAAGTTCCCCCACTTAAAATGATGACAGAGGTCAATAATTTGCACCAGAGGTACACTTCAACTGTGAGAGACAGAATGTGAAAAAAAAATCCATGAATTCACATGGTAGGATTTGTAAAGAATTTATTCGTAAATCAGGGTGGAAAATAAGTATTTGGTCAATAACAAAAATACAACTCAATACTTTGTAACATAACCTTTGTTGGCAATAACAGAGGTCAAACGTTTACTATAGGTCTTTACCAGGTTTGCACACACAGTAGCTGGTATTTTGGCCCATTCCTCCATGCAGATCTTCTCAAGAGCAGTGATGTTTTGGGGCTGTCGCCGAGCAACACGGACTTTCAACTCCCGCCACAGATTTTCTATGGGGTTGAGGTCTGGAGACTGGCTAGGCCACTCCAGGACTTTCAAATGCTTCTTACGGAGCCACTCCTTTGTTGCCCGGGTGGTGTGTTTTGGATCATTGTCATGTTGGAAGACCCAGCCTCGTTTCATCTTCAAAGTTCTCACTGATGGAAGGAGGTTTTGGCTCAAAATCTCACGATACTTGGCCCCATTCATTATGTCCTTAACACGGATCAGTCGTCCTGTCCCCTTGGCAGAAAAACAGCCCCATAGCATGATGTTTCCACCCCCATGCTTCACAGTAGGTATGGTGTTCTTGGGATGCAACTCAGTATTCTTCTTCCTCCAAACACGACGAGTTGAGTTTATACCAAAAAGTTCTACTTTGGTTTCATCTGACCACATGACATTCTCCCAATCCTCTGCTGTATCATCCATGTGCTCTCTGGCAAACTTCAGACGGGCCTGGACATGCACTGGCTTCAGCAGCGGAACACGTCTGGCACTGCGGGATTTGATTCCCTGCCGTTGTAGTGTGTTACTGATGGTGACCTTTGTTACTTTGGTCCCAGCTCTCTGCAGGTCATTCACCAGGTCCCCCCGTGTGGTTCTGGGATCTTTGCTCACCGTTCTCATGATCATTTTGACCCCACGGGATGAGATCTTGCGTGGAGCCCCAGATCGAGGGAGATTATCAGTGGTCTTGTATGTCTTCCATTTTCTGATGATTGCTCCCACAGTTGATTTTTTCACACCAAGCTGCTTGCCTATTGTAGATTCACTCTTCCCAGTCTGGTGCAGGTCTACAATTCTTTTCCTGGTGTCCTTCGAAAGCTCTTTGGTCTTGGCCATGGTGGCGTTTGGAGTCTGACTGGTTGAGGCTGTGGACAGGTGTCTTTTATACAGATGATGAGGTCAAACAGGTGCCATTCATACAGGTAACGAGTGGGGGACAGAAAAGCTTCTTACAGAAGACGTTACAGGTCTGTGAGAGCCAGGGATTTTCCTTGTTTGAGGTGACCAAATACTTATTTTCCACCCTGATTTACGAATAAATTCTTTACAAATCCTACCATGTGAATTCATGGATTTTTTTTTCACATTCTGTCTCTCACAGTTGAAGTGTACCTCTGGTGCAAATTACTGACCTCTGTCATCATTTTAAGTGGGGGAACTTGCACAATCGGTGGCTGACTAAATACTTTTTTGCCCCACTGTACACACACACACACACGCAAACAGGGAGAAGGACAGCAACACCAAATATACATACAATAATAATATAATTCATAACTGCTCCTGGTTCCTGGGTCACTCCGACCCAGGACCCTGACAGCAGGTGCACGTCATTTCGCGTCAGTTTGCTGCATAGTCGTATTCAAAAGCGGAAGATGTCGGACATGGCTGAAGCGAGTGGCTGTTTTATGAAGTGGACATATTCCCGTATCTTCACTTTTCTGAAACAAGCAGACAAGAATATTACAGTAATATGTAAGCTATGTCCTGGGAAGGAAAAACTATCGGCTGCTGTTAATAGCACGAGTAATCTACTGAAGCGCCTGACACGAGAGCAGGGACGAACACTTCTGAGTGATCCTTGTTCATCATCCATGGATAACACCGCGGCAACTCCTGCTAAGCAGGCAAAACTTGATTTTACTTCAGCAGGTGAGCTTAAAAAAATGATTGCGGGCTACATTGTGGAAGAGATGCTACCACTGCGTACTGTAGAGTCTCCATCTTTAAAAAAATTATTTATTATTTAAAGAGTTTAATTTCTATTGTTTGTCCACTCAAGGTTTATAGGGATTTTAAGAAGTATTTAGTTAAATTACTTATTTAGTAATTAAGTTACTTTTCTGACACAGTAATTAGTAATTAGTATTAGTAATTAGTATTTTAAATACAATATTGACTAAGTAATTAGTAATTAGTGATTAATTACTTTTTTAAAGTAACTTACCCAACACTGGGGGCAAGAGCTACTGCGCGCATGTCTCGGTGATTGCATCCATCCACCGCTTCTTCGGTCTTCCTCGCGGTCGGCGGCCTCGAGTTGGAGGGTTGTTCTTGACACTGAATTCTCCTCACTGCGCATGATGTGTCCATACTACTGTAGGCACGCTTCCCTCATCTTCTTTTCAATTGGGGCAACTCAGAGTCGTTTCCAAACACCTTCATTTGTCACACGATTCAGGCGGGTTAAGCCGACCATCCACTTGGAGCATTTTCATCTCCATAGCATTGAGGATCTGCCGTATGACTGTCTTGTAGATCTTAGATTGAGGTGTTCGGGCATCCTCCTATCGCACAGGATGCGCATTCCGGCGAGCCTCAATGGACGCCAACCGGTGATGCTAAGCGGTGGTGAGGTACCTGCAGGGCATCTGACTTCGCTGGTGACATTCTGGTAGAGTAGCTGCACGCATATTTTTTTACATATTCTTCTGGGACGCTATGTGTCAGAAGCGCTTTCCAGATAAGGTCGTGTGGGACATGGTTGAAAGCTTTCCCCAGTTCAAGAATACCATGTGCACCATCCAATTCTTCTCCCTGTGTTTTTCCATAAGCAGTCGAGCGGCATGGGTGGTTTCAGTGGTGCCGGAGCCCCTGACAAATCCACACTGGTTTGGGCTAAGCTCAATGATATCACAAAGGCGTTTATCCATTACTCACTCAAAGATTTAATGTATACTTTATACTTTATTGATCCCCGTAGGGTAATTCCTGTCTGCATTTAACCCATTCACTCTGTGAAGCAGTGGGCAGCCATTGGGCGCCCGGGAAGCAGTGTGTAGGGATGGTATCTTGCTCAGGGGTATCAAATCAAATCAGATCAAACTGAGCTGTAACTGTTCAACTAAAGTAAGTAATATGTGATGCTTGTGATTGTTTACTTTAAAGTACGGAGTTTGTAGCAAACAATGCTTTTCACAATCAGAGCATTATAGCGGATTATAATGGGGACGCTTTTATTTTGTACAACCGTCAGTACACAGGAAGTAGTTCCTGTGTACTAACGGTAACTTAACCTCGCACTAATGCTGTTTAGTTGCATAGTGTGAGCAGTTGAAGTATACTATATTTTTCTGATCTTTGTATATGATTATGTTAACTATGTTGTATCATGTCTATATTTGAGTATGTCACTTGTCTATTCTCTTTATTTATCCTTTATTTGTATTGTTTATTTCCTTTGTAGGAAAACACACACACACACACACACACACACATGTACACCCGCAACTGTGTTTACAGCCCCAGAAATTAAGTGGTGACAGTAAAGTGCCTAAAACGGAACCTCAAGCTCCTTCTTTCATACTCGGGGACAATTTGGTCTTAAGTGGTGTTCTGGCCGACACCCCGGGGTGACCGTAGTGCTCAAAGACTGAATCAGTGCCACAACCGTGCCTAGCTTTGATATCTCCAGTACAAGTGTAATGAAATCAGTTTTTCTGCCTTTTTTGTTGGCCTTACTGTAGATGTTTAAGACGCTGTAATTCTTAATGTTTGTAACCTGAATGGTATGTTTTCAAGTGAAGTTAGATTCTGTGATTTATTAAAGTCTATTTGGTTGTCTACAATTGTCCAACATAAACACAGAATATATACATATTCTGTGTTTATGTTAGACAATAGACTTTATAGACAATATGTGAGTTTTATTTATCCCACTGTAACATCCCCAAAATGCCTACTATATATGACTTGCTGCTTACACCCAGAGTTACACAGTAACAGATGTCCCAAATGGAATGTCCAACCGCACCAGTCATGCTCAACACCGGATGGTCTTATTTTTATTCGCTCTCGACTCAGCTGCAAAGTGCTTACAGTTAGTTACGGGTCAGTTTCCATTTCATCAGAATTATCTGCTGTCATCCAGCCATAAGGTGAGCAATGGTTTAACCAATTTCTCATCAAACCATAAAGGGAAGCCGAATTTAAATAGAACATAGGATGTAAGTTAAGGAAATACGAGAGTCTCTCAGTCAACTGAGTGACTGTTTAGCGGTGGGGGGGAGCAGCTAATAGTTATTTAGTTGGTGGGTTCTGTGTTTGTGGTTAGTGGATGTCTATGGGTTGTTGTTGTTGTTTTTTATCAGACTAGGAGTGAACAAAAGCAGAAAATAAAAAACAGTAAAGATGCAGACTGTGAAAGTCTGCTTTATACCATAAATAAAACCTTTTTTACACTACCACACTGCAAAAACTCAAAATCTTACCATGTTTTATCAGTTGTAACTGATATTAGAGTTTTTGTGTTTTAAGCCTTTTGTTTTAAGGTTGTTCTAGGTAGCATGAATGCATACCACAGATTCAGATTCATCACAACAGATTCTGCAGTATTTTAATCTGGATCAATGTCTACATGGATCTGCAGTTTATACCTTCACCAGTGGAATGGCTGAAAAGTATAAGTGAAAATATTTACTTCTGCACTTCACAAGAAACTTCCTGATGGCCATCAAGAAAGAGTTTGCCAAAAGACAGTTACTCTATCAGTCCACTAGAGGGGCTCGCTGCCTGTGCTTATTTTTCTGTCCACATATTTGCTGTCATATGTGAAGTCGCCAAAAACTCCAAACCATGAAGTAAATCCAGCTATTTGGCTTAAAACAAACATCAAACTCAAGCCCCAATATAAATACACATGATTAAAACAGAATGAGCCCCAACATTAAAGACTTTTATGTTTCGTTTCGGGGTTTTTTAATGTCACTGAACTGAAGGAGAAAGTGATTGAGATTCAGACACTCTGATCCCCGTCCTACTAGCAGGAAGAATAGATCTATCTATCTATCACTGAACAATCCTTAACAATTATCACATTCAAGTTGTTATAAAAAAAATTTATTTTTATTTTTCACATTTTAGAATAATCTGAAGATATAGAGTTTTTAACTTCTTTATTTTAGTTACTCGCCAAAGAAAGCAATACATTACATTATTCATTACATTATTTTTTGCATTACTCTGTAAGAACTGACCTGAAACACATTGCCACATGATTAACAATGTCACATCAGAAAAGTGATGTCACAGATGAAGGGAGCAGTAGAGGTTTATTTTCCCAGACGTTCATGTGACCAGAAGTGTTTACACAAATAAAAGAGTTGACTCTTTGCTGATCATTAGAGAAATGCAGACTTAAGGTACTTCCACATAGGCTTCACTTTTCAGACCTGGAAACTACATCCATGGTTTGTATACAAAAGTTTAAATCAGGCCAATCATTAGAGGCACTATTATTTCTGTTAATAAAAGTATTTCAGTTCAAAGATGTCAGTTAAAAAATGTCATCTTCTCATTAAAGCACAAACACATCACAGCAGATCTCAAAATGTCGGACCGTTACTCAAACTCTTATACCCTCTGATGGCCCCCACCTAGTCATAAAAACCTAAACACATGCTTTCTATCTCTCAGTGAGCCTGACTTATGACCTTGGCTCCCAAGGAACTTCTTTGTCTGTTTTTAGCTTTTTAATTGACCATTTACTGTAACTGATGCATGTCATATTCATCACATTATACCTTGATTAAAGGTATAATGTGACATATGACAGTATAATAATCTCACAATATATAAGCAAATACATATCTATATACAGTTAGAACAATTAGAACAATTTCCATAAAAGTTGAACAAAACTGATGTAATTATTTGCAGAAAAAATATTGGATAAGTAATTTTTTAAATTACTTTTAGTCATAATTTAGCACCAGTTCACAATAGCAGTCAATTTATATTGTAAAGACCCTAAAACCATAATAAAAAAGAGGTTTTCCATGCATTTCTGTCTAATCACATTCCTCTCAAACTGATTCAAAGCAAACAAAAATGGTAAAATGATGTTAAGAGAAGAAAAACAAGATTGACATTATTAGACATACTGGAACTGGATTCGACTGGACAAGGTTTGGGGTTTTCTAAGAAATTCACATTAGCTGACAATAGCCTCGGTTTTTTCCTATTTCTGTTTTGTTTTTTCCTATTTCCGTTGTGTTTTGTGTGGTTTGTAGCATTTTTCTGTTCAGTGGAACTGGATGGGACTGGACAAGGTTTGAATTTTTCTAGAAGTTCACATCGATCGACCACAGCCTGGATTTTTCCAGTGTGAATATTATCATATGTCCCAGTGATTGACGTTGTGCGGATCTTTCCATCACCGTAAGTACGCCTGAGGAGTGCTGTGAATGAGATATCAACTTTTTCTTTGCGCCGAACAGTGGAAAATTTACAGGAGTGGTTTGGTGGCACGGTAAGCACCACAGAGGCAGTGTCAGTCATACTTTCTGTCACAGTGCCTCCCTTTGTATACTGAAACTGCATCTCTGCGCTGACTTCAACAGCTCCTCCCACAAGGAGTGGAATGCCAGTGTTAATGGTTGTTTTAGCCCCAAACTTGAAAGAAAAGGCAAAGTCCCACCTCTGCTGCACCTCATATGTCTTTGAGAGTGTCACTGTTTTCACTACTGGGTGACATTCATGGTTGCTGATGGTTGCTTCATGCATGACCTCAGGAGGAAATTTGAAGACTTTAGAATCATCATTGTTGTATCTGACATTGTAGATCAGTTGGCTGATTACATTTTCACTGATGGTCAGGACCTCATAGTTGTATGAATATTCTTTACTAGTATAAGGCAAGTACAAAGCCTTATCTTTAGTGGACACCTTCCCCAGTCCATATTGCTTCTTGCCCACATATATTTGCTCCCCTGGGCAGGTCCAGACTGAATTCTTCGGTACTGAACCATACGAATCAACCTTCCACTCCAGGATCTCAAAGTCGTCTTTGTTAACCAATATTTCAAATTTATAACCTATTATAGTCTTTTTATTACTGGAAAAGGAGCAATATCGACCTTTGCTGGGCGTATAAAAGCCAGCGTCACACTTAAACTTACAGATATAATCATATCGATTTGTATTGCGATTGTAAATCGAGACGGTATGATTAGGAATAGAGTTTTTCCAGGTCACCCACATCAGGTTAGTGCCCTTGATAGGGACAACGGAGGAAGACTGAACATGCCTCTTCTGTCTAAAGTTACGAACACTTAGAAGTGGCAGATTTGTTTGCATCGGTCTGTTCACTGCAGTTGGAGAGATGCCACTGGAATCTGTTCATGTGGATAAAAGTGGATAAAAAGGAAAAGGACATGCATGAAATTTTAAAATGCAGATACACAAAAAGTAAAATGATGGAAAAATCATTAACCATCAGAATAAAGGTAGCAATATAAAGATTTTTTGAGATTTTTATTAATTGCTTTCATTTGCATCACTTTGCTTGATGACTAGGTGCAATCAAAATACACCGTATAATAGCATCATTATACAGCATCAATAGGAAAAAAAATACATAAATATGATACATTATCATTTTACTTCTATATATTTCCTTATTTTACTATTAAGAAAATATTATAATATTTGCTTAATATTTTACTTTTTTCCTAAAATGTGATTGTGACAACATGTGTTGGGAACCTAACTCAATATAAGAAGGGAGGGAGGGGTTGTTTTTCTGCTCTTTTCTTGGAGGGGGATTTCCATTCCCAGCTCTTGGCTGTAAATTTAGCCAAGAGCTGGGCCCAGCTCCAAATAAAGGGGTACAAGTATATACTGCTTGGGCGTTGTCTGTTTGGCACACTATTCCTTTTACTTTTAAACCCATTTGAAACAGTATGAAATTAAGTTATTAGCCTCTGTATCACATTTGCTGTCAGACATTTGATTAAGCATATAATTTACCAAATTTCTGCTGACAGTTTGTGCTTACCGTCTTTCTGCTGCGTACTGTTCTCAATGTCATGGGAACTGGCTGAAGACAGGATTAGCAGGATCAGCAGCAACAACACTGGCAAATGTATGTGGGATATGAAAACAGGGGGAAAAACATGTAATCAGGAGTGTATAAAATCAATAAAAGCTCTGAACAGCAAAGCTATGAAGACACTGAGTCAAGAGTCTGAACTGTCTCAAGATGGGGAATTCCTTTTGAAAGAGGAGCTAAACGTTTACAACCTGTTTTGAAAATGTGTAATGTTTGTAAAAAATTGGTAAAGAACACAATAAGCAGTGCTCACCTTCCATCTTCGGTCTGCTTTCGCTTGCTTCAACTGCCCTGTGACTTCCTTGTGATAAAGTATGTATGTACTTACTTTCTCTTTCCACTCTCTTTTAAGGGGGCCAGTGGGATAAAAATAGGATGTGGAATAAAATATACTTAATATGGTCGTACAGAAATAAGGTTAATAGGAAGTTGGAGACAAATTCCTAAATAATTATTTTACCAGTTTGTGTAATGCTTTGCCATTAAACACTCTTGATGTTAAATAAATGAGGTGTAAACCAGCTGTTAGACCCTATGCTGGTGCAGCAGGTCCCAGGTTCCTCCTGGTGCGCGTCAATGCAAATGTGGCAAGGATGCAGGCAGTTCCTGGAGGATCAAGGTGCTAAAACAATTGACTGGCTCCCACGCTCACCTGACGTATGTTTACTAAGGTTTAAGTAAGATAAGATAAGATAAGATAAGATAAGATAAGATAAGATACCTTTATTAGTCCCACAAGGGGAAATTTCATGTTAAGGCTGCCAACCTATTGCACGCAATGGCGGCGCCATCTTACCCTCCGACCATACATACATTACACAGAAACATCACATGGGGAAGACAGGTCAGAGAGGTATAACAATGGAAAAAGCACCACATGAGGAAAGATAAGGAGAAAAAATAACTCCCCCCAGACTGAGCTCCAACAGAGAGATCAGTTTGAGAACAGAAAAAAACACCTCTGCACATAGCACATGACAAAACTCTTAATACACCAAAGAAACACATGACAAGCAACAGGGATGGGTAAAGGGTGAGAGACAGCCAATGTAGACAGTACATCCAGGTCTGCAGCCTATGCGCTGGTCTCCTTGATCCACTGTCAGCATCGGAAGGGAATAAGCGTCGAAGGCGTTTGGAGGGGGGATGAGTCTACATCTGCATGTGTATATATATATCTGTGTGTGTGTGTATTCTGGCCTGTCTTCCAGCCAACCCAAGTGGCCTTGCATAGAATGGGAGGAACAGTCTAAACACAGTCCGTATCAGGGTGTTGTTGTTCAGCTCCGGCCTTAAGACCACAGCTGGCGCCGAAGGGGTATCCGCATGAAGTGATGGTGTTTTTTACTTTACTGCGAACAACTCATATGAATTTCAAAGCTGTTCTAACAGTCCAACACTGGTCTCTCAATCTCCCGTTGGAGAGCCGTGAGCTTCTCCATGATGTTATCAAACTTACGCTCCGTGATGTTGTCATTCTTGTGCTCAAAGAGCCGATTCTGAGAACTATATAGTAATGGTGATGCTATTTCCTGGAGAAATATCTGGTGAATTGATTGGACAGGTGGCAGAGAAGAGGCACAAAGAAGTTGTGGGAATAAAGAAAATATTTTACTGCTACATATAGCTTTCATCATTATCATTGCATTAAAAGTTCATTAAAAGCTACTAGCATTAGATTAAAACTTTTATTACAGGTGCGGCCATAATCAGTTTATACACACATTGCAGGTTGTGCTCATCAAAGAGTTGATGCTAAGTCTATTTAAAGGTCTTAAGCTTCGTTTGGCTTGATGTCCCGACGATCTATGGTGTAAGTGACTCGGAGCAACAGAAGGTTAAATGCATACACGCTTACAAACACAAAGGCCTGGAATTCATTTTGCTTCTAACTGCATTTGAGTTTGCCTAGTAACAGGTGACAGAAGAAGAGTCGAGAAGAGTACAAACCCTCAGGGACCATCTGGAATGTGAAACAAATTGCCATGTATGGAAGAATGTGATTGAAAGAGGAACTTCTTTGTCTGTTTTTAGCTTTTAATTGACCATTTACTGTAACTGATGCATGTCATATTCATCAGTCATGCATGAAGGGGCGGAACCCTGATGAAATAAAAGCAGTCTGAAAGCTATTTTTGGGCGAAGATCTATGCTGATGTGTTGCAGTGTACATCTTCCCACACGTGCGTTCAATAAAATCATTGTTTGACGGCCCTCTTCTGGGCCAGTGTTGTTTTGTTCTTATCCTCAATATTTAGAATCCGGGACAAAGTCTAATAAGGAAAAATCCTCACGCTTTTGTTTCATTTGAATGATTTATGGTGACTTCAATGCAAAACACCTCTATGATATTGTTAACTATGAAAACACATCTTATGTGTTATGTATATTAATGTGTAAATGAATAATTATGTTCTCTTTTTGTCCGGGTTACTTGGATGAAGAAGTCACACATTCGTGAAAAGGAATTTCATCTTAATATATTCAATTCAATTCTATTCAATTTTATTTATAAAGCGCCAAATCACAACAAAAGTCGCCTCAAGGCGCTTCATAGATACAGAGAAAAACCCAACAATCATATGACCCCCTATGAGCAAGCACTTTGGCGACAGTGGGAAGGAAAAACTCCCTTTTAACAGGAAGAAACCTCCGGCAGAACCAGGCTCAGGGGGGGGCGGGGCCATCTGCTGCGACCGGTTGGGGTGAGAGAAGGAAGACAGGATAAAGACATGCTGTGGAAGAGAGACAGAGATTAATAACAGATATGAGTCAATGCAGAGAGGTCTATTAATACATAGTGAGTGAGAAAGGTGACTGGAAAGGAAAAACCCAATGCATCATGGGAATCCCCCGGCAGCCTACGTCTATTGCAGCATAACTAAGGGAGGATTCAGGGTCACCTGGTCCAGCCCTAACTATATGCTTTAGCAAAAAGGAAAGTTTTAAGCCTAATCTTAAAAGTAGAGATAGTGTCTGTCTCCCGAATCCAAACTGGAAGCTGGTTCCACAGAAGAGGGGCCTGAAAACTGAAGGCTCTGCCTCCCATTCTACTTTTAAATACTCTAGGAACAACAAGTAGGCCTGCAGAGCGGGAGCGAAGTGCTCTAATAGGGTGATATGGTACTACAAGGTCATTAAGATAAGATGGGGCCTGATTATTTAAGACCTTGTATGTGAGGAGCAGGATTTTGAATTCAATTCTGGATTTAACAGGAAGCCAATGAAGGGAAGCCAAAACAGGAGAAATATGCTCTCTCTTTCTAGTCCCTGTTGGACATCCTGATAATAATGAATTGCAGTCGTCCAGCCTGGAAGTAATAAATGCATGAACTAGTTTTTCAGCGTCACTCTGAGACAGGATATTTCTCATTTTAGAGATGTTGCGCAAATGGAAGAACGCAGTCTTACATATTTGTTTAAACAATCTGAAAACAATCCCGACAAAACCAGTAAATGGCTTGCATTTGTATAGCGCTTTTGTCACAGTCCTGGGTCATTTTGACCCAGCGTTTTCAGTTCTTATATTCCTTTGTATTATGATTTGTATTCTGATCCTTTTGTTATGCTTTGTTTATTAGTATTATTCTGCGTTTCAGTTATTCTTTGTGAGGGATTAGTTCTTAGGTTGTGTCTCTTGTTTAGTTTAGGTTCAGTTCAGTGTCAGGTCTGTGTCTGTTTCTTGTTTCCTGTTTTATTGTGAAAGGTTGTGCCTCGTGTCAGTGTGTCAAGCTTTGATCCCTGTGTCTCCCTCCTGTTTTCCATTCCCTGATTACTCCCCTGTGTATATAAGCCCTGTGTTTTCCTGTGTTCCCTGTTGTGTTGTACCCTCAACATGCTCCAGTTTAGTTTTTCTTTTCCAGTGTTTCAGTCCTTAGTTCCTCTGTACAGAGTTTTGTTTTGTTTGGTGAGTTTTAGAGGTTTTTGTCCCAGCAATAAAGCTGCGCTTTAAGTTTGACTTCCGTGTTGAATCCTGCATTTTGGGTCCACCACTCCTGCCTGCCTGCCACACAGCAAAGCGCTTTACACTACATTCAGTCATTCACACATACATTCACACACAGTTTTCTTTGACCAGTTTATTGCTCAAACTCAGTATCCAGACAGTGAAAGTGCACAGTCTGCTTTATGATTCAGCCATAAAGCAGCTATATAAACCTGGAGGTGTCCCGAGGTGGACTCACCGGAGAGCGACAGTAAGGGTGAGTGCTGTTCAGCACATTCATGCTCAAATTTCTAATGACAATAATCTGACATATTCAGATGTTAATTTTCTTATAAAGTGGGATATTTCATTTTATTTTATAAATGTATGTCAAATAAAAACCTAATCAGATGTGGCAAGAGGAACTCTACTATTTTAATATATAGTGTGGTTTTAAGAAATGCTTTAATATTACCATTTTAAGGCAATAAGTCATCAAATGTAGAGTTATTTTATGTGCTATATGTGTGTCTATAACTTCCACCTGACCTATATTGGAAATAATAACATGATTGTTTTTAAAAACTATTAAAAATATAAATCAAATATAAATTGATAATGCTTTAAATTTGTATTTGTTTTGTTTCACTGATGAATACTACTGTCATAAATACTGTCTCTTTTGGGTCGGTGGGATAGGGGGAAATAAGTAGAATAAATAGACTCAATACACCCAAAAATGTAACATAGAAGATAAACTACATATAAAGCGTTATTGTGGTGGCACAGATGTTTATTTCTTCTATATTTTGGGGGGTTTCAGTGAAAAGTGATTCTAACCTAAAGTCAAAAATACGGCTGTAAATTTAGTTCTTTGTCGTTTAAGGTGTTTGACACTGGTGAAGATAAAAAATTGTAATAACTGAAACTAGCTGAAAGAAAGAAATAATATTTGAAACTGTAAAATATTACACCAGAAAATATTTGAGCTAATTTGTCATTTGGATAGCTGGATTGGTGGAATAATAGATTCTGATGTTAAAGATTTAGTTTTTAAAAAGATCTCATAACTTTTCACCTTCAGATGAAGCTGTCTGTGTTGTTGCTCTCGGCCCTGCTGGCTCTGTCCTCAGCCAGTCTGCAGGACATTGTGAAGAAGAGCATACAACTCAGAAAAGGTAAGCACATCATGTGTTTTATGACATATTGTATAGAGATATGGATAACAGCTTTGTGTTACCCCCATAGTAACACTTAAACCAAAGTAAACCTGAAGTGTGTTGCGTTCAACATCCAAAGATCCCCCACAAAAATCTAGTTTCTGAATATTTTGCATATTTTGTAGCTAGAAAAAAAAGAAAGGAAAAACAACCTTAATTCAGGATCATTCAAGTGTTAAGAGGTTAAAAAGAGATTAAAGCTTGTTGCCTGAATTGTTGTTGATGTGTTTGACACTTATCTCTTCTGTTTTATGGCATTTTTTCTTTTCTTTCTTATATAGTGTCCTTACTGAAACCAGAGGTGGAGGGCCGGGTCCCTGAACCAACTGGTAACAGAAAGGTGTTGGGTCCTCTAAATCCTGCTGACCTGGAGCAGCAACAGGATCTGCCTTCCTCCTTCCTCTTTGGTGATAATGTCAACCTGCAGTGGCTGACCTGGGATGGATCTCCGCCCAATGGAGCCGTTTCCATCTACAACGGCTATACCGAGCGCATTGACTATGTCTGCAAGTACAAGTGTGAGGCTGGCTTTTATAACCCTAACCTGGGACCTTACTGCCGCTACCCCTATGGTGACCGTGAGTATTACGCCCCTGAGTTTGAGATCCTGGCTAACAAGGACAACTTTGAATTCCTGGAATGGAAGGAAGGCTCCTACGGTTCACTGCCACAACATTCAGTGAGGACGTGTGCAGGAGCTGACATCTACGTTGGGAAGAACAAGTACGGTCTCGGGAAGGTTGTTCCTCAGTTTGAGGCCTTCTTCCTGCCCTGGGAAGGTGATGAGTACTGGTATAAGAAGTACCAGGTCCTGGCCATCAACAGGGACGCCTACACCCAGCACATCTCTGATGTTAAGTACGGCATTGATGAGGTCACCATCTTCCAGTATCCTCCTGAGACCATGCGTATCTCTGGTATCACCAACAACGAGTGCCAGACAGTGGTGAAGACAGTCACCATCACAAAGACCTCAGAGGTGGAGACTACCTGGAACATCGGACGAGCCACGATGCTTGGTGTCACGGGCAGCATCACAGCCAAAATCCCCTTCATCGGCTCCGGGGGCATTGAGCTTGGTGCTGAGAAGACGCTGCAGTTCTCCAGGGGAACCACCGTAATCGAGACGCTCAGCCACTCCGTGTCTGTGGAGCTCACAGTCCCACCAAACCACACCTGCAAAGTCCGCATGGAGGGTCGCAAGATGAAAGCCGATATCCCCTACACGGCTCGCCTCAGCCGAACCTACCGCAACGGAGAAACCCAGTGGACCACCATCACCGGGACGTATGACGGAGTCCAGATCGGAGAAGTCCGGGCAGTGGTGGACCGGTGCGAACCTGTCATAGATGCCAAGCCTTGCCCCTAAAACCTGGGAGAAAACACACTAAATCATATTTTTCTGATCTTATCTGGTGATTGTGATAATGGAAGCAAATGATAACAATAAAAAATACCACTCATGTCTTTGTTGGTAAATTTATAATATCTTTCATGTGGGCAAGTGTATGAGTTTATTCAAAAATAAAGCAATTTGGCACGTTTCACTCTCCTGTTTTCTGCATTTTGTTAATTTAGCTCATTAAAATCTATAATAATAATGGATTGGATTTATATAGCGCTTTTCAAGGCACCATTTATTCACTCTCACATTCACACACTGGTGGAGGCAAGCTACGGTTGTAGCCACAGCTGCCCTGGGGCAGACTGACAGAAGCGAGGCTGCCATATCGCACCATCGGCCCCTCTGGCCAACACCAGTAGGCAGTAGCCCAAGGACACAACGACCAGGACAAAAAGCCTGGGGATCAAACCAGCGACCTTCCGGTTACAGATGTGCTTCCCAACCCCCTGAGCCACGGTCGCCCCAGAATGTTCCTATCACCAGAATGTGCCAAAAAAAAGGGTATCTGGGCAACTGAGGCCAGATATGTACTCAAGCACGGTTTTCTGTTTCTGCTATATCGTTTGTAAATTGGCACAATACTTTATCTCCTTTCAATAAAGACATATCCCTCTATTAACCCACAGCATAGCAAACAGAGTACTATTTCAGATTCATTAGAAGGCATAAATTAATTTTTTTTAAACTAAAGTGAATTGAATGGTACTTCAACTATTTATTGTTAACATACTTTGATTATTATTATAAGCAGGTGTATATTTGGGTCCAAGTTTTAAAATGATGCATTTGTTGCTTGCAGGTTTTTCTCCATTGTTTCTGTGGGGCTCATGTTGGTGTGGAAATATCAACTTTTAAAATGCTTAGAGAAAAGTTAAATCAGTCTAGAAAACAAACAAAAATCATTTAAGTAAACCAAGCTTGATGTACATAATTTCTAACGTCTCACTTCTGGTGCTTTAGATCCCGGTGTTTTAGAGTTCCCTGCACTGTCGCCTTAGAAAACTTCAGTTACAGCCATGATCTGACACAAAGACGGTCTCTCTTTGCTTAGAATAATAATTTGACTTCTGACACACAGTTTTGATGTCATGCTGCTCATTATCACAATGCTGTAATTCTAACAGGTGAACCAAGACTACAGGTTGAGTTACACAATTGAAAAGTTTATCTTTATTTTCACTGTCAGAACTTTTACAATTTTTCCTAAGTTCTAAAACATTCAAATTTCTCTTTTTGCAAGAAAATATTTACCCACAGCTTTCATCTGGTCTCACTGTAGCAACCCAAGGCAGTATCAGTATGGGTTTATAGGCATAATAACTATATAAAATAAATATATATATACCCTGGAGTATATATATATTTCTTCCCTTTATATTTGATTGATTGGTTTGATTGGTAATTTTTATTTCAACATGTGAACAATATACAAGTACATTTAGAAAAGAAAATAAGAGAAAAAAAAATACTATACAAATTACATACCAAAAAAACGTTCTGATTAATTTACATGTTGAAAGGGAGTGGGAAGAAGTAAACACTTATTTAATCCCACCCCTTTGCCATAAATTATCAGTTAATTATTCAGTTCTTGGTTAAACTTTTATTCACAATTCACATTAGTATCATAGATATAAATGTCTTTTGGTAGAAGACTGAATAAGGGAAAAGAGACATTAGTTCAGTCATTTTTTCAAGACAGCGACGCAAACTGATTTCAAACATGGGTAAGAAAATAATTTGTTGGTGTTGGACAGCTACAGAAAAACCTTCTGGAAATGATGTGCTAACATATAGTAGAGTTTTTAAAAAAGCGCTTTTAATTTGTTTTGTAGCACAACTCATTATCCAGTTTTGACAATGAATAAAATAATCATTTAATTTGAAACTGTAAATCACACTGAGAACATTTAGCCTCCATTGTGTGAAAATAAAATGGTGAGACAGAAAAACATCATCAGCTGTCTGACTGAATAACTGCTTGGCACGCTCACTGATATAGGCTGAATCTGAATAGCATAATACAAATGTTCTTTACAGACAGAGACTGAATGCTGAAGCAGCTGAAACTGGTGACTGTGCAGTTTAATCAGTGCAAATGACCTTTGCACAGCCTTGTTTGATACACAGTCCTCATTCAGACCTAAATAAATAAATTGATAATAACTTTCTGTCTGAAGGACGCGCAGAGATGGCCCTGACATCAGCGATTTTCAATGATAGCACTGTGTGTGGAGAACAATGTCCGTGCTGAGCGGCTTCTTCTCCAGCTGAATCTTGGCAGCCAGCGACATTACGCAACAAGGCCCGTCTTAATCACTGACCCGCGATTACAGGAGATCTAATCAACTTGTTCTCTGTCCGAGCTTATCTCAACGTACAGGATCTTTTCATCCGCGGCGAGAGAGAGGCCACAGCACTTTGGACATCATGCGATCGAGTAGATACGGCACACTAAATCCAAGCAAATTTATTTATGAGGCACTTTTAACGAGCTTATTAAATAAGAGCAGGGATCAATAAGGAGTCCTGTTATCGTCAGGCGCATGAGGACTTTTGTTTCCAACACTTGTGAGCTGCAGGCTTTCAGGTCAAGGTCAACAGCAGCCATCCATTCATGAGTCTTTAAGCTGACCTAAATTCTTTGCAAATTTAAGGAAAACCCTTAAATCTTGACTTCCACAGTGAAGGGAAACTGTGGCTGGCATGTTTTGGTTCTCATGGTGATTAAAAACCAATACAACAGATGAAAGTGCTCCTCATCTATAGGCCAAGAGGGGTTTGATGAGGAAGACAATGCTGTAAGCTAGGCTCCTCGTACATCTGTTGGTGTTTTGTACACTGACGTGATAAAAAGCTTTCATCAAACACCAAATGATGGAATATCTCAGTGTCTTGATGTCATTCTAAAAAAATAATCAGTCCACAAACCCCCTCAGGAGCAGCTCTTTTTTATGTACAGTACATTAACAAAGTCATTGAAAAGTTTCCACATACTATTAAAATGTTCCACATTATCTAAGTACCTGACCTGTCCCTATGTACGCACACAGTGAGTTCACACAATTTTTCCAGCATTTCATCACCTCATAGGAGATATTCACGATTTATTTTGAGGGCTGAAAAAATTTAAGTTGTTAAAACAGTGCAACCAAATTAGTTTTCTCCTTGGGTATCACAATGGAAAACCAAATTCTTTCTTACGTCTTTCAAAATTATTTTTCTTATAGCCAATTTTCAATTCAAGTTTCAATAGCAAAACTGCACCAATTCATCATCTGCATTGTAAAGTACCAGAAACAAGCATCCATACCCTGGATGTTTGACCTATTTTAGTTTTTTCAAATCCTCTGAAGACTTCATGACACTCACAGCCTCTGTAAGACTGTGTCCTTGAACAAGACACTAAAGCTGCCAATTGGCTGTAACTGTCAATATGATTACACACCATATGAGTGTAACGGTATGTTGCAGAAGCTCAAATAAACTCAGTTAGTTTTCCTCCCTCCATAGAAGTTTGATTTGAAGTTTCACATACAGTTATTTTCTCTTCAAATCTTTCAATAAAAATGTTTCGATTCAAAGTGAGCAGCAGGACAGAGCAAACTGTGAGCCAGCCAGACGAGATGCGTTATCTCTCCTGTTTATTGAGGGCAATAAGTCTGAAGGGAGGTTTTAAAGCTCCACACTTACTGCAGGTAAGAGTCACTGCAGAAGGAACCTGTCAAGGTAAAAAAAAAAAAACCTAAAAAAAACCAACAACTTCTCTATATCTGAATGAACGGCTGCTGTGGGCTTGAATTTAAGGGGTTCTGGTTTTTTTTTTTTTATCTCTGTCTTATCTGTCATGTGAAATCAATAAACAGATCAACAAATTTCAGGTCAAAATCTTTCTTACTTTTTGGGTTTATACTCGGCATTCAGGGATGATTTCTTAAGTCTGATCTTCATTTAGTAATCTTATAAACATAAAGTAATGGGACACTCAGTTTATAATTTACTGCCTTAATTACTAATTTATGTGACGCTAATCCTGCTGTGACATCCTGCAGATGTGACTTTCTTTTATTTCATTCACTTACCTGAAGTAATTTCTATACATTGTATGTGAGGGCGTGTGATACTGGTACTATTTAGATTCAGAGCTGGTTCTTTTTTCATTCATTTTGTTTCATTTTTAGAGAAAGATTTCTGTAAATGGGGATTTATATTTGATGAATTGTAGCAACATAGCTGTGTATATGGGTACAGTCATTTATAAACACCAGTGATCTTTTTCTAACAATACACTAATTAAAGATATATATTTTAAAGTACACAAGCTAAGTCAGCTGTGTGTGTCAAAGGCTCATCACACACAGGCAGAGTAATCAGCAAAGTGTTGCATATATTATGCATACAAATGTAAAAGTTTATAAATGCATCTTATTGTATAAAGTTCTCACGTCTGTTTTCTGACTAAATATTTATATCAATAAACTAAAAGTCAAGTAATATAGTTTTGATTGCCTCGGACATGAATAATAATTCTTTCAATGTATTCTGACTTGTCCAACGCAGATTACTGGTAAGTATTCCTCTATATCTGTTTAATTAAAAATAAGCAAAAAAATTAATTGTATTAAACTCGACTCCTATTTTTAATAGTTTTCCATTTTTTTTCCATTGATTTAAAACTGTGTTGACCACATGAGTTTTTTAATGGTTGTTTATTTTTAGCTTTTAGAAGTGTACATTTCCATGTTGCAGCGTTTGCGCACAGTGATTGCCAACTGGTGATGACATACTGCTGCTGGTGTTTCTTTGTGTGTCCAGATGAGGTGGTGTGTTGCTGTTCTCCTGGCAGTGCTGCAGCTGTGCAGCCCGGCGCTGCAGTCTGACCCGCTGCTCTACGTTTTCCAGGATGGGGAAGAAAAACCCAGCAGTCAGTCACATTATAATCTTACAGTTTATCACAGCACGTTACTTTAATGACTACATGACTCCTCCCACTAGAAAAATAAGAACCGTATCTGAGCTCCAGTTCTAATCACTTGCACCTGTGATTTCAACACTCGAACTTGCACACAGCTGAATCATCTACTTCTGTGTCAGACTGATAAAACCTGTATGTCAAGGATCATCAGTGTTCGTGAGAGCAAAGTCTGCAGTTTGAAGACTTCTAACTTTTAAAAAATGTATTGCTTACAAATTTGTTTTAAAATGTATTTAGGTTTTTCAGGCGAGAAAAAATTACACTGATAATTTAAAGTCTTAAAACTTAAATAAACTCATGTATCAAATATGACACACTGGGCATTAAGGGGTTAAAGCACTGGAAAAAAAGGGAGCTTTTTCTGGCCACACCAACCCTACTCAGCCTTCTTGGCAGATTTGGCTTTCTTCATTTTAGCTTTTTCTCATTTTGTTTCCCCCAAAATATATTCAAATGACGCATTGGTCTTTTGGCTCTGTAGAACATGTCCAACTTGCATCCGAGATGTGTAAGTCCAGTTAGTCAGGCAGGGACTAAAAATAAGAGGAATGTTGGAAAAGGTTCAGAGGAACCAGGTTTAATCTAAGGGATTGCTTTGTAACACTTTTTTCCATCACCTCATGTATGGTGTTACGGTGCGCTCATGTAAGGTTGTGTTAAGATTGTGAAGGTCCTGAATTTATATTAAGACTCTAACCCAATAACTGTCACTAGTGGATACACTTTCATCCTCACAGTGCTTCAAAAATAGGTATGAAACTACCTGATGTCAACAATGTTTCTTTCTGCTTAACACTTTGGTTGAAAGCAAGTGTCAGTCTTTCATTCAAACTCGATTCTGCTTTTTTTATTTTTTAAGAACATGTCTTAACAGTTTTGGTAGTAAATGTTTCAAATGAGTTGAAACTTTTGTTTGTCTAGAATAAATCCTACAGCCACTATCTTTCTATCTTCTCTTACAGAGCCATGGCTTAACCCCACCTTGGGAAATGTTGTTCCTTCCCGGGGAGCTCTCAGCCCTCCTAAAGTTGTAGAAACCTCAGAAACTAGGACGACTTCACACTCAAGCCCCATGTTTGGTGAACATGTCAACCTTAGGTGGGTCACATGGAGCGGTTCCCTCCCAAATGGCGCTGTTGCCATCTTCAACGGCTACACCGAACGTACCGACTATGTGTGCAAAGTCAACTGTGAGGCTGGTTTCTACACTCCCAGCAAAGGGAACTTCTGCCAGTACCCCTACGCTGACCAAGAGTATGCATCCTCCAAGTTCGAAGTCCTGGTTAACGTGGACAACTTTGAGTTCCTGCAGTGGGTTGAAGATTCATATGGCTCTGTTCCTGAGTATGCCATCAAAACCTGTCCCAACTCAGACATATATGTGGGTAAGAATAAGTATGGTCTTGGTAAAGTGGTGACCAAACATGAAGCCTTCTTCCTCCCCTGGGAGGGGGATGAGTACTGGTACAAAAAATACCAGGTGCTTGCTATCAACAGAGACAGCTACAGCCAGCACATCTCTCATGTGGAGTATGCCATTGACCAGATGGAGCTGTTCCACCATCCTCCAGAAGCCCTGAAGCTCACTAAGGTCACCAACCTGGAGTGCAGAGATGTGGAGAAGACAGTGACACTGGAGAAGACCAGTACAGTGGAGAAGAAATGGGACATCGGCAGGGAGACCCGCAATGGCTCTGTGTCCACCATGACAGCCAAAGTTCCCATCTTTGGTCCGGGTAATGTGGAGTTGTCCAAGGAGCAGACGGTGACCTTCTCAAAGGGGACCACCATTGTGGAGTCAATCAGTCACGCTGTCTCTGTGGAGCTGCTGGTCCCACCCAATCACTCCTGCACCGTGAGGATGGATGGCAGAAAGATGAAGGCTGACATCCCTTTCACCGGCCGGCTGAGCAGGACCAACCACAACGGAGACACCCACTGGACCTACATCACAGGCACCTATGATGGTGTGAGTGTTGGCGAAATCAATGCTGTGGTGGAACGGTGTCAGCCAGTGCCTGATGCTGTCCCCTGCTCCCCAGATCAAAACTGATGATGAGTCTGCTGATGCTTTGTTTTTCAAATAAAGCGCAATCAAAATTCAAGGTGAATCGTTGTTTTGTATTCTTTAATTTTTGGAGGATTTAAAAGAATTTTGACTCATTGAGCTCCAAAGCCCTACTGCTTATTTTGATATCTACAAACTAATTTTAAATATGTGGCATCAATCTTTTAGGATTACATGAACTGCTATAGATTACTTCCTCTGTTGTGCATTTGGTTGCCTAACCAATAAACTTGCAAACTTGTTCTTCGTCTTCTTTCAGATGCTTCCTTTAGCAGTCACCAAAGCAGACCATCTGTCTCTATCTCACCCTATCCCTAGCATCTTCTTCTGTCACACCAGGCCTCTGCATGTCCTCTTTCAGTACATCCACCCATGATCTGTCACTGTGGCACTCCTAATAACATGCATTACATTTTGCTGTTCATCCGTTGATGAAAAGTTTCAAAAAGTTAAAGTGAAAGGGAAATTGACAGAAATTTGGAAACTACTGTGTTCCACCACAGCCACAGCCATTAAACACAACAACAAAAAGTAGTTCTAAATAGAGAAGATGAAGTAAAATAAAGTAAAATAAAATTCAGTTTGTACATAAAAACACATTTCGATAAATGTAATCAAAACTCGTTTAAATTAAATATTTATTGAAATTTAAATAGTGTTAAAAGGTTCATTGTTTGCTGTTTTCAGTCAATAGACTTCCAAATTTATGTTTGCTGTAATAATCAAGTCGCCGAGTTAGATGGCGCTGTGTCCCCACAGAGGAGAAAAAGTCTGTCCGCCATGTTTTCTTGCTAGCGCTCGTTGAGCGGTTAGTAGCATGACAGGAGGGCAGGAAAAGGTTACTTCACATTTTAAAGACTGGCAATAATTACGGAAATTCTTATGATTAATTACAAACAGATAATAAATATCTGACAAAGTTACAGTTCATATAGTGAACCCCAGATGAAATCGATGAATTGACAGAATCGACATGAATGCCCGAACAGGTACTGTTGCTTCATGACTGTAAATACATGTGGAAACGACTGATTTCTTATTAACTGTCAAGAGAAGACAATCGGTTCTATGAGCCGAATGAAAAAGGGCTCAGTTTTAAGTAAGTTTTGCCAGTATTTGTTAAACTTTTTCAAGAAGTTGATTAACTTTCTAATCATGCGACGACTTTTGACGAGAGTCATAAACAGAGTTCTGCTGAGCGATCCGTTTTCACCTGCGATGATAATCGAAGCAGAAATACACAATCAAGGCGGCCGAAAGATGGTAAGTGTTAAACCTCGTAATCAGCTACATACTGTCTACTACACTCCAAGTTCTCGGGCAGCTGTATGTGTTTACTGCTATAGATTTTGTAAGCCCCTAAAACCAGTCGTCAGATCTCGCCAAACTCCATTGAAAGATCTGAGAACTTAAAATTTTTGTAGGGTTTGTCAAATTGTTCATCACCTTACTACATTTTCAAAACACTTACTGAGTTACTCAAACCCCCCTTTATAATTTGGCGTAATTTCCCTTAAATTAATTACTGGTTAGTGTGGGAATAATTTTAGAAGGAAAATGCTTTCATTCATTTCAGCCAGCCTGGGTCTTTCCTTATTGTTGTATTTTTTTTTTCTATTTTATTTTAATCAGCATATCTAACAGTTTTGTTTTTAAATGATGTCAGCTGTCCTCCCCTGTGTTAACTTGTCTTTGCCTTCATAGGCTTTTGTTAAAAATGAATGAAACCTCAATAAAGACCCTACAGTGTTTGCAGTTTGTAAGCAGCTATAGAAGCTTTATACAATGCAGTGCAATACAATACATTACAATGTTGTCTATAGTTGTTTTTTCCTGTTAACAGAGCTGTTACTGCTGCCAGTGTATCAGTACCATCAATACAAGGCAATGGCTGTATATTCTACGTGTCCTGTGTGTTTGTATCTGCTTGCATGAAGCTGCCTCCTGACGTTTTCTGTGAGGAAGAATAAGCATTTTTATGTAGATGGCACCTGAACAAAATACAAAATATCTCATGTTTCTGTTGTTGTTGTTTTTTCCCCCACTTAAAAACATGATCACTGCTCAAATGAAGCAAATACCAAATGAAAGAAATTTACACTCAAGTTCAGTTATATCGCTGAAGTTTGTGTTAATGAGTTTTTGGTCATTTTTTAAATCTAAATCTAGAATCTCTCTGTGTTTGCATCTAGCTCCAGTTTAAAAAGCTTATTTACTCAGTTGCTTTTACTTTGTCTGAATATATGTGTAAATATGTATAAAAATTTAACAGTCTGCTTCCTTTGACTCAGTCTTCTGTTGCTCTAGCTTCACTGCAGAGCCGTATGCCTTTAACTGTGCGTCTGCGTTTGCTTCAGGTGGTGGGGCTGGGTAATCCGGGGATGGAGGGTACCAGACACAGCGTTGGTATGACAGTACTTGGTGCTCTCGCTGCCCGGCTCGGTGTGGCAGACCGCTGGCGTGGCGACAAGTACGTGTCTGGTGAGGTCATTTTGTCAGAAGTCCAGCAAACAAATGTGGTGCTGCTTCGTCCCCGGCTGCTGATGAATGTCAATGGAGTATCAGTGGCCAAAGCAGGTGAGGTCATTTCTGTCTTTGTAAGTGATTTTCATTAAATAAATTAGGCTTTTTGTCTTTCTTATCATCAGCTGTGAAATGTGGCATGTCTCTGCACAAGCATACTGAGGTGGTTCAACCTCCGTCATCTGTCACTCAGGCAGCCAGAAACAATTCAAGCTGGAAATTTAACTCCATTGCGGTTCAACCTGTGTTATTCAGCCCTGTCACTATATCAGACTTCTGTCTATGTGATTGAAAACAATCAGTGAATTATATTATTGAATGTAAAGAAAATTTAGTTCATGAATTGGAGACTTGTACAATATTTTATGTAGAGAAGCAGCTGCTCAGTACATGCCTTGGATGGATTCTGAGAGTTCTGTCTACTCATTCCTGCTTTTATAATATCATAATTGTAGGAGCCATTTTTTGTGTTGTTACCTTATGTGTAACATTTTTGTGTTTTTACAGGATGTTGTGTTTATGGGACTGTATTTAAGGTAGATGTGTAATTAGCGTCAGGTGTTGTTGGTCAGAAGAAGTGAACAGTTTGTGACCGCTGCGCTGTTGTGAGTTATGTTAAAGGACGTTGGATACTAAGAGAACTGTTGAACAACAAATACAACCGATGGAATGCAATAAAGATGTTAAACAGTGGCACCGCATGACCCCCACCATCGAACACCTCAGTGGCTTCAGGCGTAGGCTTAGCCTCTACAATAATAATAAAAATGTTCAATCTCACAGAAAACAAAAAAGACTCTTAGTCGACCACTTCACGCGGCCGTCATTGGACATCGCTTCTGCTGAGAGGAGTCTTGTGTTGATCTTCTGATTGTGTGCTCAGTTTGCTTTAGGCTGAATAAAGACTTTGACACATCTTCTTTATTTTACATGTAAGAACTTTGATTTTTATTATTATTATTTCAGACTTTTTGACAGTTTACAGGTGTACGTGATGTCTGTGTGTTTATTTTACTTGCACATTTATATGAACAGAAGGAAGCTCGGTTCAAAGTGTTTAAGGGTTCTGTACTAATAAAGTTTTGTTATCCTGCTATATTATTAGAAGCAACCAAACTAAGAAACTTTTTTTTTGTATGTTTTGATTTGTTTAGCTGCCAAATATGGCGTCAAGACGGAAGATATCCTGCTGGTCCACGATGAACTGGACAAACCTCTGGGGAAAATCGCCATCAAACATGGAGGAAGCGCCAGGTGGGTGATCCTCTATCATAGTGTTGGGTCTTGGATTGCTTCGGACTCGCCGCGATCTGTTTACATCACCAACAGTATTCATTATCTTAAGCGATGTATTGACAGTGGTGAGGGAAAGCAGTCACTAAAGTATCGTCAAGGTACATTTAACATTAACTTTAAGGTCAATAAGAACAAATATATTTCTGCGTGGAAGTGCAAGTGCGGCTTTTAAACTGCGTTTGCACTCATTCGTCCAAACTTTCAGACTGGAAAGTTTCTGTCTTCATGGGGAAAAAAACAACAGCAACAAGGCTCCATTATCTTTTAAAGACCTGACAGTGTCTTGTCCCAGTAGAGCACTTCTCTCTCACACTGCAGGTTTACTTTAGAGCTTCCAAAAGTAGACTAGGAGGCAGAGGCTTCAGCTTTCAGGCTCTTCTTCTGTGTAATCAGCTCCAGTTCGGGTTCAGGAGACAGACAGCCTCGCTACTTTTGAAACTAGGCTGAAAACTTTACTTGAAACTTGTTTTTTGATCAAACCTGGATCAGATGGAGGGATCAGGTGACCTCAAAGCATCCATTAGTGATGCTGCTATAGTCTCAGGTTGTTCAGGGACTTCCCATGATGTGCTCAGCACTTCTCTCCACCCCCTTTATTCACTCCCTGTGTGTTTATGCGTCACCACTGCATGTCATTAACTCGAGTCTTCTTTCTCTCTATACTCTCCTTTTTTCCATTTCTCTTTTATCTGTTCTCTCTAATATTTTAGGGTCTTTACCTTTCACTATAAAGCAATTTGAAGCAACTGCTGTTGGGAATTGTCTTTGTACACATAAGATTGTTCAAACTTTGAGCATGTGGGAGCTGCCTGAGCTCTGCCTGCTGTAAACCTTGGTGTCTTCCCAATGTCGAGACAAGAAGACAGAAGCAGCACAACCAGAAATAACAGCGAAGTGAGGCCTGTATTTTAAAACCAACAAACTTCTAATCAGCACGCACAGCTTCTCTCTTGGGCCTCTTCTCTCTTCTTTCTTCCTCCTGCTACTATTTTTGCTCTTGATTGCGCTGTTGTGATGAAGCCTCCCCGAGCTCTTCAGACTCTTATGCCTTATTTTATTAGTTTTATGCCATGATGCTTGTTGTATCTCATTAACTGTTTTGTCATTATACTTACTAACAATAAGAATGGTGTTCAGTTAAGAGGCGTCCCCTCTCAGTACGCTTCTCACTGCTACTCACAGCAAGCTGTATGAAGCAGTTTAGTCCTGCATGAAAAGCTACGTTGGGCATTCCAGCCGTGTATAACCAGATGGTGATTTATGAAAATTTAATGTAATGCAAGAAACTGCGACTGGTGCATCTGGTATCCTGAAGATGGACAACAAAACCAAAGAAAAGAGGCTGTCAGATTGATAAAATAAATGTTGCTTCTCCTTCCCCACAGAGGTCATAATGGAGTCCGCTCCTGTGTGGACTGTCTTCAGACTGATGTAAGTCACTGCTGACTCTGCAGGTGTGTGTGTGTGTGTGTGTGTGTGTGTGTGTGTGCGTGCGTGTGTGTGTGTGTTCACTATCATGCTGAATTCTGCTCGGATTTTATCTTAATGTCAGATTTATACTGTGGTGTTTGTGCTGTTTGTCCTGTTCTTATAGTGGTGATTAAAAACAATAATAGTTCATATTAAAAGTGCAATTAAATTAATTTAAAATAAAAATTCAGTTAAATGTTGACATATCTCCAAAAGTTGATTCTGTTCATCTGGACGTAGCGTTTTCGGGGAGAAACATTTCGTCACTCATCCAAGTGACTTCTTCAGTCTCAGCTGACTGCAGGTTTCCCCAACCTTATAAACAGTACATTTGCATAATGACTGAAACCAGCCCACTGAAGGAACAATGGGCTGGGAGGTCAGTTAGCTTTCCTGGATGATTGAGCATGCATCAAGACGAAACTGTTAACATAGTTTGCAGGTCACTTAATATTAGAGGTGGGAATCACCATACATCCCACGATACGATATTATCACAATACTTAATGCACGATACGATATTATTGCAATTTTTAAAAATATTTTGCGATAGTCAGATTCTGTACATAAAGGTAAACTTTATCAATATTCATTTTATCTAATATCAAAGTCTCACACTCAGTCTTTCTCTCATTTCAGTTTTATTGTTGACAAACTGAACGGTTTGTATTACAGTCTAGTCCAACTTAACTGAATTATAGCTATTCTGAACTATGTAATTTATGAAAACTATGCAGCCCATTCAGCAACTGAAGAATTTGAAAGTAAATTAAAACAAAATATAATTTTACATTAAATAAAAAAGTTTTAAACTTAATTAAAATAAAACATGTCTTAAATTAAAATAAGTAAACCGTCATGTTTATTGCTGCCATAAAAAAAGTTAAACACATTTGGACAGTGAAGGAATGTCAGGATTCTTGCTCAGAAAAAGGATCAACATGCTCTGAAGTCAGAGCACAAAAACCTTTTTTGTAACAAAATATCAATTTCTGCTGTCCCTGTATTGATACATTATTACCAAACAAAATATCACAACACACACAGTATCAATTTTTTCCCCCCCACCCCTACTTAATATCCATACACAAAAGTCCTGAGCCGCCCCTCATTTGTTTATACTTTGTTAGGAAAATGGGAAATAGGTGTAACGATTTACTGAAACATGCAAACATACATGGAAGTGTAGTTTTCAGTTCTAGCAGGCTGGTATGACCACCATCATTCTTATTCAACACATTCTGAACTCTGTGAGCAGCTTTCTCGTCATTTCTTTAAATAGTCTTCAGGAATAGTTCTCCAGGCTCTTTGGATGTTTCTGCATTTTGTTACATTCTCTGTTAAGATGATCCCACACTGCTTCAATAATGTTGAAGTCCAGGCTCCGATGAAGCCAATCCATGACTGGTAGTGCTCCACTGTGTTTTTCTATCCATGTATGCTTTTACTGCACTGGCAGTGTGTTTGGGATAAGTGCATCAAGGGACAGGTGCATGCATCAAGATGTGTTTGGGATAATTTAATGCTTAAATACAAAGCCATTGCCAATCAGATGCTTTCCAGATGGTATTGCATTGTAACACTTTGCACTTCATCATGTTCATAACTTATTCCGTTTTGACACGATCCCTAACAGCACTCGCTGTTGTACCTCTTTCTCGACCTCCTCTGTACGTATTGATGACAGTTTGAATCACGACGCTTCCTCAAACAGTAGATGGATCAACTGCAGGTCTTTTCTGGATTTTTTCCCCACAGTTTCTTAGGAACCTGACTTTCAGATATCTAGAGCAGATCATCTACTGTAGATATTATTTAGGCATGCCACTCAGCAAAAGAAAAGATATTGGTCAGGTAAAAGGACTGGACTGAAAAAGTAAAAAAAATAGGCCATGTCCTAAGAAAAAGTATGAAAACCCTTCTGAAAGGTGGAGAACTATTGCTCAAGCTTTAAAAATTGAGGCGTAGAGACTTTAGTATTTTACTGTAGTCAAATGCACCTTGAAAACATGGACATATACTCAACCAAATATAAAATAGTATCAAATAACAATTGGATGAAGATATAAGTGTTTGCAGCTTAAAACGCAGAAATAAAAAACAGGATCTTTTTTCTCCTGCAGGTGATGCCTAGACTTCGGATCGGGATTGGCCGGCCGACAGGGAAAACGTCTGTGGACCGTCATGTTCTGGGCAGATTCACCACAGAGGAACAGAAACTCCTCGATTCTGTTTTGGTCCAGAGTGTGGACCTCCTCCTTTCCCAGCTTTCCCAGCAGGGCTCACAACAGGTCTCCCCGCTCCCCTCCTCACCAGCAGGGGGCAGACAAGCTGCACAGAAGAGAAACGAGAGGGCCCGCTCAGGCTCACCAGCTGAGGACTCTGCAGCAGCTCAGAGCTGAACCTGAAACCTGAACTCTGTTATCACACATAGAACTGCCTCAAAGAGAAAACATGAACCACTTTATATGTATTTATTCACTTAATGGTGATGTTGTTACATGAAAAGTCTCCGAGAACAAGAGGAGAACCGAGAAATCTTGTTGTCTTCAGGTTTGTTCTCTACACGATGAACCAGTTTTCTTTATTCACTTTGCTGAACAGCTGGCAGTGAAGCCAGAAGCTTGGCTCAGTCTGATGTCTGTGAGATATGAAAATAAATCGTTATTAAACGAAATAAATTTGATTATCTGATTTTCATGCACATTAAGAGCAGTTGAGCATTTATTTACATTAAAAACATTTAAAATCTGCAAACTATAGCCTCCCTGATACCAGTACTACTATACTAATACTAATAATACCTGCCCTGACCGACTAATTCTAATAAACTCACTGACCATGAGCTTCACCGTGCTCATACAGGTCTGGACTCCCTTTTGCCTTCAGAGCTGCCTTAATTCTACCTGGCACAGATTTAACAAGCTGCTGGAAACAGTCCGAGATTTTGGTCCATGTTGACACGATAGCATCACACAGATGCTGCAGATTTGTTGACTGCACATCCATGATGTGAATCTCAAAGGTGCTCTATTGGATTGAGATCTGTTGAAGCTGTTAAAGTGCAGTAAAGCCATGATATGTTCAAGAAGTTTGAGACGATTTGAGCTTCATATTGTGTTTTCCTGCTGGAAGAGGCCCCTCTGATCATAAAGTGATGGACGTGGTCAACAACAATAGGTGGGCTGTGGCATTAAAATAATCCTCAGCTGGTAATAAGGGGCCCAAAGTGTGCTAAAAAATATTTATAATATGAATATGTCCTCACAAAGATAGCCAAACTAACATGCGTGTATCTGTATGAGTCCTACACATAGAGTGGAGCAGGCAGCCATTATAACCACCACCCTAATCCTACTGCACTCCGATCCACAGCAGTTCACTCATAGTTGCACAGACACACTGACATATCTAAAAATATTCAATTTACCTCCCACAAGTGACGCATACAATATATGAAATACTCTTCTTAATATGTGATGGGATGCTAACAACAGTTTATTATGTTTTGCACTCTGCATTTGCACTTTCTTCTTGCAGTCAGTCAAAGGTCAAAGTCTCTGAGCCTTCAGTCGTGTGTTATTGATTTTTTTGTTCTTTATTTGATGATCATGTTAAGTTAGAGGCTTCCTGGATGTTTTTTATTCATGAGCAATGTCAGTAGAAGAAGCTGAACCGCTCTAAAACAAAGACTTGTTTAAGCTCATCTTCTCTTTTTTTGTGACTCTGCCCCCGACATACGGTTCTCCTCTCCAGCTCGTCCTCCCTGTTGTGGCTCTTTTGGCCAAAAACATATTGATTTCCTCTTCCGATTGTCCCACTAATTGCGCCTCTTCATCAATTATGTGTCTTTAATGAGTTGCATCCCGTCAAGAGGTGCGCTGCATTCTCACACTGCTGAAAATGCCAGAGGAAGGTTAGCGGAGGAATGGAGGGTTCGGCGGGGGAGGTGGCGTACAAAAAAAGGGCAGAAAACAGCGGAAAGAGGCTGACGAGCCGCTGAATGAGGGAAATCAATACAAAGGAGGCCAGTAGATTGCGATGGAGGGCAGAAGAAGAAAGGCAGGCAAGAAACAAAAGGGGGCAAACATTGTTTAGACCCAGATTTTTGAGGCCTTCTGTCCTGCTGTAGCTCAGACGTACAATAGCTGTAGGGACACACTTGTGGACATGAGGGAGAGAAAGGGGGGAGCTCAAAGGAAACTTCTATGACACCCCCCCACCACACACACACGAACACCCTTCACCCTCCTAAAACCCCCCCCATCTTTCTCTGCTGTGACCCCGTTGAGCCACCTTTTGCCTCCATCAGGCCACTTTCCCAGCCCTTCCTCTCTGGTCAGCTTTATGAGGCCTTACCAGCAGCTTCAGTAACTTTTCTTCTGTGGGGGTCAAAGGTCAAAAGCAGGCTGAACACCCAACCTTTAGAGAAAAAAACTAAATTTATTCAAGAACAGCCCTCAAACCCTCCCCCTGCGCTCTATTCCCTGGAATAGCAGCCCAGTGGGGGGTCTTCCCTCGCACAAAACGAGCCCTCGGACTCCGCTGGCAGTGGGAATTTAGATAATTTAGCTTATTAAGCAGAGCTATGTTAATGGTACGTATATATTTTATCAATACTTTATATTTGGCCCTTTAGAACATCATTTTCCACACTTGAATAAAAGTTGGTCCTCACTTGGTGAACCCTACTCCCGACTTTTCCCAAAGCTTGACCAAAGACTTATATTTCTGAGTGAAATGTCTCAACTTTAATGGATTATTTCGCACATTTCTAGCTCCATGTTTTTATACTTTGATTCTACCAGGGCAGCTCAGGGCAATTCAGAGTTCAAAATAATCCTTATTCGTCTTACATTGGGACGGGCTGCAGCCCCTCAGTTTATCCCTAATGTGAAATAAGCTGTTGGGGGTCCTCTTTCTTTAAGGTGATCCTGCCTTTAAACTAGCTTCCTTCCGATTGGTTTCAGGAGGTTTGAAAAGCAGGTAGGTGGGGCTTCCTGTCTTTATGACATCATACTGATCCAAATGTAGGAAAAACTCCTTGAAACTAAGTGTCTGAAGCCTAAACATTTGGGATAACGGGGATTGTCTTTACATGCAGTGACCTCATAATATGATTATCTGAACCTTTGGGAATGTTAAAGGATAAGGTCTGAACCTCCATTTTAGCAGAGTAGACTTCCCTGGAAAAGCACAACAGGTCTTTGATGAACAGTTTTGATTAGGCAGAAGTGCGGGGACAGCAGCTTATTGAATTTGAGGATGTGTTTTCAGTGGGATACACAAAATCAAGAACTATCCTCAGAGTATTCTTTGGTTTTTCAAGTTAAATCTAAAACCAATTAATGTCTTAGCTCTGACTCAGCTTAGAGGTTCATAACGTACATACAGTGTCAATGATCACGTACTTCCATACTTTGAATATGTACTTTGACTCTGTAAATGCTGTCATGCTATAAAAACACAGCTACAATAACTATTATCAGAGAGAGAGAGAGAGAGATGCCTCTTTAATGACACAAGTTTGAATTTATTTTGGATTTTCTCTAATACACACAGGGTCAAAAGTATACATAAAGGCTCAAATACATACACTCACTTAAATCTTTTAATAAGTGGGGCTATAGCTTCTTCTAAGTTGACCAGGCCTAACCTAACTTCTCTTTAGTAATCATGATTGACTATAGCTGGTAGTTTTTCTTTCTGAACTCATCGGATTGATCATTGTTCAAAGCAGTGGGAAAGTCCAAGAATACTAGAGTTGCACAATTTTACCTAAGTACAAGTTATTCTAATATGTCGCCCCTTTGCCAGCGTCTGGAACAAAGACCCAAACTGTCACCAGTGCAGTCCATAAGATAATTGATTAGGATGTTCAAGAACAAACCCAGAAGCCACCAAGACTCAAGCCTGCCATGAATTGAAAGTGCTGGAACACCAGGGTGCTGGCAGAGAAAGAAGCTTCAGCTCAATGACTGACATGTTCAAGCTTGAAATTTTCTGCTGGAGAAAAAGGTTTTATGGTGAAACGAGACAAAGCTGTCCGAAGACTTCATGAGACAGCCTATAATGTAAACTACATAAGTGGCCAACGTCATTGTTGGAATCTATGCTGTGGTGGTACAATATGTGCGGTTGTGGCAAACGCGCTCCTGTGAGGTCCTCCAAAATCCTAATTGCGCATCTTTGGAAGATAAATTCTGTTCTAGAAATTCAATTACATCAAGTCAGTACAGTCCACAATACTGTGACTGGTCTGATTGTTGCTGTGCACTTTTTCTGTGCCCCCCCCCAGAAATGACCGGGTCCCAGGAGGAAAAAAGTCCCAGCATATTATTTTCTATCAGCTAGCACTGCATACAAAATAAGCTGAATAAGCTAAAGCTTGATCTTGACTTCCGCGGGAAATCTACATCCTAACTTACGACGTAACCAGCAACCCCTCTTAACCCTACACAACAACAACAACGTTATGACGTAACGTTTCCGGTTACGTCATAAGTTACAGCGTAGATTTCCCAAAGCATAATTAAGCCGTTACTCCTTAAGTTGCGATGTAGGGTTTCAGAGGAGTTTGCACCTATGATGTAGCTACGGCACTGATTTCCCACTGAAGTAACAGTAAAGGTGAGGCTTGTAAACCTAATAATTCTATTTTTGTTGTTGGTTTTCTGACTGGTGCCAATATTTTTTTTTTTACAGCTGAAATTTTGTTAACCTATTTAAAATTATATTCTTACAATACTGTACTGAGTTATGATGATAGTATGGCTGAGAATACCTTCATGATTTCCTAAATATATCCTTTATATATCCTAAGGGACTCACTGTGGTGCTAAATAGTAAGCTAACAGCGACCTTAGTGTGTTTTATCTCTTCATTTATTACTGTAATGTTACAGCAGGGACATGTGCTGCATCTGAGGTCCTTCAGTTTCACTACAGTTTCTTTTTTTTCTTCCATCATCACAGAATAAACTGAAGCCATCCTGGTTTCCCATGGCAGTTCAGCGTGTTACAGTGAATCCAGGCCCATTGGGGACCCCTTTCTCATTCGCCTCTTTCCGATGAGCAAGCATTAATAACGCGTCCTTTTCTCCTTTCATAGCCATAATCTCCAGTGATCTCAGGCCTCCCGCACTAAATTATTCTTACAGGCCCATGAAAAGGCAGCAGCGGGGCCCTTTAAGAGGCAAATGAGCATCCAACGTGCAAAGATGTTCCCAGCAACGGAAATGTTAACTCACCGTATAGAGCAGAGTAGGGCAGAGGGAAACCACTGGCATGTCTGATGAGAAGGGATGGAAACATTTGCCATCGCCCTGAAGGCAAAGCCTGCTGGGTAATTTATCCTTTAACCCCTTGTCTAACTGTTTACATTTGGCTTTAAGCTGATGGGTTTATTTAGAGCAGCGCTCAAGGAGTGCAACCGTAGAATAAAAAGAATGTTGACTCCACAATGTAGGATTTATTTCAAGCTTTCAGACCACCATGAAAAACCAAATGTCAACCATGACCGATGCCAATATTTAGATATACTTTGGATTTCACACACAGCCGTACATTTCTAAGCATTTCTCTCATTTTGTATAATTCTGCACCAAGTGATTTTTGTTTGTAGTGCAGTAGGTAGTAACACTTTCAAAGTAAAATACAATTTATAATCATATTGTTTCCAAAATCCTTAACATACTGTAGTTGCCACATTCGGATATTTTAGAACTATAGACATATTTTGGTAAATGTGTAAAATACACAGCTTTGCACATAATTTTTGCCAGAATATTTTTCTTTTTCTTTAAAAGACATCATTTCATAACAGAGACAGCTGAAACAAGTATTTACACTGTCATTTTTCAAATAAAATAACACATATGCTATATTATTACTGTTAAACCAGATATAAGAGGTTTCTCTTAGATGGCCCTCAAGGTTTCAGTATAGGAAAGGGCTCCTCTTCTGCTAATTTCCAGCTTCTATATATTTAATCTTGCATTATACAAAAGTACTCTATCTATGTTCGGTTGGGGACTGGAGCAGCCCCTCAGTTAATAGTCTGTCTAAAACGAGCTCTTTTACCTCCCTCCCCCCTCCCTGTGAGACAACTTTAATCTGACTGGCTGCCCCTCATAAAGAGAAAGTTTGAATAGCGGGTGGGCGGGGCTTCCCTGCTTCAGATGACCATATTAGGGATGTCTCCTTTAATGACATCATACAAATCCAAGTGTTGAAAAAAAGTCTCAGAAATTCAGCCTGTTAGAACCGCCTGAAACCTGAGCTTTGTTCTTATAAGATTAATGGTTGACTGACTTTATTGTTTGAAACTTTGGCCATGTTTAATTTAAACATTCACCATGGAAACAATGTATAAATACAACTGAAGGTAAGGATTAAGTGATCATGTATCAACCCTGCACTCATTGAAGTTCTCATCTTTTTAACGTGCTATATCAGTCATTGAAGACTGAGTCTTGGGCCAACTAAGATTTAAGAGTGGACATTAAGCTTAGTTTCGGGAGATTTTCATAGCACATAATATAAACCATGTAGAAACATTGTAATGATCAACCTCATGTTGTGGATGGACTTCTTTTAGACGTTTTCTTTGCTGATGTTTGATACATTCATCTCTTTTATGAACCGAGGGAACAATTTAACACTCACATTTTCCCCATACTAAAGTGTTTAATTAGCCTAACCTTGGTACTCTAGCTATATCGTTATATGTCAGCTAGCCCATTTCACTAACCTCGTCAAGCCTCTATGGTATTTAATTTTTCTTCTTTGTTTGTGTCCAAAATTATAGCAATTAAAATGGTAAAACATAAGGAGTTATATTAGAGGAAACAAAAAGGGTTGTTTCTGCCACTGGAAAAAATAAAAATAAAAAATCGGATCAAAATTTCAAGTTATTTCCTCAATTTTGAGCTATTTTCCCAGATGTTAGTGAGTAAACTGTTTGACCTCAAAAACGTTTGAGTTTTTTTTCATTTTCTGGTAGTGCAAACAAGCTCTCTTGGTAATGTGATTTTTATTATTTAAAATAGCTATCAAACTGAGAGTTTGTGATTTGTCTGTGACTTTTACTGTTATGATTGTTCACTACCATAAACTGTCAATATGTTCACAGCTGCTGACAATAAAATAATTGCACACTGTTCCTTGATGGGTTAACAGTGATCACAACAGGAAAGTTTACATTGTTATTAATTATTATTTTCAAAATCTAAAAAAAAGACATTTTTAATTTTATTTTTTTAATTAAATTTCTCTTTAACTTTAATATGGTAAGTGTATTTATATATACACTACTATAAGTTGGATTAAGGATAAAATTGAACAAAAACCTGTTTATGTTTTCTTAATAATCTGATGATAAATTGGAGAGAGTTCTTTATAGATTAACCAAAAGCTTAACCACAAAATATTAATTTGCGTCAATTAATTTTTTTAAGGTGTTAGGTCTGCAACACAAACATGGCTCAAAATGTGTTTATTATTTGACTTTGATTATGATGAAAATTATGATTCATTCGCAGGAATAGATTTTTATGCTTATGTTGACTTACAAGGTCAAAAAGGCTTTTAGTTGTTTTTTTTTATTTGTTTTGTTTTGTTTTTTGTAGGCAAACATAGAAAAACTGTAGGAAAGTTTAGTTTTCATGATCCACAGCTCATATTACAACATCTGTTCTGTCACGTGATAGAAAAAAAGATGCATTTTTTGCATTTTTACAGGTTGTTGAGCACCTAATTCACAAAATGTAAGTCTTAAATTCTTCTTTAATCTTTATTTACTAATGAATTAATTTTAATTTGTCTTGTACAAAGCTCCATCTTCCCAGTCAGATGGAGAGACCCAGAAGAGAATTTCATTAGCTTTTAGCTTAGCATGATTACTGAGATAAGCTGGGAAATTCTATAACTGCTCGCTGATCGTGGTTTCTTTCATGCTCTTAGTTAAATTAATGAACAGCTAGAATCTATTTACATGCTAATAAATGTACAGTTTTATAATTTACATGATTTCTTTCTTAATTAAAATATTTTCCAAGCACATACATAACAGACATATTCAAAAATTTAATTACTACAACCAAAGAAAGTTTCTCTATATTTTTAATTATATATTTTAATTAAGACTCACTTTCACAGGCTCCTGTGATTCAAACCAGCAGCATTTCTTCTTTAAATGTTGTTTTTAACTTTCAAGCTCAACGAAAAAATTTGATCTGCTTCAGGACAGAAATAAAGAATATAATAAAGAATGAATAAAGACCTTTTCTTTAAAATAGGGAACATTTTACGGGTAAAAAAAAAAAACACTGGCTGTTTATGATGCACAAGTTTCCTTAAAAAAAATCTCTTTGCTTGAGGTCACTGTGATTTTATGCCCCCCCCCCCCTCTTTGTTTGTTGTTGTTGTTGTTGTTGTTTTCCCACCATCACATCATCAGCGAGGGAAGTCTCTGCAAGCTCCAACTATCTTAGCAAAAAGGAAAACGTCATGCACACACAGAGTGTGTGTGTGTGTGTGACAGAGAGAGAGAGTTACAGTGCAGTGTTTGTGTAGGAGGGTTAACAGTGTTTTGATTGTAATTAGGAAAGAAGAAAAAGCTGAAAAAGAGAGAGAGAAAGGGGGAAAATGAGACCGTTGTTTCTTTAAGAGGTTTGCTCCTTCATTGGCAGCTGCTCTCTCTCTCTCTCTCTCTCTCTCTCTCTCTCTCTCTCTCTCTCTCTCAGTGCAGATTCATTACTTCTTCTTCTTCTTCTCCTCCTCGGGGCACAATGGGCATTTATCATCACCCCCGCGGTGCGTGTGTATGTGTTTATTCAAATCTCTGTACCAAGAGCGGAGCGGCCCCACTCCGGAGCTCTCTCTCGGTGACACGGACGCACGGGGGCTCATTGTTGGAGGAGCCCCAGAAAAAGCCCACCAAATCGGCCAGTAGGAGAGAATGAGGAGGATGAAGAAGAGGAGGAGAGCAGCAGCGACAGAAGGAGTCGGGAGTCAGCAGCTGCGGTGCTGTTGGTGGTAGCGGTATGCTGTCCACTCGCACGCCGTCTCTCCATGCGACCATCCGGGGGAGCGTCCGTCTCTTTGCTTCCATTTCCAGCATCTTTTTTCCTCTTTTCCTCTCCGTGCTGCTGGAGTAGCCTGCTGCTTCCAATTCGCTCTCCTGGAACTACACGCGGAGGAGCAGGTGCATCATGCAACCTGCGTGTCATTTGTCCTTTTTTTTTTTTTCAGGGGAAAAAAGGTGAAAAAGAGGTAGATGGTAGTTTCATCTTTTCTTTTCTTTTCTTTTAGCTTTTTTTTTCTTTTTCGGGGGGTAATGGGGGGGGGGCGACAAGGGGGAAGGAAGGATGGGAGGATGGAGGAGAGATGCGTCTTAACAGGTGCAGATATGGCGGAAAGGAGGTTTTTTTTTTTGGGCACAAAACTGCTTTGATTCCCGGATTCCTCCTTTGGTCAGCAGATGAGTTCGTGTCTGGGTTTGGTGTTTGTGAATGGAGGGAGATTTCCTTTTTCCCGCTCCATCAGCTGCTGTTTTGGGAGATTTTATTTTGGAGAGTGGCTAATTAACGGCTGTAATTGGATAATGTGGCTTTATGTGGCGCTGCTGTTGACCTCACTTTGAGCTCAGATTGAATCGTGATGAAGGAGAGTCACTTGTAAACACCTGAACCCCCTCCTTTAAAGCCTCTCTCTCCCTCACGAGCGTCTCAGTTTGGCTCCTTTTTCTGGTTCATTTATTTGTCTTATTTTGAGCTCTAGCTGCTGATTGTCCAAACGCAATTCTTGTGAAATTTCAAATCCAACCCGAGAATTGTGCCTGGACATCTGTTGCTGGACGCTCCTGCACCTCCTGCTCCTCCTTCACCAGGATAAAGTCTGTTTTTTCCCTCTTCTGCATGTTCCTCGTTTGGTTTTTCTTTTAAAAGCATGATCACGTTTAACGCGTTTGTTTCCATTTTGATGTGTGCTCAGGGATTTCTATCAGAGGACCACTGTAATTTTTTTTCCTGACATCTTAAACTTTCATTTCTCCTCATTTTTGATTCATTTTTAGCGAATCAGAAAACATTTAAACACTCGCTTTCCCTCCCCTCCAGATTTCGTTTCATTACGGGCCTGCAGGAGTTGGAAGAGAAGGAGGAGGCCAAGCAAAATAAGTAAATAAATAAATAAAGACTGATGATTAAGTAAGCTGAGACGTTTTTTCTAAGTTGTTGGAGTGAAACTAATATTTCTCCGGTAGGCCCAGCTCCACAGCTTCTCTCTTTATTCGCACTTTTCCTGCTGAAAACCTCGCTGGGAAGGTTTATTGTCGCTCCACTGGTGAGCTTTTGTTACCGCCTTTTGTTGGCGTTTTGGGGATTATAATTTGCATAATTCTTCAGGAATGTATCATTTTAATTTTGTTTAACAAACCGTGACCTTTTCCAAACCCTTTATCCTTTTGATAAAGGACGCCATTACAAGCCAATAAAGAGGAATTCGTTTGTACTCATTCTACTGTTAATGAATAATAAAGAATTAATGATCATTGGAAGAATCCGATTTTTTTTTTGTTCCATTTTTCTTCTTTTCTTCATGTTTTTGTGTTTATTTTCCTCCACATGCATCACCTTTTTTTAAAAAAATTCATATTTAATTTATCAGAGCATATGTTAAAGTTTATCATGTTAAAAAGTTGGAAAAGGAATGAATGAAATGAAATGAAATTTTCTTTTGATCCAAAAGGCCTACCATGTTCAGTTTCTTTGGGTGCTTGGTTTTGGAGTCCCAGTCTATTTTCTTTTTCATGAGAAGTTTGGATTTTGGCACAAAAAAGAAAAGGAAGAAAAAGAAAGAAATGGCCAAGTTTGGGAAAATTTTGTTCTTAAGATCATTAGATGTAAGACAAACTAAATAAATCCATTAAAAAATACAATTGCAATTCATATCAATATTTTTTTTTTAATAGAATTGTTCCCACAGTGAGATTTTTCTATCTGAAACAACCCACTGAAGATTTTTAATTGTATTTTTTCAGTTAAAATCTGCAGTCGTGTGAAAACTGTGGCACCACAGGAATCTGAAACGCTGTCAGCAGCAGGGTAAACCAAACGCTCAGTTTAACTTTGGCCTCCTTTGCGTTTGGGACAGGGGTCTGTTTGATTTTCACACCACAGCGTCACCTCAGCTCGGATGCGTTGGGTGTCCTCAGACTAATTTGCTGCTGTAATCCGCTCTCAGCGTGTTGCCCGAGGAGCCGAGCTGCTCTGGGATGGAGCTCACAGGATTAAAAACTCAGGGAGGTGTGTGTGTGTGTGTGTGTGTGTGTGTGTGTGTGTGGTAAATGCACCACCACCCAAGTTGGGGAGACAAAAGAAAGAACGAAAGAAAACCACAATGTTTGTCTGCTGAGTGTCACTGAATGCCCCATAATGAGTGGATCAGACAGGAGACCCTCTCATATCCAAACAACATCTTGAGATCAGGAATGCTTTAAATTTGCGTTTCAGGTAACAAAATTAGCCATAATTTGGATAAAACACTAGATTTTCCTTTAAAACCAAAGAGTGTTTTATTCAGGAAAAGTTCTTGTAGCTGGTATCAGTTTTGAATTAGCAAAATCTGGAATTATGAGGTTAAAAGTAAAAATCCGAGTCTCTGTTTTCTGATTTTGTTTGTAAAGACTCAGACTGGTTAATCAAAAAATGTCTGGTTCTTCCACTTTTCTATAAAACTCTACATAAAACCAGTTCTCTTTTTGCAACCCCTCATCTGTGCCCGCTTTCATTTCTTTTAGATGCCCGAGGAGATAAAAATCATCCAGTAATTTACTAGAAAAAGGCAAAAAATTTTAAAGCAAGAGCCCTAAAACAAAAAAACAAATAACTGTGTAACATTGGCAGGGATTTCTGGGCTTCTGACTAATTGGTTTAAATTTGCTGGATTATTACATTTGGTTTCATTTTCAGCTTTTTCAAAAATTATTCCGAGAAATAATTTTTGAAAATATAAAATTATAAATGATAACATTTCTAGTGGGAATGTTATATAGTCATTCAGCTTTGAAGAGCATTCAACCATAGAACCAAACGCTCAGTTTGTTTCCCATCATTTGAAGAAATTCTACAAAGTCGCAAAAACGTTTGCAGCTGATGTGCTGATGTAGCTGAAGCTTCGCTCGTTGTGGCATCGAGGGTAACTTCAGGCGCACTTGCAGCTGAGTGCAGCTCAACGAGGGATTGATCAGTATCGGCAGTGATATTGATGACAAAGATATCTTGAGGAAACAATTAGGAGAGCAGTGTAATGATTAGAGAGATCATTAGAGCCATTTGACCTCCATGGCATCTGCTGATGAGGTATGGACTGATCGCTGATGTGTTTCCACTAACTCTGGGGTCCTGAAAGCTCGATGGTGAACCTCGGGATTGTTTGGTGTAACTTGAAATCTTTGTGCTTGAAATCACAAACTATAGGAAAAAAGGAGCATTTGGACATATAGGTTTGAAAAAGCTCCCTTGTGAGCACGTCAGCTGCTGCTTCACTGTTTCAGGCAGACATCTTTGGCCTGCATCTCAGAACAAAAGGACGAGTTCATGTCCGTCTTCATCTCTTTGTCTCATCACACATATTCTCCGGATTAATTGAACATAAATATGATTCCAGGTGCTGACGCAGCTTTAAAACCTTTGAACATGCTTTCTCTTCCGGTTTCGGCCTCCATGTTGGTCACCGCCGGACGGCATTCGTCTCGCTTGCGTTCTGCTCTGGGTCACTCACTTCCTCCTTCACATCCCACCTCCTTCTGTTCCCAAGAACACCATCACTTCCACAGTCACGTGACCCGGGTTGTGTCATCGTCGGGACACACACGCGCACGTACACGTTTAACGCCGCAGAGTATAAAGCACGGAGGACGGAGATAGAGATGAAGGGAGGGGACCGGATGTGGGCGGAGGAGGAGGAAGAAGAAAAGGAGGGGGTGTGGGAGCATCACAGAGATGACGTCACATCACGACCTCCTTCCCAGCATCCCATCCTCCCTTATTCCCATCACACACACACACACACACACACACTCAGGCAGCAGAACCAGCATCTCACAGGCGTCTACAGGAACGCCACGGAAATGACCTCCTGTGACTCCACGGAGACGTGACGTCTTTTCAGTAGACGCGAGGAGGCCGTTCGTAGGTACATCTGTGTGTGGGTGAGCCCCTTCGTGTGCAGAGGCGGCTGTGGACAGGTACAATAAGCGGGTCGCCTCCGCCGAGCGCTGGTGAGGCTGAAAGGGGTTAATGCTTTTGGTTGGAGGTGTCAGAGGGACTGCAGATGTCCATATGATATGATCCCCTCCCCTTCTCATTCCCAACTACGCACACCCACCCAAACGCCATCATCAGCGGCAGCAGTGGAAATATCACCGCCGCTGGCGCTTTGCAGGGAAAACTGGCGGCCATGTTTTGGCCCTTAAAACAACGGCTCTAAAAAAAAGTGGCTACCTTTACGACTCACGCACACGAAACACTAAAGTGCACGCTGCCTGTGTGAACTTACACCCTTTTCATCCTTACACCCTTTTCTTTGCGCCGCCATTTGCTAAACCATTTCGTCGCCAGCCAGCGACGCCTGGGACGTCTTCACCCGTCTGCGACCGGGCTGCCATCACTACCATACCACCCCCCACCACCACCACCACCTTCTCTAACCCCACACTGCACCACTGTTCAATCCCAGTGCAGACACACAGCTGCAGTTCAGCAGGGGCGCTCTGACATCACCGCCTCCTTCCAGCCAATCATCTGCTTTGTTTATTTTAAGCAACATTTACTGCTCGGCCAGTGGAGGACATGTTTTTTTTTATGTAGCAGCGATTTCACATGTCTGTGTGGTCGACTGTTCCTGTAACGAGGAGTAGAGGTGTTTTAATCAATATCGTAAAGAGGGTGGGAGGTTTTTTGGGGGGTTTTTTAAACAATGAATAGAAAGAAAAGTCCTTCAACTATCAACGCAGCAATGCATCACTGCGATGACGCCTGTGCGGTTGCAGTAAATGCAGCCATGCAGAGTTTGGCTAAAGTGCCACAAATAAAAAAAGACAGCTTTTAAAAAAAAGCCTTCATGGAGGAAAGGCCGAACTGACCTCGGGTCGCGGTGCTTTCTCAATAAATCAGTCAAGGAATTCCTTTCATTCATGTTCAGCACTTTGCGTTGGCTCTGTTTTAGGCTTTGGGTGTCGTCTTGCTTTCAAAGCACTAATATTTAAAGACAATGTTATTAGAACTCTTTAATTCCCTGATTTAATTACTCTGAATCATCACTAACTGATTGAGTTGGAAAGAGTCAAAGCATCTGGGTGAAGATTTATGGGTAAATTTGTTAACAGTAAAGATGCTGGTAGGAGTATAACTTCCAGAAGTTGTTTAATTGTTCAGTTGAAATGATTATTTTCCTTCTTTCCCTGATTTGGGATCTTAACCTATCCCAGCATCCTCCTGTCACACCAACTTCACTACAACCGCGAATCTTCTCTGTGGTCTTCCTGGCAGCTCCATCTTAAACATCCACTATCCCTCCTCTGCACATGTCCACTCCATCCCAGCCTTGCCTCTCTAACTTTATAAAACCCAACCTGAGCTGTTCCTGTGATGAACTCATGTCTTATCCTGCCCATCGTGGTCACTACCAATGAAAATCTTAGCATCTTAACCCACAGGAAGTGGTCCGTTTTTCATAACAGCCTCCCTGCTGTCGATCACAGTCTTTAATCTGGCATCTGGCAACTGTACAGAAGACTGAGGCTCCTTTTAACAGAAGTGTTAAGGATTTTCTCAGGAGGTGTGAGTGCGTATACTGCTCTAATAATAATGTTTGACACAGAAAAATCAGAAGGCACACCTGGCCGTGCCTCGCAGCATACCAATGTACCTCAGCACACCATTTGGGAACCATTAAACAACAGAGGTGTCAAAATCATTTTGGTCCATATACAAATCAAGTAAAATCGCTGCGATCCATTCTAAAAAACCTCCAAAACAATGCGTCCAGCTGTATGCTACACTCTTGGTTAGAGGATAAACTGACTGGGTTATAGTATTTTTGCACTGTTGAGAATTAGAAGGAAGCTCCAAGGATTGTGCACCTGTGATTTAGACGATTATTGAGCAAAGAAAAGTCATAGCACCCTGCTGTCTTGAAATATAATTGTCCTTTCCCACAAGGAAGTGATTAGTTCTAGATTACTCTGTTTAAACAGTGTTCACATGAATAATAATGTAACAAGACTGTAAAGTGTAGATTGTTTTCTGAATGAAATAACTTGAAGCAATCTTTCTTTTCTCCAAGTTACACGATTTTGCTTCTTTTCAGCGAATAGACTTATTTATGCATTTTGAAGAAGAAAAATCAATCTGACACATCTCGGATTAAAGGTTTCAGAATTAGAGAAAAATATTTTTTAAAAAGCACATGTATGGTTTTTTAAAAGCGGTGGAAAAAAACAATGAAACATTGTTTAACTGTTATTTTTATGCAAACAATGACTATAAAATGTTAAAGTATTTTAAACTATGTGTTAAACTATGTGAAACCCTTTGATTGGATTATGATATTTAGACTGGAGACAATATGAGGTTTAAAAAGTATCAATTCAAATAATTTACTTTTATTATTACCTAAGGGTCAGGAGGGTTTTGTGTGTGGAAAAGGTTCAATTTAGAGAAAAAAAATCTTTAAATGTGCAAAATAAAAATAAAAATAAAAGATGGAGAACTTAATAAACACATATTTTTTTCCTCTTCCACACATACACACCCATGAGCTTTTGGTGCACTCATTCCTGCACGTAAACAATCTGCCTAAATGACATCTACTTTTAAAAGCAAACACTGCGATTGTGCTGCTGCTTGTTCGGTGGGATCAGCGAGCTGTGCAGAGCAGCTGCAGAGTCGAGCTCCTCATCTCTTTCAGCGCTATTACCATAATATGTGGTGGGAAAGAAATCGCTCATCAATCAGAAGTGTTGGGAAAGTGACCACGCCAAAGACCCGGGGCTGGCTGTTTGAGCAGCAGGCTCACAGGGGTCAGCCGGGGTGCTCTGTGTGTGTGTGTGAGCGTGTGTGTTTTGTCATTAATCACTGCAGGTTTGAAGAGAGCGAGAGGCGTCACACCCTTTATCCTTCCCTGCTCTTCATCCTCTGCCTCCTCCCACACGGCCGGTGGCCTTCGCACCCCATCTGACCATCACATTGAGGCCAAGGTCAACCTGATCACACCCCCCCGACTAACAACTCATCTCCCATCGGCCCTCTCCAGGAATCAACCTTCACCCCCAGCCCACTCGGAGACGTCCTCGCCTCACATTCCCCCCACTGCGTCCCCTTTGTTCACCTGTTGTCCTGGAGACTCGATTGCCACTGAGACCCCCCCTCTACTGTGTGTCCTTTATGTGTGTGTGTGTGGCAGAGGTCAGGACAGAAGCTAAAATAACAGATAATCCCACAGAGCACCGATCAGGCTATGACACCATGGAGGCCACTCAGTGGCAACCTAAACAACAATAATTTCACCAAAGGAAAATTACACGTATCACATAAAATACGCGCACAACATAGAAACAAACAACTTAAAGCTTTTTCCAAAACACCAATCTGGAAGCTTTCTGGCTTCACTTTAGTCTCCTTCTATTAGCCAGTCAGGTCTGAGCAGGTAGCGTGCCGGTTAATAGGGAATGCCAAAAAAAGGGAACGCCAAAATTCAACGTTGGAACCTCTGAAAAAGCCAATTGCAGACAAATTGGCTATTTCATTAGGTCTTTTAAACTCACCTGCCCCTTTAAACAGTGACTGACACATGGAACAGGACGTCTTAGCTAAAAGCTCTGTGAGGCACCATTTCAAGGTTAATGCTCATCTTGGGATGTAAAGTAAGGCAGCTCTATCACATGGTACAGGTGTATTACCTTGTCGCACATTGTGTCCTTTGGGTGCCTTGATGCAGTGGCTGCGGTCAAACAGGCCACTGAGAAGTAATGGTCCAGTTTAAGCTATATCCACACGTACACGGTATTTCTGAAAACAGAGATTTTACTCTTTCATTTTTACAAAAAAAAACCCCCTTAAATCCATAAATCTATATCAAGCATGCTAAAGCAACAAATAATGATATAACCCCAAATGTATCAAATTGTTAGCTAATCAGACGCATAAAGGTAAACGTTATTAGGCGAACACAGATGAAGAAATGAGTCTTATGTTTAGAGAAACAATAAGGCTGAACTATTGTCAGTGTCACTCTGGAGAAAACGTGGACTGGGAGACACGTCAGGAAAAATCCGTCGACATCTGTGCTCTGTTCTTACTCCGATGCCTCAGTGTTTCTAAGTGTGGGGACAGTAGCTGTGGGCAGATAGTAAGATTAACAGAAACTGTCATTTACTATGCACTGAGAGATCAGAGTGATGGCAGCTACATAAATTGCTGGTTGGAATACTCTGTTTAGTTTTTTCCCCATGCTCATTAGATTTATGCACTCAAAAACATGCTTTGATCTCAGATATTGTGTTTCTTTCTGAATTATTAGTTAATATATTCAAGTTTGGGTTTCTGCTTAGGTTTGACCATATTTGTTATGTTTGACGTTTTGATTTTAAGTGAGATTTATTTTTTTTATTCCTGATTTTTTCTTCTTTAGTATTCTTGGATGGTTAACTTTAGTTTTATTATAGTGTTTAGTTCCCTCAGTGTTTCCCTTTTCATTTGTCCTTTTTCTCGCTTTCTGTGTTTATGCATTTGTCCTTCTGTGTTCCCTTCATCGTGTTTTCGTGTTTGATGGGAGTATTCTTGTCTCCATGTTTAGGAACAGGTGTTTTAGGTTGTGACCTTTTTTACTTTGGTCGATTGGTTGATAGATTGTTGTCTTGATTACTTTCATCTGTTTGTTTGTTTCTAGTCCCTGGTTACTCCTCGGTGTATAAATAGTCCTTCCTTCCTCTTTGTCTGAGCCTGTGCATTTTGGATTTGTTCTCATTTAGTTGCTTTTCCTGTTTGTTTTTGGTCTGAATCGGGTCAACCTTTGATTTCAACCTGACAAAAAGAACTTTAGGTTAGGTTTAGGAATAAGATTATGCTTTTGGGATGAAACAGTTAGATAAAAAGAGTTATCTAGTGGCTTGAAAATTTAGGAGGTACTGACACAAGTTTTTTAATATGGCGTGACCTTCTGTGTAAATGAACCATATCTGTTTAATAAAATAGCATTTTACATTTGCCAAGGCTGGCAAAAATGTCACCAGATATATCAAGTATAATCAAAATGTTGGACTCGAAATGATAGTCTAGTCTGCTGTAAGCTTTGTTACAGGTTACTGAATGGTACATTCCATTCTCCTTTCATGTCCCCACTATATTGTCTAGTGTGTGTACACACCCCACCAACCAGTCCTGTGTTTGCTGTCCATTGAGATGAACTGGAGAAGCTGGGTTAGATCACCGTTCCTATTGTGAAGAGGACTGCAGCACCTTGCAAGCTGTAAATAATTATATTAGAATGACAGCTGTGGTTGTAAATTGTTCTGCACAGGTTGCTGTTTTTGGGTTTTCTGGGGTTGGAGACACTTTGTTAAATGTTAAATTTTGAGACTTTGTTTCTAGCATCTCACCATGACTTCGGAAAGACGCAAGAATGTGACTTTTCCTGGAAGAGAAAAAGAAAAATTGCTAGTGAGTCTGATCCAGGCAGCAATTTGACAAATATTTAGTTGGCAAAAGCATATTAACTTGAAGAAGGAAAGCTTCTGCAGGCTTTTTCACTAAACCACAGCTGTCAGCACAACAATGTCTGGTGACAAGTTTTCTGATCCAGAAGCTGCAGCGCTTAAAAAATGTATTCGACCGTATTTCAGACATCTGTCAACTTGTTTAAAACTTATTTATTTGGCAAATAACAAACACAAATCAAGTTAGTGGCAGCTTAAATTTGGCTAAGTTGGTAATTAATTAAATATAGCATTCCACCATTAAGATGAAAATATTCTGTTCAGGAATGCAAGTAAACAAAAGTAATTTAACAACAAAATAAGCTCTTTGCCATTTTTTACAGCTTCTTTGTAAAACAGCACATTTTAAAATTCATTGATAATGACAGCAATTGTATTTTAGCATTAAAATATTATTTTGATTATAGAGCTTGCACATAATGGTAAAGTGACGCTTACAGAAGCATTATCTTGGTAACTACCAATGCTATTTATTTACGGTACCCAGTGTTGGGGAGTAACGGAATACATGTACCGCCGTTACGTATTTTAAATACAAAATATGAGTAACTGTATTCCGTTACAGTTACCGTTTAAAAAGGTGGTATTTAGAATACAGTTACTTTGTTGAAATAAATGGATTACACGGCGGTACTTCCCTGTTTCATATTGTGGCGGGTCAGGACTGTTTGGGTTTTGTTTGACAGCTACGTTCTGTTGTTCCAGGTGGCAGCGTTACGGTTGCCATGGTTACAGGGTGACGCTGTTTCCTGGGTGAGAGAGCGACTTTTTGTTGTTGTGCTAAGCTAATAGGCAGAATGCTACCGGTATAGCTCTAAAGAATGTAGCATCATAGGCAGTGTAGTCCGTGCTGCAGGGAGAATGGACTGCCATACACGTTATGTGTCTGTGAGCGAGGGAGGGAGAAAAAGGAAAAATACGAGCTGTCATCGAGCAAAAACGGGAGCTGGAAGCTTGTAAATATAATAATAACCACTGCAGCCAAGAAGAGTGTCTGACGAGCCGAGTTGTAAGTAAGCTATTAAGACTCGACTGTACACTGTGTTCGTGTTTTCCTCCAAAAACAATAAGTTCCATTGGAGCAGCCTTTCAACGCCTCTCTCTGTCTCTCGCTAGCAAAGTTGACCCAGACAACAAAGTAAAGCTAGTTTTCGGCTACGAGCCTGACACGAACCCACCGTATTAGCCAGAGGTCCCTTTACTACGGTTCGGAGCCGCGGACCTTCAGTAACAGTAATAAATCACAGCACTAGTACATTCATGTAGTTGTAAACAGCATGATAATATATTAAGTAATCCAAAGTATTCAGAATACGTTACTCTCATTGAGTAACGTAACGGAATACGTTACAGAATACATTTTGGGGCATGTATTCTGTATTCTGTAATGAATACATTTTAAAAGTGACCTTCCCAACACTGACGGTACCTATTAACCACTGTCTATGACTCTAGCACGTCAAAAGTGATTATATTGAGACCATTGTACTGCTTAGCTGTCAGCTAATGCTACCAAGTTCGGTTCTTCATCAACAAATGTCATGAATGCAGCAAAGACACAGATACTTTCTAATTAGTTATGAGTAACATGCGTAACTTGTGTCGTTGTTGTATCGTTCTGTTCTGTCTGGTCTTTGTTTTGTTTTTTTTGTCATTTTTGCACACTTGCACTTTATGTAGCCCTGTGTTGATTGCCTATGTCACATGTAGCACCATGGTCTTGGAGGATTGTTGTCTTGTTTTGCTGTGTACTGTACCATTGCACATGGTTGGAATGACGATAAAGCAATTTGATTTGACTTGAAAAAAACAACAACTAAAATTACACTGACGGCAACGCAGACTTCTTGAATGGTTGTGAATACAATTAATCTCACAACAACCCAGATTATTGGTCACATAGTTGCAGTAAAATTCCTTTAAGAGACTTTAGCAAAATATGTAGCGGTCCATTTCAGTGGCTCAAGAGTTGGGAGTTCGCCTTGTAATCGGAAGGTTGCCGGTTCGAGCCCCGGCTTGTACAGTCTCGGTCTTTGTGTCCTTGGGCAAAACACTTCACCCGTTGCCTACTGGTGGTGGTCAGAGGGCCTGGTGGCGCCAGTGTCCGGCAGCTTTGCCTCTGTCAGTGTGCCCCAGGGTGGCTGTGGCTACAATGTAGCTGCCATCACCAGTGGGTGGATGACTGGATGTGTAAAGCGCTATACAAGTACAGACCATTTACTCAGTTAGCTGAAAGTGTATTTTGCAGCTGGAGCCACCTATGTTGCAAACACACCTGTTAATCAAAATATCTACATCTCTTCTCCTGTAAGCTGCTTTGTATACCAGCTATAATACTGGGGGAAATTGGCTACAGTAAACATGTTTACTTCTCTGGTAAAGCTGGGCTTTTTAAAATGGGAGTCCGTGGGGTCGGACTTGCTTTGGCAGGCTTCTTTCTTTCTTGATCATTCCATCATGTGTTTGAACTTTATGGTTTCGGTTAGATGTCAAACACTTGGTGTCTTCACCGAGTGCTGCTGCTGTCGAAATATAAATCATAAAAGCCTGACACTGCTGAAGCTGCAGTATTGTACACTGTACAGGATCAGATATGTTTGGAAGTCAAACTTCAGGCAGTAGATTACTAAAATGACGGTTATTCAATATTTTTTTTCCCATTACATTTAAAGGTTGATAGAAGCCAGCGTGGTCACAATTATATTTCCTTTTAAAATCTATGAACTTTTGCATATGATGGTATGCTATTCTGCACACACAGATTTATTGAAATATCATGTGCAACTTTTGAGTGAGCTCTCACTCTGGTCATTCCTACACTTCATTCCTACATGCCGTCCCATTCCTCTCCATCCTACTGGGGGGACAGCCGGCTGCAGGAATGCAGGCCCATCCCAACCGTCCCAAATGACTGCACACACAAAAAAGGATTTAACTCTTTGTCACAATTGTCCCCTCACACTCCGGCCTGCAAAGGGAGGAAAAAAAACAAAACAGCACAAGACTCCTGAATCCACTGCCCCTCCACCATCTCGCCACCCTCAACCATGACCCACCCCCCTCCCTCCACTGTGGCCCCTACCTTTCTCCTGACCCCGGCCGCGTGCATAAAAGACCCATCAGAAGTATCGCTGGCCACATTTACAAGTGAAAGAGGCTTAATAATGGAGCGGTTAGGGAGAAGAATGAGAAGACAGAGGGGCACTCACAGATGTGGAGGTGCAAAGGGAGGGGGGAGGAAGGAGCAGCGTCCCATTGTTGCCCCCGCCACCGTCACCACCCAGCTCTGGTGGAAGGAAGGAAGAAGGGAGGGTTGGCAAGGGGTGAGGAGGTAAAGTGTGAGGTGAAAGTTGCTTTTTACACAGATTTTGATGGAGGAGCAGAGAGGAGGAAGAGGATAAAAAGAGGGAGGAAGTAAATGTGGTGAATAGGGGGTTGGGGGTGGAGCACAACATTAAATTGCAGAAAAATAAATTAATACAACTACACTTCTCTTACCTAGGAAATAATAAAGGCTTGTCCAGCTGTTCTACTGGGAGCGTGTGAAAAAAAGCTCAAAGGTCACGGTGTGTGTGTGTGTGTGTGTGTGTGTGTGTGTGTGTGTGTGTTACGGTCATCCTGGCTTTTTCTTTCCATGCGTCTCTCATTGTCCTGAACTGCATAGATGGCAGCACACAGCAACAGCAGCTGGGGTGAAGAGGCCTCTAAGCTGACCTTTGAACCCCTCCTCTTCCTCACACAGCCTGTGTGGTGGTGGTATTGGTGGGTGGTGGGGTGGAGGGCGGAGAGCAGAGGGTGGGGGTTGATGAAGTCATCACAGCAGGGTCGTGGTGAGATGTGGCATATATAGGAGGCAGCCTGGTGCCTTTTCAAAGGATGAGGAGATGTTTCCAAAATTTCATCAAGCAGACAGGAAACTGAAGTTTGGAGGTTTTGGCTGGTTTCCTGTTTGGTCGGTCACCTCCAGCAGGTGAGAAAAATGGCAGTTGGGCATCTCCAAAGAAACCAAGTTGGCTGAGAAAACAAGCTACAGTAAATCTGGCAGCATCTGAAAAGTTTTCACTGGCCTTGGCTCAAAATTTGACATTTAAATGACAAACTTGACTCTAATGTTGTTTAACTTGAGGTTTCTTGGGGTGCATACTTCAAGCACATCTCGTTGCTCAAGAGAGTAAAATCTGACAAAATGAAGAAACAAAATTTAAACCGAATTTTGTCTCACGTCAACCTCATCTCCTAACATGAATCTACAACCAAACTGCTTCATTATGTTTGAGAAACGATCATGTTCTCAAATCTCTGAAGCACCGTGCACCATGATTCTTACTTTGGATGACACCAACATGACTCCGGTTCTTCTGTGGTGAATATTTTTGGTGATTTGTGATTAATTTATGTTCTTTAATTCAAATAAGTCTGCCTTCTTTCATCTGGGAATACTGGTAAAAATCGGAAACTTCCAGTAATGCACCTCTCCTCCAGTTTTCCCATGAATTTATGTGGCACAATTCCTTATTTTGTGTAGTTTCTGCTCACATCTAACCACTCACTTTAGATAGCTGCCCCTCCCTGAGCCTAGTTCTGCCTCTTCATGTTTAAAGGGAGTTCTTCCTCCCTACAGTTGCCAGGTGTTGTTTAAACAGGTCAATTATACTTCTGTGTCAGATCTACATCGTTACTTACATCATGACGGGACCCCATTTTAACTCTACGTTGAAACCTGATGTGCACCTCCCTCCCAGGAAACGTAACTACACGTCGTGTTGACACATACCACAGCGTGAATGGTGTGAAAGTGCAGTGTAGGGATAAAGGTAGTTTCCGTTTACATCTGTTAGGTTTACCTAAAATAAAGACAAACAAAACTTAGAAGTCTGTCGCACAAAGAGAAACTCAAGAAGTGAACCCAAAGCACACTGCTGCTCACACACACTACCAACAAAGGTATTCTGGCACTGGAGTGCTCTTCTTCCTTGTGCTCCCTTATCTAATTACTGAATGCGTTTAGCTGTAAGACGCGGTACCTAAGGCAGCAGAGAGAAAATGCAACACATGTCCACACATGCAAAATGGGCGCGACACAATAAAACTGAATTGAAATGAACATATGAAGATGTCAATTTTAAAAAATAACTTTCGCCCCAGAGTTTTGACTCCAGGGTTAATTTTTAAATCTCATGTTTAGGCGACTGTGTGGTAGGATTTAGAAAAAGCCAATTCCAAAAAAAGTGGCCAGACAGTGTAAAACGTAAAGAAAAACAAATACAATTGTTTACAAATCTTATAAACAGTTATTTTATTCACAATATAGAAAACATATCAAAACTTTAAAGTAAGAACACTGAATAGTTCTACTTTGAAACCATACTGTTAATGATAGTATGAGGCCACTCTCCTCTTTAGTCTGGAGGATGGTGCATCCTTGTTTTCCACTTTGCCTCAGTTGATATTAAACAAGCTTCGGGCCAGAGAATGAGATCTGTACAGATATGACTTCTTCCATATATAATGGAGCTTTGCTCTGCATTTGTGGATGGCTCCATGAGCTGTTCACAGACACTGATTGGTGGAAGTGTTCCTGAGCCCATGCAATGATTTCTATGAGTTAATCATGCCTGTTTTTTAATCCAGTGTTGCCCCGCAGGCCATAAGATCACAGGCATCCAATTTAGTTTCCAAACTTTTATCCATTACACAATCTCTGACTCTTTTGATATCATGTACTGTAGGTGATGAGATATTTTATACTGAAGATCATTAAAATTGTTCCACAATTTGTAGATACATTTTTATGGATTACTGAGCCTCTGCCTTTACTTTTGAGAAACTTTGATTCTCTAAGTCTAAGTTGATTCTTTGAGTCTCAGAGTGATGCTGAAAAACTAGTTCATGCATTTATTACTTCCAGGCTGGACTACTGCAATTCATTATTATCAGGATGTCCAAAAACTCACTGAAAAGCCTTCAGTTAATCCAAAATGCTGCAGCAAGAGTCCTGACAGGGACTAGAAAGAGAGAGCATATTTCTCCTGTTTTGGCTTCCCTTCATTGGCTTCCTGTTAAATCCAGAATTGAATTCAAAATCCTGCTCCTCACATACAAGGTCTTAAATAATCAGGCCCCATCTTATCTTAATGACCTTGTAGTACCATATCACCCTATTAGAGCACTTCGCTCCGCTCTGCAGGCCTACTTGTTGTTCCTAGAGTATTTAAAAGTAGAATGGGAGGCAGAGCCTTCAGTTTTCAGGCCCCTCTTCTGTGGAACCAGCTTCCAGTTTGGATTCGGGAGACAGACACTATCTCTACTTTTAAGATTAGGCTTAAAACTTTCCTTTTTGCTAAAGCATATAGTTAGGGCTGGACCAGGTGACCCTGAATCCGCCCTTAGTTATGCTGCAATAGACGTAGGCTGCCGGGGATTCCCATGATGCATTGAGTTTTTCCTTTCCTCTCACTCACTATGTATTAACAGACCTCTTTGCATTGAATCATATCTGTTATTAACCTCTGTCTCTCTTCCACAGCATGTCTTTATCCTGTCTTCCTTCTCTCTCCCCAACCAATCACAGCAGATGGCCGCCCCTCCCTGAGCCTGGTTCTGCCGGAGGTTTCTTCCTGTTAAAAGGGAGTTTTTCCTTCCCACTGTCGCCAAAGTGCTTGCTCATAGGGGGTCACATGATTGTTGGGTTTTTCTCTGTATCTATGAAGCGCCTTGAGGCGACTTTTGTTGTGATTTGGCGCTATATAAATAAAATTGAATAGAATAGAATTGAATTGAATTAAGTTGCTCGTATCATTCCCAATCATGTTACTAATCTCCATCTATCCTAACCTGTTACCAGTTAAATACACAATATTCCTCCAACTGTTTTCTTTAAGTAACATAAACTTTTTACAGCATTTTGCTGTCCCTGTCTCAACCTTTTTGAGACATCTTGCTGCCATCAAACTCAAAACTAGCTCTTTTGAAATATATATTTTCTATTTTTTTTGTGTGTGATTAAAATGTGCATTTATGAGATTTGCAAATTATTGCATTGTTTTTTTATTTACACGCTACTCAGTGTCTCAATAGAGGGTAGATAATAAATCTGATGGTGTGGTGTTTTTACCTAAATACTAATATCAGCTGATGTTTATCAGGTATAATTGTCTAGGTTAGGTGGATGAGAATCTCATGAACAGGAACATCTAGTCTAGGGACTGTGAAGTATTGCCAGTATTTATATCGAAATCAATGCAAGAACTTTTTCACAAATTGTACATAAAATAATGTGAGTTAGTTATAAATTCAGTGATTTGTTGAATAAGTTTATACTTTCCCATATTTCAAGACCATCTTGCACCAGCCTTCCCTTTTGTTTCTCCAGTGAAACGTCCAGAATTTGATCGCTAAATTTTAATTTACAAAATGGTCAATGGTAGTGATGAAGAACCACTCACCAGTGCTGTCACCTATTGGTTAGTGAACTCCAGTTTCGAGGCTTCGTGCATTTGAGCCGCTGATGTGTTGAAACTAGATGTGACAGCAAGGGACAGATCTACTGGCTAATGACTTGTCAATCTCATATTGTTAATTAACGAGCATACCCAGGACAATTCTCCTTTCTGAAACTTGAAAATGATAACCATGTGAGATAAAACCAGAGAGAACCCACACAGAAAGGATTCAAACCCAGGACTTTCCTGCTGTGAGAGGATGGTGCTAAGTACCACCCCACTGTGCCAACTCAGTGTAAAAATGAGGTGTCATGCGTAAACGACTTGGATCTAATGTCAAGTAAGTTAAGAGAAATGTCCACACAAGTGAGAATGTAGCTCCACGGACTGAAAAGAGTGAACAAACACAGCCTCCTGAAGACCTCTGACACCTGTTCATTTCCGATGGAGAAACTATTAATTTCCTGCTCAACGAGATATCAGAGCTACGTCTTTCTCAGAGATCTAATCAGCATCGCATCTCGTACAGAAAGCTGATACACAGCAGCTCCAGTCATTCACAATCAAGGACAGGTGGATATAAAAAAAATCATGCTTCACCCTTTTTGAAGCAATTTGTAATAAAATACCAGAAAAACAGGCTTTTATACAGTTTTCAGTGCTGCATAATGTTGAGAAAGGATGAGCTTTAAATAAACAACATGTTGTTGTATTACATGACCATTATCTACTTGTTGAGTTACAGCAAATAACAGTCGTTAACCGCTTTATGTGAAGAACACTGACTTCACTGCAGGTTTTACAGATGTCTTTCAGTGTCTTGGTATTTCAGCTGTTAGACTATGGATATGTAATTACCGTAAAAAACAGTGACTTATCTTTAGAAAGCATCGTCAGTGTAGTAAATTTAACAGCAGCTTTTTCATGCACAGTCTTGCCCCCCAAAGTCTTGATGCATGCTCAATCATCCAGGTAAGTAAATCCCAAAAGGTTGATTCTGTTCCTGCAGTCAGCTGAGACTGAAGAAGTCACTTGGATGTAGCGTTTTCTCCCATTGAAAATGTTACGGCCAGATGAACAAAATCAACCTTTTGGGGTCTTGCTCCTCAAGGTTTTTCAATGAATGCGGCAGCAAATGTTTTTTGTGATTGTGGGGTCTAACTAAGCATTTTCAGTATGAGTGTCATTATGATTGGAGGAATAATGTTCTCAGAATGAGAAACACAGAACTCCGAATGTATTTACGTTAAACAACTTCTCGATTCAGTCGCTCTGAGCACTTGGGTTTCCAGTGTGGCAAATAAATCACAATAAATTATAAACAGAAGAATGAGTGTAACTTCGAGTTGGTTAAGCGAAAAAAAAAGAAACTGGAGATTAATTTAGCAAAGGAATGGGGAATGCCAGGGCTCAAGAGCCGGTGTCCTGCAGGGCCTTGATCCAAAACAGCTGATTTAAATGGCTAAATTACCTCCTCAACATGTCTTGAAGTTTTCCACAGGCCTGGTAACGAAGTAATTATTGGATTCAGGTGTGTTGACCCAGTGTGAGATCTAAAACCTGCAGGACACCGGCCCTTGAGGCCTGGAGTCCTGCAGTGACCTCTGCAGTGACCAGTTGCCTGATTCAACATAAAGCACCCAAAGGGTCAAAAAGTAATTGGACCCTTTACTGTTTTTCTTTGAAATCAGAGTGGTGATTGTTAAAAAACGAATCATAAATAAACAAATAAAGTTGTAGTTACATGTCATATTCACAGAAGTAATGGGAACAACAGTAACGGGAACAACCTTTAGGTGATCAAACGCGTTTTAGCTTGTGGCCTTTTGATCAACTGACCAAAAAAACCCAGCATTGGTCACCTAATAAAGCTGTTCCCTAAAACTTGTTGCTGGAGTCTTCATGCCATCAGATGTTTGATCTTCTCCATGCACCTTGGAATTGGTGAAGTTGTCCCAGAAATATTTGTTGATATTCTCAGAAGTAAAAAGAATATTTTCCAGTAAAATGCAAGAAAACAGAGAAATCTCCCTGTTTTAATAAATAAATACTGGACAAAAGGCACAAAACAACTTTCTTGTGCCATTAATTTTATTTTTGCTTTACATTGTAGCAGTAAAAGGTGCACAACACCTCAAACGCTTCAGTCACGAATGTCCAGAAGCTGAAACTTGTGTAACTCAGAAGAAACAACAAGGACAAAAACCAAAGTATTTTGTTGTGAAGATTGTATTAACCATGGTAGTGTGAGGAGTCTAACTGTCGCCGATTATGGATGGCATAAAGATTTTCATACAAAACATGACTGAGTTTTACCCTGGAGTCTGCCTTCTCCATAGCAACACAGCAAAGCTGAGTGGAAAAAGTAAAAATCAATCAAAAAAACTGGTGTTTGATTCGACTATTAGACTTTTCTGTACTGAAAGCAAAGCTAATGATCGCTGATCCCTGCGGCTGTCTTGAGTTTCACGAGCCTCTGTGTGTGCCAACCTTCACCCTGATACGATAAGAATTTCATCTTCATCCTGTGAACTCCGTTACCCTTGTTCTTCACTGCATTTAACACGCAATTTATCACAAGAAACAATTAATACTTTATAATTAGTAATTTGGTGTAAACAATCCAAACTTTTGGCAATATTTCATAATTGACAAAGAACATCAGGTCTTTTTAATACTCCATAAAGTGCACTTTCAGTGTTTTAAAAACCTCCCTACCTGCTGCCTTTACAGTACAGTTTAAAGCAATGAAACAAAATAAAAGCACTACAGAACTCGTTCACATGGGAGTAAGTGAATTAAAATGCACTGAGCTCTTGGTGAACTCTGCTTCACCTCCGTTACACTTGTCTAAAACAAAGTCTTTACTGCCACCTGATGGCAGAAGTGGTCACATGCTCCCAAAGTATGGCATCGAGCCTGCAGGGCTGCAGCACACAAGTTGGGTTTTTTTTCCAAGTAAAACTCATCTCTTCTTCTTTCATTTGTTTTAAAATGATCTGGCAAAGGAGCTCCTTTATCCTGTGACATCTTTCAGTCCTAAAATTTATTCTACTTTCTAATAAGCGACTGATGACGTGTACTTTCATGTCAAGCTCTCTTTGCCACAAGCCAAATATGTCGCTTCATCCGGGTGAAAAACTTGGATAATGATCGTCGAAAGTCAACACTTAGCAAAAATCCCATTGCTAACAAATGTTACCCAAAATAAAAACAATCTTGTGTGATCCCTTTTGGGAAAAAAATTAGAAAAATGAAATGAAGACAAAACAAACAAAAAGGTCTTCGCTCATTTTCACCAAATAACCTCCAGCTGTTTAGTCCGCTCTGGACACCTGTGACAACTCCGCATCAGTATGACCATGAAGGGATGGCGGTGTTGACAAAGAATAAATTAAGACTGGATAAATAATGAGCCTAAAAACAAGAAAACATCAATTAATCACTTTGAGTTGAAGTCTTTGAAATCTGAAACCACACCATACCAACAAAAATATATAAAAATTTAAAGGTAGAGCTGGGTTTGAGGTAGAGTGTGGCATGACTCCTGAAAAAGTCAGAAAACGCCAACTATACCTTCATGGAGACACTCACTGATTGCAAATCCGGACAGTCAGGAGTTCCACTCCCCTTGATTTCATGCTCCCAGGGCATCCTAGCCTCCAGATGCTGCTCTGACCTGCATGTGAGCATCTTTCTCAGATTTTCCCTTTCAGTCCTAAAAGTTAAACCCAGTTCCCCTCAGCTCACAGGAAAAAGTTGATTTTGGCAGGGACAGTCTTACAGCCAGTGCTGGAGAAGTACTTTCCCTTAGCTGGAGTGTAGTTCATGTCGCCCCCTACTGCCTCAACCACGTCGTTGCGGCTGCAGCTGCCCCGCTGGCAGAGCTGTGAGTGCACGCAGCGCTCGACGTGGTATCGGCTCAGGGGCAGGAAGGGAACAAAGCGGGTGATGAGCTTCTGCTGAATGATGTTGGACTTGAAGAGGCCGCCTGAATGGGGGGTAAAAACTCACTTCAGTTACTGAAGTAATGAAAGCTTTCATCAGCAATGCACTGGAAAATTAGCTCAAAGAGGCTGCTTAATTTCTGTGTTCATTATGATGCACTGCTGCAGAGCGATGATGTTGCTTCTATTACGGGCTTTAATTTTATATTCATGATTAACTTAAATGAATCAAAGTCAGAAGACCAGTTTTAGCTCTGGAAGAGCACCAAAGCATCAGTATCGCTGCCTTCTTCCTCTTCTAGTGAACAAGCAGTAAAAAAACAAAACACTGTGTTTGAACAAACCAAGGCGAGAAAACTGACATGAAAAAAAATATTTTACCTCCTGACACCAGCATTTAAAATGTCTTAACCTTCTCACACTATCAACATACATCTTCACCTGCTTCAACTGAAAATCCAGGTTGTACAGAAGCCGGAGTCATCACATCACACCTTTCCCTAAACCTCCTGATAATGGCTCACAGTATGACTTAGAATTGATTTTAGGATCTATTTCAAGGTCCTTCATGGCTTCTCTCTGTGCTACATATCTGAACTAAGAGACCTTTACTCAACAATCTGAGTCTTTGTCCAGGCTCTCATGTGACTGTTATCTGGTGCTGAGGCTATAGCCTACTGGCCAAGCGTTCATGACCCATTTAATTTGATTGCAGCTGACTATGTGCACGTTAGCATATGCTATTTCCGGTGCGGAAACTCCTGTGGGGAGCTTTGTTTCCGGTGTCCTATTCGCGCCTGGTTTACGGTCCAAAACAAGTTAAGCAAATAAATGAATCAAGCGGCGATTTACATTTCTATAGATGTCTCGGGCATTTACCCAATATATCTGTAAATGATGTTCATCGACTTGTCGATATTTTTCCCCGTGCCTCAGAGCAAAAGAGAAAAGGGATTCAAATGTTATATTTCTCAGCTGTCCCTCGTTTATGTTCTGAAAATAACCAGCGATAGGTGAAATCAAGTAGCCAATTTTATCTTTTGACAGTGCAAAACGTTTTGTGGACATCGTGGACATCCAGTACTGCACTTCAGAGTCACACTGCTAGCAATCGATGCAGCGATTCTGTACTGTACAGGAGAGACGTCACAGAGGAGATCGTCTGCAGCGATCAGGACACAATGTGACGTAAAAATAAGCATGCAAACTTGCACTAAAAAAATCTGTGAAACAGCGAGGTGAAAGGTGAACCTCGTTATAGCGAGGGACCGCTGTAATTTTTAAGGTAAGTCACAACATACCCTTCGTAAATACTAATGTATAGAAACCGTTACCAGCAATCGTTCATTTTTTGTGTGGCTTTTTTTCCACAGTTTGTTAACATGCTGTGTAGGTGTGTACTTGACGAGCTGATATCAACATAATGGCGGAAACATCTGGTTTGACTATTGTTCACCTGTAGTTTGAATGCTGAACATTTGCCTGTTTAAATCATAAGAACTGTCACTATACAGAGATGTGCTTCTGAATGTGGAAGATGTGTCTTCTGCTGCAGTCATGCAGTTCTGCTTGTGTTGAGTGATGTAAACAACTGATTGATCTAAACTCTTTAAACGTCAAAATTGATCATTAGATTTTTTTATGACACAACAGTGGTGAGTGTTCCCACCTTCTGCTCTTTGTAACTTAATTGATTTTGGAGTATATCTTCGCAGTAGCGATTGACCGCAAAGTAAAGCTACCGGAAATGTACAACCCCACATCCGGTCTCAAACCAGGAAGTTAGCATTTTCTCGTGCACAGGGTCAGTTACTTCTTTTTTAATTTATTTCTCCCTGTAAATGTTATTGAACGTAAGTATTGATCTGTAAAGCATTTTATGTGCTCTGTAAATAGAAAACATTAATATTTTATCATAGTTATTGTTACTTTTACTTTTTCTACTTCAAGCACTTTGCAACTTGTTCTCTAATATTTGCCTTCCTCTTGTTTTTGTCTATATTTCTCCTTTTTGTTATTTCTACTATATTTACTATTAATTATATTTTATTCAGTTCTCAGTTGATCAGCTGAGAACTCCCACAATTTCGTTGTACATGTACAATGACAAGGGCCATTCTATTCTGTTTTATTCTATCCTATACACAGAAAATACTGAACTTTAATCAAACTCTGAAGGGGTTTGAGATGAAACCGCCTTACCCTAAGAGTGTGGAGTACTTAAACATGTAAAATGAGTCTTACTTGTGTTATTGTTGTAAACTGCCTGTGCGATGGCCTCCTGCAGGTTGTCCAATTTGATCTCCTCTCTCTCTCGTCCAGCCTGACGGTTCTCCAGAGCCACTTTGTTTATCACCTCCTCTCCTGCAGTGCTGCACACAAGAAACACAAAATAAGCTGCCCGTCCCTTTGTAATTAAAAAAAAAACTTTCTTCTTTAAGCATCACCGGGAGAGAAATAAAGTTTTGAGCATTAACCGTTCATGAAAGCTTTAAGTTATTTTGACAAAGAGAATACAACAACTTCTTTTGGAGAGAGTTCATATCCACAGAACTAAGCTAAACACTGGACATGCCTCACTGCATTAGGGGAGTGTTTAGTACCTGATAAAGAGGTATATCGCCTTGCGGTAGTTGGTGCGAAATACAACATGAGACGGACCCAAAAAGGGCTCCAGGACATCAATGAGGCCTGGAGGCATCTTCTCCATCTCATCAAAAATGAAAACGGAGCGAGCGCACTCCGTCAGGTTTCCCTGCACCCAGTCCTTCAGCTCCTCCTACAAAACCAAAGGATGGATATTTAATTTCACAAGCTCCCAACACATCCCCTATGACTGCAACCAACAATGCTTTTAATTACATCTGCTGCTGTTCTGCTTTTATTACTTAATTATAGGCTGTGTAACATGTATAACTGCAAATACTGTAGTCTGAAAGGCAGCACTCGCTTGTGAAATTTTAGTATATAATTAAATGATTACTAACTAATTCCCACTTAGTTAATTCTATAGACAGAGTCTGCTGAACATAAAACATCTATCGTTTTATTTTTTTGTGTCTACTTGTGTGATCATTTTTGTTTTGACCAGCCCATCTTCCCTGAAATTGGGAGCAAAAATCACAGGACTCTCTCTTAAGTTCTAAATGTATTCTCCTAAGAAGAAAGCAGAGTCCTGTTTGCACATTAGGAATGACAGCATTCAAACTTCCCTTTGTTATGGTCAACAAACATTTTATAGTGAACACACAATAAAACAACTAGTACATTACTTCTGATTTTAGATATAACCATTTGTCTCAACATACCCTGTACTGCTTGACTCGGTGGGGCAAGGGGAAGTGCAGCGTGGGGACAAACTGGTGGACATACGGGCTGCTCATGGCTGAGCCATACAGATGATTTCCCAGCATAGAGCTGACCAGCGTCTTTCCCGTCCCAGAGGAGCCATGGAAAGACAGCACCAGTGGCTGACTGGGGCTTTTATTATGAAGGAACCTTCCCACCTCCTCTGACACAATGTCCTGAGCCAGATGCTGTCCATAGACATTCTTGTAGAGGTCCCACTCCAAGTCTGGCGATCAGGGAAAAAAAGACAGTCACAATCTTTCTTCGTGCAATACTAGAGGGGTGGGGTGCCCTGTAATAACCACAATAAAGGGTTATAGGAACAAACAGAGCAAGAAAAATCTACTTCTCGTGGCTGTTGTCATGAAAAATCTGCAAAGTAGACAACTAGCTAATTTAATTACAGATATTGTAAGAGATTTCTTGTATTCAGCCAGCTAGCATACCAGTTAGAAAAGCCTTAATTGCCTCCTCGGGAACACTGTACATTAAAAAAACAAAAAGCCGTTAGCGGATATAATTTTTATAGGAAACATATATAGTATAATACAGCAACAATAAAGTACGGTTTTATAAACGAGCTGTTTGCACTTTGTTTTGGTACAAAGCTAGCTGGCTAACACGAAGCAGCCTCCGTAGGTTAGCATCGACAAGTACGTCTCACCTCTAATATTCGGCTTAAAGTCACAGTCGCAGCTGTCCGATATGGTGCAGTAAAGTTTCTGGAAAACGCAGCAGACTGGGTTACAAAAGAACAAAAACAGCACTAACAGTGTCGCCAACATTTTGGCTGCCTGCTTGCAGACAGAAAAGCTCAGTTTGGAGCTTCTCCTTATCGCTACCGGCTGATTTTGTAGTTTTTTCCTCCCCGGAAGGCGCGCAGAAAGACGTAGCTCAGTGACAAACTGGACTACAATTCCCAGAGATCATCCAGCACGGGGCGTGAATTGTAAGACACGTTGGAGGATCACAGTCCAGAAAAACGCAAGACTTTGGCAAACTTTACTAGAAATCTGTCTGACATGATAGACAATAGTTACTTTAACTGGAATGGGGAATAAGAGGTCGAAACGGTCTGGTATCAGGATTTTTTGTTTGTTTGTTTGTTTGTCTGAAAGAAAGTTGTGACACCAAGTTAAACAGGGTTGTTGCTAACAAATCACAAACTTTCTTGTTTTTAGTCGAAACATCAAACCTAAACCTGAGACTTCCAGTTAATTCACAGATATTCCATATGGCGTTTAGGTAACAGTGAAACAGAAGTAGAAGGTAGACTAATAAGTGCGGAAAGGCCACATACATAATGTAGCCTTCAATTTTACTAGATAAATAGATCAATAGAATCTTGCATACTGGAACATGGGTAAAAATAGGAAACATGGTGTAAAGTAATAGGTTATATAATTTATATTCATAAACCTAAATGGGATGGCTCTAAACCTCATTTTTATCACTTTGATGTTTATTTATTTATTTACTTATTTACCTGGTATGATTCCATACTTTCTAGGAACTTTAAACAACAGGATATTAAAAAAAACTTTGTTGTTGTAGCTCCAAATGAAACAGAGACAAACCATCTGGGTTAAAATATCATACTTAAAAATGGAATTTGCAATAATTTCTTAAACATGTTTAATATCCATTTTATGTAATTATGCATGTAGATTTTTGAAAAATGCAAATAAAATGTGTTTGTGTTTGTGAAAGGTCTTCTATTAGCAAGTCAAAACAAAAAACAAAATAAAACCCCAAGAGCTATAAATCCAAGTTGTGTCCTGCATACAGCAGAGGGAGCTATTAATGTGAAAATGATTTTTGATGGAGTCATGTGTTATAACATTCTGGGTCCTTGCAAAATAAAATAACTTAATTTGTTTGTATGGGGGTTTTTCCGCCTTACTTTTGTCATATACAGCACACTTCCCAGCAAGATATGCACCTCAGTGAGATGTCTGTTTTTGTAGTTTTATTAACAGTGACCTAAGCTTCATGCGTATGATTAAAATACAATATTTTGCAATGTTACATTTTAAAACATCTTGAATAATGGTAATTGGGTGTATACCTTCAGTTCCTCAGGTTTATGTTTTTGAGGTTTGGGAAACAGATTAAGGAATGTTGGTGCTGCTTCAGCACAGGATGTGCTTTGAGCGTTTTAGTGTTTAAGTTTTGACTTCCTGTCTTTGGTTTATCACTCCAGGGACTCTTTTCACCTAACCAGTGTTCCACTGTATCATTTTTAATGAGAGTTTTCTTGCTGTTCTTTGTAGTTGGGTTGTTTTCCTTTATACTCTGATCATTTTCTCTAGTTTCTTGACTCAGACTTTTTGACTGATTGTCTTCATTGCTTCCACCTGTCTCCTGTTTCTCATCCCCGTTCAGCTCACAGTGTAAAAAATAGACCTGTCATTCTTTTGTGATGTGTTATCTCTACACGTTTCTGTTCCGTCTTCTGCAGCTCTTTTAATTTATGCTGTTGCTCCCCTTGCTTGAGTTTTTAAACTTAGAATCTTCACTTAAAACTTGAACTTTTTGTTCAGTGTTCTCTACCTGGGTTTATATATATGGGTTTTGGCACAGACACATTTTTAATGATGCATTTCCATGATTTGTTTGTATGGTTTTTGCATTTTTGTACGTGTTACCCTGTAACAAAAGTCACAAATTTTTAATTCAATTCAATTCAATTTTATTCATACAGCGCCAAATCACAACAACAGTTGCCTCAAGGCACTTTATATTGGAATGTAGTCCCTACAATACAACCCCAACAATCATATGACTCCCTATGAGCAAGCACTTTAGCGACAGTGGGAATGAAAAACTCCCTTTTAAGAGGAAGAAACCTCCAGCAGAACCAGGCTCAGGGAGGGGCGGAGCCATCTGCAGTGACCGATTGAGGTGAGGAAGACAGGACAAAAGGCATGCTGGGGAGGAGAGACAGAGATTAATAACAAGTTTACAACTAAACAGGTATTTTAGAGGTTTTGCGCAAATGGAAGACATATTCCAAGGTTCCTCACAGTGTTACTGGAGGCTAAAGTAATGCGATCTGGAGTAAGATATCATATTTCTCATCATATTAGATTTTTCAGTCCTATTACAATAACCTCAGTTTTATCTGAATTTAGAATCGCAAAGTTACAGGTCATCCAGGTCTTTATGTCTTTTCCTGCAGTTTAACTAATGAGTGTCAAAAATCTGAAGTGGTTTTGTTAATTTCATTTTCCTGATTGTAACTGGGTTTAGAAGCAGGTGATTCACTTTGAAATGTAAATTCACCACAGCAGAAGAATACAGGAAGAGTTTGGCATTTAGGGCCCGAGTTCATCACTCCACAGAAATTTGCCACACACAGACTGACATTGGGGAGTGATCGGTAACCCCCTCAAGCCTGTAGGTAAAAGCTTTAATGGTGGAAGCGTTGAAACAGTAGGGCAGTGATTTAGAAAAGCATCAGCACCGACATGTCAAAGGCAGAGAGGGGAAATTTACAGCTAAATAGACCACAAAAAGTAGGAGGTTGGCTTTGTTATATGGCCCGGGGAACGTGAGGCATGTTGGTGTGTATGCTGCAGCGCGGCTCGAGTTGCCAGCTAGCTCACAAGCATGACTGTTTTTATTCAATAAAACAAACTCCAGTGAAATAAACGTTTATTTACACTTTTTGATAAATAAAGAGCAAAACTGTTTAAGATTACAAAAATGATCTGCACCTGTGTGCCGTACTCATGCAGTTAGGATCAGTTCACTCCCCTCACATTAAAAGTGACATCGTTATAATAAGAAGAAAAAAGAAACAAAGAGGAAACACAAACTGACCCCAGGTTACATTTAATATTCTCTTCAAATTATAAAATCCTAATTACTGAAAAGATACAAAAAACTAAACAAAAACTGAAATGCAGATGTACAGTTATTCTGTTATTACATTCTACAATGTGACATATGTTTGTGGATTTAGCTAAGGTCCAGCCTTTAGGGAGATTTAAACATTTACAAACATGAGCCTATCAGACTGAGGCACAGCCTCGGTAACCTCAAATAGCACCACATATTTACACTTCCAAATCATGTCATCCTGTGCCACTGTGGAGTAGATGCAGTCCTTTGTTAGGTAAACTAACACAGGACAATGTTGATCTGTGACGTTGTTGAAGCAGTGCAAGTCCTCAGTCAAAAATAAAAACACTCTCTGGAGACTCCATCAAAGCATTTAGTGGTTTCTTTCACAAGCTGTCGTCATTCTGCTGAAGCTTTCAGATAAAGTTCCTCAACCTTGAGTTACATCAGTTTAGCATCAAAGGAACTGGAAAAGTTCTGGTACGGGAAGGTAAGCATTTATAAAATTTCAGTCTCACTCTTCAAGTATCCCGGTCTGCTACATGTGACAGATTTGAACTAAGTGGGTGCACTGCTTCATTCTGGTGTCTACACGCTTAGGAAGCCTCCTTGTTTGAAAGATCACAGCGCTTTCCCTTTTATTGAGCTTTCAGTGGAGGAGCTTCTCAGTGTCCAGCGCAGTAATTGTCCATGTATGTAGGCATCAGCTCATAAACAAGGCCTCTAAAAACAGTGCTGGGGTCAGTGTCGTCTGATGGGTGGCTCCAGCTTGTTGGACAGGGCAGTGAGCACCTGGTCAAACTTAGAGTATCGCAGAGCCTGTTTCTCCTCGGCCCCCCGGCTCCCCCACAGCAGCCGCATCTGGAAATCAGTCAGGAAAAGCTCCAGGACTTCGGCCTGCTCCCGGAAACCTGCAACATCACATCAGTTTAACATTATTAGCAGCACAGGACTGTAGAGAGGAACAAGAGGACTACCATTTCTACCACAGAGGTCCCTGTAACTGGACCTGTCTCAAACATGAACAAGAACAGAATGTGTGAATGAGAGGGATGAACAGGGAAGCTGCAAGGAGCAGAGGTAATGAAGGTAGAGTTTAAATATCAGAGGTTAACTATCAGAATAGACAAGTGCACAAGAAAGGTGAAGAAGAGAGTGAAGCCAGGGTGGAGCGGGTGTGGATGAGCATGAGGGGTGATGTGTGACAGAAGCCAGAGCGAAAGAGAAGTTTTACTAGATGGTATTGAGACCTGCTATGATGCATGGTTTAGAGGCGGTGCCCCTGACAAAAAGACAAGACAAAGACATTGGAAGTGACCGGGATAGACAGGAAGACAGTATCAGAAGACAGCCCAGGTTGAGCAGTTTCTTAGAGAGGCAAGACTGAGATGATTTGGACATGTAGAGGAGGGATAGTGGATGTAATGGTGTTAAAAGATTTTGAATTTTATTAATATTCAACAGTGATAAATGTTTATGTTTAGCTCATTTGAATTGCACAGAAATGCCTGTACATAGCGTGTCAGCAAATTCTTTAGCTGGAACAAAGTGATCACATGAGGAAGTTGCTCAAGTTTAGACAACACCCACATGTATTGTTTTAACCCACTACAAGATCGTTAATCAACTTGTTCCTCTTCGTCTTGCAAGGCTGCATCCTGTGCAGCCTCGTATGCAATCAGCAGATAAGAAGTTGTTTTTTCCTAACTTGTACTCCACCCATGAGTGTTACGTGAGTAAGGCAGTATATAATAAACTCTGAGTGAATGCCTGGCGCGCATTGCCTGCACGTTTCTGTAGTCGACGGAACGTGGTCAGGCAATCGTCCATGTACATGAATTAACTTTGGGCCCGTGATTCTTTGCTTTCCTGAGGTTTTTCTCCTTACATTTCTTGGTCCTTCGAGCCGGATTTGGAAAAAGCAACTCGATTGTTGTGACTCCAAACCAGAGATCTACCTGTATCCTGTCGCCGTGGGGGGGCCGTACCGCAGACTGTCGACAGCCTCCTCAAGGAAGGAGTGAAAGTCCTGGGACGTAAAAAAATTCGGGTTCAGGCCGGTTAAGCAGTCCACGGCGCTGGGATCCAGTGAAAGACCTCAAACATAGACGGAGAGATCTTGGAAAGGTAAAGAATCCACTCAATCACACTCGCGTAAAACGAAAGGGTTTGACAGTCTAATCCACTGTACGGATTTTTAAAAATACGTGTAATAAGGTTGACCCACTGCAAGAGCTCATAGGACTAATCCGCCGAAAGGACTGTAAAGTAAAACACGTTACAGGTCTCACCCGCCGTAAGGGTTTAGGAGTGATCCGCCGTAAGGATCTGCGCGACTGTGTGTAAATGTCTGTGTTTTCTGTGTGTTGGAAGTAAGTGATTTTGACAGCACAATAAGTTGCTGAACTACTTCCATTGTTACTGTCTTTTTATTTACTGTAAGGAGCTCAAGTACTGGTGACAAAGGGGAAAGGTTGGGTTTCATCCCATAAAACTGGCACCGCTTCATGAGTAGTATGAAGTAGAAGGGCGTGTCAGCAACCACCCCCGCGTCTCGTGCCAGAGACGGCTCTGCAGTTGTGTGATAATGGGTAATCAGCCCACCAAACTCACTGCTGACGAGCAGTGGCTAGAGAAAAATGTCCAGGCGCCAGACAAATTAGTGTTTATACATGGAGATCAAAGTAGTTTAAAAAGGGTTGGAAACAGACCCGACTGAATAATGAAAAATAGACGAACGGCAAAATTAAATTACAACTTATCTTTAATGTATTCATACTAATAATAGCAAGGATAATAACCTGTAAATTGGTGTTAATGATGAAATAATATTAATATGAAGAGGCACCTCAGTCAGTCATGATGTGAGATGGCGCTGTGAATAGTTCAACCAGAAAGAGAGGGAGTGTTTTCTCTCTTTGGCTCATCTCTGGTCATTGTTAATGACATTTCCCCCTCCACCTCAGCCCAGCGGCTTTACCCTTGAAGTCTCGTCTTCTTCACTTCATCTCACCAGTGAGTCTGAGCTCACAGGGACTGAGGCCGAGTAATCGTGACTGTGCCTGCCTTAGGTTGTCCCAGGGTTTCGAGGTGGGATCTTACCCGTCATGGGCTATCCAGCCTTCCATACTCGCCTGATACAGGGGCCAAATGGGCAGGGGTGCTATGAGGGGAGGGGACACACTGTGGCTCTGGAAATTAAAGGAGTGTAAGCTGCTTTCTTCATTGCATGTGTATATTAAACTATCTCACTTCTGATTCTTTCCAACAATAATTTCACATGTGACAATTTGTGTATGTGCGTTTTCTATTCATTAATGTAATTGTCAGTTGTTTTCTCTCTTTATTTTAATTTTTTTTTATCTGTTTGTTTGTGACGTGGTGAACGTCTCTAAACATCATGAGTTCAGGCTTCAATTTCAACCCAATTCTGTTAATCCATCCTTTCCGCTGTTCTCATGTTTTCAGGTTGAGGAGAGTCCCTGGTATTGACACACTAAAGCATACAATTAATATCATTTTCATTTCTTTTCTTAAAACATTCAGTCTCTAATTCCTCTGTTTTCATGTTGCAACGTCTCTCACCAGCTCACAAGCTATAATCAGACTTCCCGTTTGACGCACACACTCTGCAGTTTGTCTACGCACACACTTCTCTCTCAGACTTCCTCTGTTCACGCACTCTCCTATGAGTTATTATTACTTATTTATTATTTTGTACAAATCACACAAAATCATTCAAATCGAGTACTCACAACATTCACACACTTAGAATCACTCAAAATACGTTTTCCTACGAGTATTTTATCAAACCTGCTTTTAAGACTCAGAAAGAGGAAGTAGACAACACCCAGTTAAGTGCATATGTCCTCTTAAAAGAGAAGAGAAATAAACACATATGGGACAATTCTCCCCATCTTAGACGAAATGTGACCTTAAATGTCCGTTTCTAAGTCATGTTCTTCTCTACACACGACTCTTGGCCTCCAGGACATAAAACTTTGAACATAATCTTTTTACTTTACCAGAGCTAGACCTAATCTAAATCCTGTCTCATTCACTGCTGAAGTTCTAGTTCAATGAACACATGTGTCACAGTTAAAAATTAAAAGAGGAAGTAACGCACACCCAAGAACTGTGTGTGTGTGTTAATGTCTGTGTCCCTTCAAACAAAGAAAAGGTGAACATATATGGTGAGTTTTCCTCACTTTACACAAAATATGACATTAAATATTCTTTTCTAATTCCTGTTCTTCTTTAAACACAATGAATGATCTCCAGGTCATAACCTTTGGACTTATAACTCTGATATAAGTCCATACAGCGCACCAAGCACAGAGAAAATTCAACCTCAGTGCTTCAGAATTCTCCTCAAAATTCAGAAACTGTTTCTGTCATTTATCTGCCCCAGAACTTCATCATATGGACCTCGCCGGGTCCAGTAATCTTCAGCACATGTATATCACCGCAGCCAGTGATGATTTAAAAACAGTTTCTTGTCTCAGTTTACCCAGCATTCTCTTATCGGATGGACCGCAGCCGATCCATCCATATCAACACAATTGTGTGTCCACATGTACACAACTTATTCTTCACTTGTATCACAGCACATCTAGTAATATCTTCAGAATTACTTCAAATTGGTAAACATTGATTTTTCTTTAAAATCAACTTAGCATTATAACTCAAGATTACAGCTGACTCGATTCTCTGAAATCCTGAGTCAGTTAAACACCTTGCTCAACTCAAGGTGTCCTTTTCTCGGACTCCCTCGTCCGAGCTCACTCTTTTTACCCCGGCATCTCCACCGGAATGTTACGAGATCTTCCACTCTTACTTGGTGAAAGAAGGTAACTTCGTAAGGTCTCTCCACTGTCTCACAGTAGCAAATAATCTGCGCATTCAGAAGATCCCATTCCCACTGTAATTCTATTCTCATAGACCCAAAAGTAAGCATATTATTTCCCTAGTCAAAAGTGAAATCGTTCCTCACACAGTAATTCTTAATCCAACCTTAAAATGAAACCAACAGCCTTCGTGTTTTGAAACTAAAAAGAGGAAGGAACAGTGCCCAATTTTAACTGTGCATGTTGTTACTCAACAACACACACACAGACACAGACCCAGGGCAATTCTTCCTGGATCATTTATCAACATTCAAGCCAACACAGTCCGCATTGGTTATTCTTCTGGACCTCAGCGGATCCACCAAATTCATGTAAGTATATCAACCATTCACCGATTTATTTCTTTTCCTCAGACCACGCCGGATCTGTTAATATCAACAACGCTGCAAACAGCTGATTCTTCCCTTCAGACCACACCGGATCTGTTACTTCAGCACAATAAACACTGATTTTCCTTCAAAATCAGTTTACCAAGAGCCACAAAACCATTTCTGACTCGATTTTCTGAAATTCTGTCACTTAAACATCCTGACAGCACCAGGTGTTTTTTGTCGGACTTCCTCGTCCGAAATTACTCTTTTTACTCAGAGTCTCAGAAAGGGGAAGTGGCCGCACCCAAATGTTAACTACGCACTTTCTCAACCCGAAAAAGATTAAGAAAAAGAGGCTTCAAAGCCTCTCACACACCGCCTGCAGCCAACGGCACTTAGATCACTTCAGACAGTTTCTTACGTCACTGTTTTCAACTGTAACTTGTGGATCACAGCTGATCCGGATATGGAGCGGCGGAGCTCCCCTCAGACGCTACTAGTCGTTCTCTGATTCAGCAACGCGTAATTTACCCTATCCAATGATACTGAATTTCAAACCCATTAAATGCACGCTCGCAGAAGGAGGAAAATGCCCTCTCTGCCTCACGCGGACCTTCGCTGGGTCTCGCACTGTACATTACCAAGCACCTAAATATAAGGAAACTCTGGAACAAAAGCTATATAAGTCTTATTTCTGCAGCCACTGTAAAACCATAAGGTGTTTCTTCCGTTTCACCACGACATATACATTTCATGTAAAGACGATCCCCTGTACGTGAGTATTCAATTTGGCACGATCCCAAAATGAGCATGCCTTTCTCTAGATACGGATGAAACTACTACACCCCCTGCAGCATTATCATCAAAATTACTTCAACACAGTAAACCTTGACGTGCTTCAAACTAAGTTTTTACTGTTTCCCTAAAGCTCACGGCTGGCTTGAGTCTGTTAAATCATATGTCAACTCCCCGGACCTCTGCGTCCGGTATTACTCTTTTTCTCACAACTAAGTGTATCTCAAAATGATCCTCTGATCATAACCTATTTTAAACCAAGGTCCCAAGTCTTGGTAGATGGTCAATCTCCAGTACGGCCACGCCGGACCACCTACTGGACGTCTCCAGTAGGGAGGAAGTCTGCACTTCTGAACTTGACACTTATTAAACCATAATCTGACCAATAACTCTTATATTCTCTTACTCTTTAATCACACATTGGTCTCTTTTCTTTCTTATTTCCTTAAAACAACGTCTTGAGTTACTTTTAGCTCAGTACTGTTTCTTACGAGTCGACCTTGAATGCAACACTACTTAATACTTTCACTTCAGACAGGCAAAACTCAAAACAGAGATCAACGAGTAACTTCTTGACTACAATTTTAGAATTACATCCAATGCAGCACAATTTCAGTTTAAGAGGTTTGTGCTTACCTTTTTTTATGTGGGCCCACAGTAGTCAAGAAACCACCTGTGACGTCTGCCCGTCTGACCACCAATCCGGCTCGACCACCGCGGAAAGTAACACCGCTAAGCCTACACTGCCCGCATTCTCCACCAAGCTGTCGCGAAATCGATCAATGTAGAGCAGTGAGACAAACCACGGAGGCCCCAGAAAAGTGCAATCAAACGATGAGTTTATTAACAGCCCGGAGAAAACATCAGCATATGTCTTCTGACCAAAATACATGTCTTCATCTTTAATAGCTATAAGCAGACATAGAACTTCTCTTTTCTATAACATCTTCCATACAAGGTAATAAACTTCGAGCCTAATTAGAGACTCTGGTCATCTGTTGCCAAGTAGAGTAAAATATAGTGAGACACCAAATGAGTTAAGGCCTCAGGCCTGACACATGCCTAGATTATATGTGTTATATGTATTGTAAGCATGCATTGCAGTTATCCTTCTATGTTCCAGTTTCCCTCAGCATGTATCACCTGGACAGTCACACCAGTGAAGCTTAAGACCCTTAATGAACCGAACATCAACTCGAAATAAGCACAAATATGCAATGTGTATGAAATACTTCTAACCGTACTTGTAATAAAAGTTAACATAATGGAAGGATCCTCAAATGGACATCTTCACTAAACAACTTTAATGCAATATCAATACTGTGAGAAATATTATTAGATGAAATAATGCTGTAAAGAATGTTATCAATGCAGTTATAATGATGCAGATTATATGGCAGCAATAAAATAATTTCTGTATCTCCACACTGTGCAACATGCTCGTCTCTAGCTCCCAAACTTCTTGTCAGCCTCTATTTACTGAAGGAACACAAACTTGAAGTTATCTGCAGATATAACTTAACCTTTAAATCTGAGTTTTTATCTTAAAAGCCAAAACCAAAGGAGACCTGGCAAATACATCTGACCTCCAAGTTTATATATTGGCCAGTCCATATTTTCCCAACTTAAACTTGATCTCAGGTATCTCTCATTAGTTATTAGGGTGATACAAGCTCTTGAACTCAAACCATTAGCTTAAGAAATAATCTAACATCTTGACATCTTTGTCAGAATCTCTTTCAGATATGTGCCATCCAAACTTGCTGGCACTTGCAGTGCTGCTATGCTCTACATTGTTGGTAAATGGAGGGAAAGTCTTGGTGTTCCCTATGGATGGAAGTCACTGGATCAACATGAATATCATCATCGAAGAGCTTCACTCCAGAGGTCATGAAGTCACAGTGGTGCGGCCAAACGATACCTGGTACATCAAGTCAGAGTCCCCTCACTACAAGACCATCCCTATAAATTCCTCGGCCGGATGTGATGAAGAGCGCGTTGGGGGATTTGTTATGAAAACACTAATCATGCGTCGACAAGGTGCTTCACTTTGGACACGTTTATCAATAGAATATGATTTAGCGAAAGCGTTTTATGAAGTGCATGTCAAGGTGCTTGAGATGGTGGAACGCATGTTTGAGGATACCAAGCTGATGCAGAGCCTCCGTGATGCCAAATATGATTTGGTTCTGACTGATCCTGCAATTGGTACAGGTGTTCTTATGGCTCACCGTTTGGGTCTTCCACTTGTCTTTAATGTCCGATGGACTATTCAGGGTGATGGCCATTTTGCAATTGCACCTTCCCCACTCTCTTACATTCCCATACCAGGGTCAGAGCTGACTGACAAGATGACTTTCATTCAGCGTGTCCAGAATATGCTCTACTTTTTCTTCTCAACTTTACATACTCGGTATGTCACAGAACCAAACTACAAACCATTTGTCCATCGTCATTTTGGCAGTGACGTACATTACATGGAGCTGTTTCAGTCAGCAGACATCTGGCTGATGAGAAACGATTTCACCTTTGAGTTCCCTCGACCCACAATGCCAAACGTTGTCTACATGTCAGGATTTCAGTGCAAACCCTCCAAGCCCCTGTCTAAAGAGCTAGAGGACTTTGTGCAGAGCTCGGGTGAACATGGTGTCATTGTGATGACACTGGGGACGCTGGTAGAAGAACTTCCAGAGGACATCGCTGAAGACATTGCTGCTGCTTTTGCAGAACTTCCTCAGAAGGTGATTTGGAGGCACAAAGGCAAAAGACCATCCACCCTTGGTAATAACACGCGAATCTTGGACTGGTTGCCCCAAAATGACCTCCTGGGTCACCCCAAGACCAGAGTGTTTGTGGCCCACGGAGGCACCAATGGGATACAGGAGGCCGTTTACCATGGTGTGCCCCTGGTTGGCCTGCCCCTTATGTTTGACCAGGCTGATAACTTCTTCAGGATGAAAGCAAAAGGTGTGGCCAAAGTCCTTGATATTGCAACAGTGAACAAAGAAAACTTCTTGGAGGCGCTAAAGGAGGTACTCTACCAACCATCCTACAGGGAGAAGATGAAGGACCTGTCCAGCATCCAAAGAGATCAGCCTATGAAACCGCTGGACCGAGCCATGTTCTGGATCGAGTTTGTCATGCGGCACAAAGGAGCGGCGCACTTAAGGACGGAGTCTTACAAGATGTCCAACATCCAGTACTACTCGATTGATGTTGCAGCCTTTCTGCTGACAGTTATTCTGCTAGTATTTACCATTTTTATTTCAGCAGTCAGGTTTCTGTTCAATAAGTTATTTTACAGAAACAAAGTCAAAAAGGAATGATGATTGTGTTACAAAATTTGTAACCACTTCTGTATTTAGTTTCAGAAAATGAGCTCAATATAAAGACACATCTCTACATTCCACAGCTGATGTAGAGATGTGTCTGCTGCTTTAATCTGAGGCATGTTAACTTGCAGTTTCTGAGGCTGGTGACTCGAATGAATTTGTCCTCAGCAGCAGAGTTGACTCTTGGTCTTCCTTTCCTGGGGTGGTCCTAATGTGAGCCAGTTTCGTTGTAGCGTTTGATGGTTTTTGCGACTGCACTTGGGGGCACATTCAAAGTTTTAGCAATTTTACGGATCGACTGACCTTCAGCTCTTAAAGTAATGATGAACTGTAGTTTCTCTTTACTTAGCTGATTGGTTCTTGCCATACTATGAATTCTAACGGTCGTTAAATAGGGCTGTCAGCTGTGTACCAATCTGACTTCTGCACAACACAACTGATGATCCCAACCCCATTAAGAAGGCAAGAAATTCCACAAATGAAGCCTGACAAGGCACACTTGTGAAGTGAAAACCATTTCAGGTGACTACATCATTGAGTGACTACTCATTTAGAGAAGGCCAAAGGTTTGCAGCGATGTCAAGAAAGCAAAGGGTAGCTACTTTCAGGAATCTAAAATATGAGACATACTTAGAGTTATTTATCTTTTTTCTTTCTTTTTTTAAATACATAATTCCAGATATTATGCTTCATATATTTGATGTCTTCAGTATGTATCTACAAAAGCAGAAACATTTATTTTTACTAGAAAGTTGTAAAAATAAAGAAAACCCATTAAGTGAGAAGGTGTCCAAACTTTTGATTGGTGGTGTGCATCATCATCGGCAGTGACCCCAATCATAAATCTTACCCTATTATTAAGCCTAATAAACCAAACAGAATATGTATTCTTTCATTCATTTAAAATTCTGACCATGTTTAGCACATGGCTTTCACAGAGAATTAAAGTTCATTGAAATGTATTTGACAATGATATTTTGCATCAACCGTGATGGATTACTTCCTACATTTGAAATTAAATTTGAACCTTTATCAACAGTTTGATGTCTTTATTAGAATTCCTGATTATTCTTGTTATACTTTGTTCTTTTTTTCCTGTTTCCTTGTACCTTTTGTGTTTAAAACATGGAAATATAAATATTCTTCATTATACATAGAAACTCAGAGACCCATCCTTGCATTAAACATCAGCTAGATTACAGCAACTATGTTTGTGTCCAGCCTGTCCACTGTCACGCTTCTCTTAAGACTGAACTAATTAGTATCTAAATTCTGGATAAGGAAACACTTTAAGCTAAATTTTGAATGATTTCTTTTAACTCTTACTATTCATCAGATGCCATCTTTTACTGTAAACTACAGAGCAAAAAAATATTATATTTAAAACATAAAATCATGTCGATTCTGACAGGATGCTCAGTTAGTATGTGGCTAAATCACCGCTTGACCCTAATTCGGTGTATGTTAAGAGGTTAAGGTTAAGGGTTTAGCCCAGGTCTACACAAGTGACCTGCTGCTGAGGTTATACAAGCCAGAGAGCAAACAGCCACAGATCCTCTGAATCAGGTTGAAGTTCCTGGCTGTTGACTAAAAGCCAGGCAGACCAGGCTGTTGGAGCGACAACAACCCAAGTTAAGTCTCTTTTTCTTGACTCTCTTCTTACTGCTTTACTATTAGTTCATCATAATTCTGATGAATATTTAGGGATTATCAAGCTGTGAGGCAAGAGGAGAAAGAGTTTTAACTTACAGCAGCTAGAAGGAGTAGAAAGAAACAATTCTCCAGGACTCAGCTGGCCATCCTGTTGCCTGTTCACGTCTGCCTCCTTGTGGTTGTTAGAGGAAGGACTACATGGAGAGAGATGGCACATATTATAGAACCACGGGACTCATTTTAATTTCATCCACCACATACAACACAAGATTGTAAAGAGGATGAGTTCATGTTTTTACTTGACTGCTCTATGAAGCCCTCCATTGTTTTCCCCCAAGTGAATCAAGAAATTCAACATGGAAAACTTTTTGTTGGATTATGTTTTTCTTTCTTACTATAAAATAAACTTTATAGCCTTAAACAGTCAAAAGTCAGACAATTCATTTACAGTCCTCATGTGTCATAGTTTTTCACATGAGTTCACGCTGTGCGTTTATTATGTTACACATAAAAATCCTAACTTAAAAGGAATTAAACAAGTGGAACCGCACCTTCTCGGACAGACCCTCTCCTCTCCTCCCATGCTACCGTTCCTCAGCCCCTTTTGACCCGATGAGGTGACGGCAGTGGTGCGGAAAGCCGTCTCCAGGTAACTAAGTGGCAACGTCCTGTTGACTGGCTGGTGAATCTGAGCTCCGCTCCATCGAGTCAGAGCCGCCCGGCTGCCCACATAGAAATGAACAAGGGCAGGTAAGGAGTCGAAGGCCTCGCCCTCCAAGCTGTACTGAACCCGAGTGTACGTCTCAGCAGACTGAACCACCGCCTTCCCGATGAGGAAGTGAAGCGTTTTCTGCTCCCACCGGCTGGTAAGGACAAAGTCACCCTGACTGGACTGAGAGTCCCTGACGAGAAAGTCACCATGGTTCACCACAAGGCTCTCCGACACCTGAACAGATGTTTTAATTTCTGTTACTTATTAGACGTTTCATCATTTTTACATTTATACCGATGTGATTAAAGATGCAGTGTGATGTTTCACTTTTATATTATGTTGTCTAATTGATATATAAATTTTATTTTAAAAATGTTTGGAATTAATTTTGTTCAAGACAAAAAAATACAATACTAGTCACATAACTCAAAATGTGTCTGTGTTTAAGAGTGATATTAAGAATATTTGTGAAAGTTTTTTACATTTGCACATCTAAACACTTAGAGGAAGAAATCCAAGTTAGTTTAAATCTCATTCCTGAAAGTGTTTCTCAAACTGTGAGGCTTGGATAAGGCTGCTGCTGGAGGGTGAACCACCAGGGGAAAAATAAAGTCAAACTAAGTTAAAGTAAACAGGATTCATGAAAAATAAACAAGCATTTCCAAACACTATCATGCTGACCTTTATTTCACTAAATTCCCTTTTCATATTGACACTAAATGATTGATAAGAATTGTGGAAGCATCAACTTTTCTGCTTCTGCTTTTTTGATTTTTGTATTTAAAATGAAAACTTAGAATAGAGGCTGGCATGTATTGAACAGAGAGGAAACCCTTTTGAAGGGGTTTTGTAATATAAAGTATACCTGAACTCCTTCTAACGTCATTCTGTCTCCAAAGTTTAGCCCGATGCTCCCCCTTGTGGCCTAATAGCTACATGACTGTGGTATCTGAGTAAATGCAGTAGTAAGCTCTGCAGTTTGTACAGCGCCAAATCACAACAACAGTTGCCTCAAGGCACTTTATATTGGAAGGTAGTCCCTACAATACATACAGAGAAAACCTCAACAATCATATGACCCCCTATGAGCAAGCACTTTCACGACAGTGGGAAGGAAGAACTCCCTTTTAACAGGAAGAAACCTCCAGCAGAACCAGGCTCAGGGAGGGGCGGGGCCATCTGCAGTGACCAGTGTTGGGAAGGTTACTTTTAAAATGTATTCCATTACAGAATACAGAATACATGCCCCAAAATGTATTCTGTAACGTATTCCGTTACGTTACTCAATGAGAGTAACATATTCTGAATACTTTGGGTTACTTAATATATTATCATGCTGTTTACAACTACGTGAATGTACTATTGCTGTGATTTATTACTGTTACTGAAGGTTCGCGGCTCTGAACCGTAGTAAAGGGACCTCTGGCTAATACGGTGGGTTCTGTGTCGGGCTCGTAGCCGAAAACTAGCTTTACTTTGTTGTTTGGGTCAACTTTGCTAGCGAGAGACAGAGAGAGGCGTTGAAAGGCTGCTCCAACAGAACTTATTGTTTCGGAGGAAAACACCAACACGGTGTACAGTCGAGTTTTAATAGCTTACTTACAACTGGGCTCGTCAGGCACTCTTCTTGGCTGCAGTGGTTATTATTATATTTACATGCTTCCAGCTCCCGTTTTTGCTCGATGACAGCTCATACTTTTCCTTTATCTCCCTCCCTCGCTCACAGACACATAACCTGTATGGCAGTCCATTCTCCCTGCAGCACGGACTACACTGCCTATGATGCTACATTCTTTAGCGCTATACCTGTAGCATTCTGCCTATTAGCTTAGCACAACAACAACAACAGGCGCTCTCTCACCCAGGAAACACGCAGAGACCCTGTAACCATGGCAACCGTAACGCTGCCGCCTGGAACAACAGAACGTAGCTGTCAAACAAAACCCAAACAGGCCTGACCCGCCACAATATGAAACAGGGAAGTACCGCCGTGTAATCCATTTATTTCAACAAAGTAACTGTATTCTAAATACCACCTTTTTAAACTGTAACTGTAACGGAATACAGTTACTCATATTTTGTATTTTAAATACGTAACGGCGGTACATGTATTCCGTTACTCCCCAACACTGGCAGTGACCGATTGAGGTGAGGGGAGGAAGACAGGACAAAAGGCATGCTGGGGAAGAGAGACAAAGATTAATAACAAGTTTACAACTAAACAGGTATTTTAGAGGTTTTGCGCAAATTGAAGACATATTCCAAGGTTCCTCACAGTGTTACTGGAAGCCAAAATAATGCGATCTGGAGTAAGATATCATATTTCTCATCATATTAGATTTTTCGGTCCTATTACAATAACCTCAGTTTTATCTGAATTTAGAATCGCAAAGTTACAGGTCATCCAGGTCTTTATGTCTTTTCCTGCAGTTTAACTAATGAGTGTCAAAAATCTGAAGTGGTTTTGTTAATTTCATTTTCCTGATTGTAACTGGGTTTAGAAGCAGGTGATTCACTTTGAAATGTAAATTCACCACAGCAGAAGAATACAGGAAGAGTTTGGCATTTAGGGCCCGAGTTCATCACTCCACAGAAATTTGCCACACACAGACTGACATTGGGGAGTGATCGGTAACCCCCTCAAGCCTGTAGGTAAAAGCTTTAATGGTGGAAGCGTTGAAACAGTAGGCAGTGATTTAGAAAAGCTTCAGCACCGACATGTCAAAGGCAGAGAGGGGAAATTTACAGCTAAATAGACCACAAAAAGTAGGAGGTTGGCTTTGTTATATGGCCCGGGGAAAGTGAGGCATGTTGGTGTGTATGCTGCAGCGCGGCTCGAGTTGCCAGCTAGCTCACAAACATGACTGTTTTTATTCAATAAAACAACCTCCAGTGAAATAAACGTTTATTTACACTTTTTGATAAATAAAGAGTAAAACTGTTTAAGATTACAAAAATGATCTGCACCTGTGTGCCGTACTCGTGCAGTCAGGATCAGTTCACTCCCCTTACATTAAAAGTGACATCGTTATAATAAGAAGAAAAAAGAAACAAAGAGGAAACACGAACTGACCCCAGGTTACATTTAATATTCTCTTCAAATTATAAAATCCTAATAATTGAAAAGATACAAAAAAACTAAACAAAAACTGAAATGCAGATGTACAGTTATTCTGTTATTACATTCTACAATGTGACATATGTTTGTGGATTTAGCTAAGGTCCAGCCTTTAGGGAGATTAAAACATTTACAAACATGAGCCTATCAGACTGAGGCACAGCCTCGGTAACCTCAAATAGCACCACATATTTACACTTCCAAATCATGTCATCCTGTGCCACTGTGGAGTAGATGCAGTCCTTTGTTAGGTAAACTAACACAGGACAATGTTGATCTGTGACGTTGTTGAAGCAGTGCAAGTCCTCAGTCAAAAATAAAAACACCCTCTGGAGACTCCATCAAAGCATTTAGTGGTTTCTTTCACAAGCTGTCGTCATTCTGCTGAAGCTTTCAGATAAAGTTCCTCAACCATGAGCTACATCAGTTTAGCATCAAAAGAACTGGAAAAGTGCTGGTATGGGAAGGTAAGCATTTATAAAATTTCAGTCTCACTCTTCAAGTATCCCGGTCTGCTACATGTGACAGATTTGAACTAAGTGGGTGCACTGCTTCATTCTGGTGTCTACACGCTTAGGAAGCCTCCTTGTTTGAAAGATCACAGCGCTTTCCCTTTTAATGAGCTTTCAGTGCAGGAGCTTCTCAGTGTCCAGCGCAGTAATTGTCCATGTATGTAGGCATCAGCTCATAAACAAGGCCTCTAAAAACAGTGCTGGGGTCAGTGTCGTCTGATGGGTGGCTCCAGCTTGTTGGACAGGGCGGTGAGCACCTGGTCAAACTTAGAGTATCGCAGAGCCTGTTTCTCCTCGGCCCCCCGGCTCCCCCACAGCAGCCGCATCTGGAAATCGGTCAGGAAAAGCTCCAGGACTTCGGCCTGCTCCCAGAAACCTGCAACATCACATCAGTTTAACATTATTAGCAGCACAGGAGTGTAGAGAGGAACAAGAGGACTACCATTTCTACCACAGAGGTCCCTGTAACTGGATCTGTCTCAAACATGAACAAGAACAGAATGTGTGAATGAGAGGGATGAACAGGGAAGCTGCAAGGAGCAGAGGTAATGAAGGTAGAGTTTAAATATCAGAGGTTAACTATCAGAATAGACAAGTGCACAAGAAAGGTGAAGAAGAGAGTGAAGCCAGGGTGGAGCGGGTGTGGATGAGCACGAGGGGTGATGTGTGACAGAAGCCAGAGCGAAAGAGAAGTTTTACTAGATGGTATTGAGACCTGCTATGATGCATGGTTTAGAGACGGTGCCCCTGACAAAAAGACAAGACAAAGACATTGGAAGTGACTGGGATAGACAGGAAAAGAGTATCAGAAGACAGCCCAGGTTGAGCAGTTTCTTAGAGAGGCAAGACTGAGATGATTTGGACATGTAGAGGAGGGATAGTGGATGTAATGGACAAAGGATGCTGAACGTTGAGCTGCCAGGCAGGAGGAAGAGAAGAAGACCACAGAAAAGATTTGGCATGCAGAGGGTTGGCGTGACAGCAGAGGATGATGGGCATAGGGTGAGATGAATGGAGACCCCATCAGGAGCAGAAGAAGAAAAGAAGAGTTTATTTACAGGAGAAGTGAAAGAGGAAGTTCTTACAGTTCACTATACAGCCTTGGGTTGTTCATTTGGCCTACCAGTCGTGAAGCTATTTATTACTGATTAATAATAATATAAACTTCAACTTAAAATAAACCATCAGCTCAAGAATGACCTTAGAATGGGGTTTAGGAAATTATAACACTTTTCCTAATAATTTTTTATAATCAGATTATTTAATGCTGCAGCATGTACCAGTCTCTTCAATAAAAGGTTTCAAATGTAGTTTGACTTGCATGCATTTCATGGATGCCTCAATCTGACTTTATTATATTTTTATTGCAGGTTGCCACCTGGTTGGAACTACTGTGTTGGACTTTTTCCAGATTGAAAAAAAAAAACATGCTCTAGGCTACCAACGCTTAAGTGGTTGCTAAGAAATGCTAGGCTACTTTTCTGCTAGAACTTGAGGAAAGCGGTATTAAAAAAAGAAAGGAAAGAAAAGTGAAAGCACATTAGAAACAACATGAAGAACAGCAGTAAGCTGCAGCACCTAACATGCGATCAGTGTTCCTGCAGTGGAACAAGTGTGTGGAGAGTAAATACAGCAGGTCCCAACACGGATCCCTGCGGTCTTTTGTGTTTAAATTTTCTAAAGGTTTGTATTTAATTTGCTAATGTTATAAAGCAAACATACTGCATTTTGTTTTCGTTTCTCACCTTGTAATTTGCTCTCAGCGTTAGAGTGGTAGATGCCCCCTAGCTGGGCAATGGTTCTCGCCGCCCCGAGGTGGAACATGACCACTTCCACCCCAACTTCCACCGTTTCCCACAGTTCTGTCCCCTCCTCACCCACCACCGCATTCTTCTCCATCAGAGTCAGAAGAGGGAGGACGTGGGGGAAAGTGGTGTTGGACAGTGGACAGCTTTCTGAAAGACAGATACAGAGATCATGTTTGTTGTGGAAACAATGGTTTGCACCAAGATATGAGCAGGAATGGTTTCTCCACGCTTTTATCATGTGGTGTCGAGTTCATGAGACGCTCTACCTCTTCCATCGTTCAGGCTTTTCATAAATGGCCTGAGAGTTTTTTCATAGAGAATGGCGCCTTCTGTGTGCCGCTGCCGTAACGCCATCCAAGTCTCCTGCAGACGGGACACCTGAAAGACCGAAGAACAACACTATTGCTTTTGTTCCTTCCTCTTGTTTTGTATATATTTGTTTTATTCAATTTGTCTTACTGTTGTTTGACAGCTAATCTTATGGAAATTGTGCCTGTCTTTATTTTTTTTCAGTCTGAAAATATAGTTGAGATGCATATGATTCCTAAAAATATTCAGAGGTGATGTCTTTTTTAATGTAAAGACAGTTTTGAATATGTACAGAAACTTTGCCAGAAAAGACAGGCCAAGTTAAAAATATATATTAATAATAACTAAGAAAATATATAAAATGAAGAAACTTTTCTGCATTTGAGTTAATAAAATCACTGAAAGGTTAATAAGTTATCAATAAATGACTTTGCACCTTTTGTTTGAGGATGTGATAAAGCACACTGATATCAGAATTGTGACATTTTACAGCCTGATACCTTGAGGCAGGGAAGCCCAAAAGAAGGCCAAAGGCTAAATCATGTAAGCGATAACATTAAATATCAGAGGGCCTCTTAGCTATTCCTGAAATTAAGCATATTCACTAAAGGTGAGTCACAGTAATAATAATAATAATAATAATGATAATGGATTGCATTTATATAGCACTTTTCGGGACCCTCAAAGCGCTTTACAATTCCACTATTCATTCATTCTCACATTCACACACTGGTGGAGGCAGCTACAGTTGAAGCCACAGCTGCCCTGGGGCAGACTGACAGAAGCGAGGCTGCCATATCGCGCCATTGGCCCCTCTGGCCATCACCAGTAGGCGGTAGGTGAAGTGTCTTGCTCAAGGACACAATGACCGAGACTATCCGAGCCGGGGCAACGAACCGGGGCAACGAACCGGCAACCTTCCGGTTACAAGACGAACTGCCAACTCTTTGAGCCATGATCGCCCCCTTATAGCGTGACGCTATAGCAGTATACACAGTAGGCAAGGGGTTACAGCCTCCTGTTTATTGTACTACGCTGTTCCATTAAGTCAATATTTGTCAATATAAGTCTATATCTCTTACCTATACCCTGGTTTAACTTTACCCCGGGCAACCTTTGTTACACATCCCTTGCTCTTCCGGCTGTTTCCTGCGTGCCTCCCCTATCTCCATGAACGCAAATAACCAAAGCTCCGTGCAGTGCATGTTTACCTGCGGAAGCTCCAAGGCTCTCATGACTGCAGCGAAGCCAAACATATTGCCCATTGTGCTCTTGAGCTCAGCAGCGATTTGGATGATTTTATGAAGCAGGCAGGCTCGTTCTTCAGTCGTCCCCGTGCAGCCCAACACGTGCACAGCCAACATAATCGACATGGTTTGAAACCTGCAGGAATGTTATGTTATATCACGTCATATCAGCCCACGCAGTGATCACACTTTGCTTAAAGAGGTCCTTAAAGTCAGAACAAGACTTCCAACAGCAGGAATAGGGAGACAACATTGAAAGGGAAAGCAGACATATGGTTTCAAACAGACTAAATAAATCACGTAGTTAAAAGAAGGCTAAAAAAAGATGGAAAGAATTATAAATTACTATGAATTAATTAGGAATAACACACCATGTCATTGCTGTTGTGACACTCAAGTAACAACTTTTGTGGCTGAAAAAGGAAGCTTAAGCAGAAGTCCCAAAAACGGCAGTTTCCCTAATGACTTGAGCCTGACTACAAAAATGACCCAAACCCCACAGACTCCTGTGTATAAATGAAAGTCTTATAGCCTGGTAACAAAGCCAGGTTGGTCTCTCTAGTCTAGTCTAGTAACTTAATTAGCAGCATTATAGTTTATGGTTCCAGTTTGTAAAAACATTTGCTAGTAGATAACATTGCAGATAACTAAAAACCAACTTGGCGGACAAAAGTCTAATAAGTCTCAACAAACAGCAGTCTAGAAGGCACGTGGTGAGGTTACAGTTCACTTACATCAATCTTTTATATATAATCTAGGCAAAAAAAACTATTTTTATGCTTTTGCAATGTATGTATGATGTCAGATAAACACCGCTCTATCGTGCTAATGAACAGCTGAACTGGTTGAACAGTATTCACCTCTCCAGCAGGTCTAGTCTTAACTGTTGTCCATGTGGCAGCGTGAGCAGCTCCATCCCGGAGGTAACGCCCATCATTCTTTGCACCTCTGGCGTGACCTCCAGAATTCTTGCCACCTAGGAACACACACAGATGTAAGAACTGCTGCATTAGCGGAAACAGGATGAGCAGGAAAATACACTTTAAAATCTCCTGAAACATCTGCATGTTTTCACACATCAATAACACTTTGATTTAGAAATGGTTTAGAATTTGCATTCAAACAAATACCCCATAGTTACTTGTTATCACTAACGCATAGCTAGCCCTAGTTTTCCTTCTGCATAGTTGCCACTGCGTTCAGACTAAAATAAAGAAATCCCTAAACCTTTCTGCAGAGCTGCAGTCCATCCTTAAAAAAATCCCTATTACTTTACAAATATTGATTAGAGCAGCTATAAACAGTACCATGCAGTCAGCCTTGGTGATGTGTTTGGCTATCGTCCTGGGATCGACCTCCACCAGAAGCTCCTTCACCCTCCGCAGGACGCCCACTTCTAGAGGCTTATTCTCTTTTCCCATCAGTGGTGACTGGTACCTGCTGGGTTTGAAACAGGAGACCGTCTCCACCACAGGCGAAAAGTACACATTCCCATCCTCGGCCCTCAGTGGGTCGACCCCCGCTGACCCCTCTTCTGCCTGCAGCCTCTCCACATAGCTCTGAGGACCAGGGTACAGCTCTGTGTAGCAGCTCCCGTCCGCATGAGAGGAGGGAGAGACCTGGGTGTGGTGAGGTTGGGGTCTGTCAAGATGCTGTCTCTGTAGGGTGCTGCTGGGAGAGGGCAGAGGTTGGACGGTGTCCGAGCGCCTCGGCAGGGACGGAGTCACAGTGGAAGTCCGGCTGCTGGACGGAGTTCTGGATGGGGGGGCTGGAGAAGAAGGGAGGGAAAATTAGGAAAAAGATGTTTACAAATATTTATCCAAATAAAGCAGAATAAATATATACATTTCAGACACTACTTGAGATACATAATAAGAGGAAGTGGCACATTCTTTGTAGATGATTATTATAGACTAATGAACCCATGACAATGAAATATACTGATAAAAATATCATCAGTATAGCTGATCACTGTGGTTAATAGTTTTGGACAATTATTTTAGGGCTCTAAGGCAGAGAGGAATATTATACCATCATGGCTTTTGGGTTGACTCATAGTTAATTAATGGTAAACTTTCATATTTTGTGCGCCTCTTATTTTCACCTTAGTTTGTGTCTCGGTGTTTCCCTTTTTCAGTTTACTTCCTGCTTTATTTTCAAGGATAATTTATTTTTTGCTTGCTGCATGTTCACTTCCTTTCTGTCAGTTTATTTCTGCCTTCATTATTGTCTAGACCAGCGGTCCCCAACCCCCGGGCCTCGGACCGGTACCGGTCCGTGAGTCGTTTGATACCAGGCCGCGAGAGTTGAGACTCAGGTGTGAAATGTATGGTTTTCAGGGTTTTTATCAGTTTTTAGCGTTATTTTGTTATCGTTTTTAGCGTTAACTTGGTTTTCCTGGGTCTTTTCACGTGTGTTATGATATGTGTTACAGTATCAATACTAGTTTTATTTTGTTGTATTTATCCACGACACCTTAAAGGCCGGTCCGTGAAAATATTGTCGGGCATAAACCGGTCCATGGCGCAAAAACGGTTGGGGACCGCTGGTCTAGTCTGAGTTTACCAATGCCATAATATTTCTCTCCCTGATTTGGATCTTTACTTACAAACTTTTATGTCATTTAGTTTACTCACCGTCTTGGTTTCCTTGACTTCACTCAGTCATGTCAGTTAATATCAAGCAGCGCTGCTCAATTTGTTTTCTAATAAACAGAAATGTAGATTCCTTTTTATCTTTAGTTGTTGTCTCTGAATGCAATTAATCTACCGTGTGAGGACATCCAGTAGAATCATGTGAATCATTTAATTAATTAATCAATTAATAGGACACACATACAGTATAATGTATCTTTTGAAGACTTGCATTAACTCTTTCGAACTCTATTGCAGCTTTACTTGGGAATTTTTTCTTGTTAATGTTTTTTTTCCTGATCATTAACTCATGGCCTGCTATTTGTTTTAATGTGCAATTTATTTGTCTTCACTTTTTTAAGTCAGAGGGCGAGGTAATGAAGTTCATGTAGATGAACTCACTATTTGAACACACTGTTTGATTAGGCACACCGATAACCTTCTACTTACGTCACACACACACATTACAACAGTTTAATAATTACACATTACCCATGTGTAGTATTCTCATAAAGTTTTACTGTTTTCTGTCCACATTTGCACGTTATTTCTATGTTACCTTCAATTTTTCAATTACTTCCATTTTATCTTCAAATGTCTTCACCCAAAACCATCCATTCATTTCAGATACACTTGCCTTTGTCTATAGTAACCTGTAGCAACTAGGGATGGGTATCGAAAACCGGTTCTTGTTGAGAACCGGTTCCCACTGTTTCAGTTCCTTGGAATCGTTTGCCATTTTTTCCAGTCGCCCCGAATGACGTCATCGCGTTGAGTAGCATCTTTTACCCAGTAGGAAACATGGCGCCAGAGCGGCACAAACGCTCAAAAGTTTGGTTACACTTTGTGCAATACTTGCAAAGTAGAGATTTCATCAAAGGGAGGAAACACGACGAATATGCAAAAGCATTTGCTCAAAAAACACGCGATAGCTTTCAACGAATGTCGTGTTTTTGATCCGCTCCGGACTAGCGAAGCTCAACCCAGCAGCAGCGGTAGCGTTTCCACGTCCTCTCCCGTTAATACTGCAGGTAACTAATCAACTAGCATTGCATATTATGTTAGCGCGATTTACCTTATTGCAAAACCTGCTATTACTGTGCATTTAGATAACCATGACGAGAGAGACAGGCTGGCTCAGATGCTGGCAGTTCTCGCTGCAGTCTACGGGTGGCTTCTCCTTTCACAGAGGCAGGGAAAAGTAAAATGACACAGGCCAGGATAGACGAATGTCACCGAGCAGTGACTAAGTTTGTTGTAAAAGGCTTGCACCCTTTTGCCAAAGTAGATGCCCCCGAGTTTCGGTAAGTGAATGTTTAATTGTAGGCTAAGTCAGGGAATGTCAAAGTTGCATGTTCTCCTCTTACCAGATGTTTCATCCGTTTCCATTTCTATATCTTTTAGAGAAATGATAAAGACTCTGAACCCTAAGTACAAAGCCCCAAACAGAGACAGTTTAACCAACCACTTGATCCCTGCTTGGTATGCAGTCGAAAAGGCAAATCTGATTTCTCAGCTGAAACATGTGTTGAAGGCAGCCATCACTGCAGATGGATGGACAAGTTTTAGTCAAGATCATTACCTCACAGTAACGCTGCATTATGTCAGGAATGGCCAGAGTCATGAAAAAGTCCTCAAAACCAAACCAGTGTACAAGGCACAGACAGGGACAGCTGTAGCAGAGGAGATTGATGAGATCTTGGAGGAGTATGGTATCAAAGACAAGGTTGTGGCAGCCACTGTTGATAATGCAGCCAACACGGATGTAGCTGTCAAAAAGCTACAAATTCTCAAGTTTCCATGCTTTGCACACACCCTGAACCTTGGAGCTCAGAAGCTCTACAACTGTCCTGCCATTTCCAACTGAGCGGCAAGAATTCGCTCTGTGATTGTATGGATGAAGAGGTCCCACATGGCAAACGTGGTCCTGAAGGAGAGCAAGAGTTGCTCAGTAAGCATAGTAAATATTTTTTTTAAGATTGTGTATATTATAATCATTAGATCATGATCAAATTAAATTTATAAACTAAGATATGTGGGACCATATGGGACCTTACATTAGCATTTAAGTTGTGAACGCGTTACCCCTCAGAGCTGCCCAAGCATATGCTGCTCCTAGATGTAAAGACCAGATAGAACTCTTTGTATTTGATGATGGAGAGATTCTGCGAGCAGTTTCCTGCCATCCATAGAAAAGGAAAGGTGAGTGGTATTGAAATATAATGATAATATGGCTTAATTTGGACTCAGGTTTTATTTTTGTTTGTTTTATGCAACATATCTGTTGTATTTTTGCTTTGTTGATATTGCAGACTGGCTAAAATGGGCAATGATGACTTAAGAAAAGCAGAGGAGTTTGTGGTACTCATGCGGAAGCACTACACCTCCACACTAGCAGTGTCCAGTGACAGAAGTCCGACCTGTGGTGAGATTTTGCCCATCCTGCAAAAGCTACAGCAACACTACACCGTACAAGAAGATGACTCTGCCTTCACAAGGAGCATAAAGAACAACATTTGGAAAGATCTTTCCAAACAATACCGGGTACAATTGATGATTTATTTATCATAAATAAAATAACAGTTATAAATACTGAAGGATTGTCATGATGTCACATTTTCCTCCCTCTTAAAAATTTAAGGACGCTGATATCAAGAGCTTCCTGGAGGAGGCCACCATCTTGGACCCCCGATTTAAATCCAAAGTGGATAAGGATGAAGTCTGGCTCCAGGATCAGGGAAGCAGCAATTGCAGCAAAGACAGAGGCAGGAGCAGATGAGGTATTTCGAGACCTTTCATCTATGGATCTGTGGTACTTAGTTTGATTTGTTTGTTTATTTGCCACTTTCTACTCAAGCACCTGGAGCAAGGAGACACACAGGGAGATTTGTTCGAAGATGAGGATGAAGGAGACTATGTAAGTTTAGTTTATTGTGATGATAATTTAAATGTCATGGATTGTTCATTTTTTGCTTAATTCTTTATCATGTCCATTTAATTTCAGGCGCCACCAGTAAAGCAAAAAAAAAAAAAAACGGCCTTGGAGGAACTCTTTGAAGAAGAGGACAACGAGCTGCAGTCATTCCAACAACGGCAGCCCGTTCTTTCCCTGGCCCAGAGATTGGATCAGGAGATCCAGCTGTATAGAAGCCTAACCCCCATCCCCTGCAAGGATAACGCCGCCCTATGGTGGTGGAGCAAGAGAGAGACTCTGCTCCTGCTGTCAGCACTGGCTGAAAGGTTTCTGTGTGTGCAGGCATCCTCCACCCCGTCTGAGAGGGTGTTCTCCACAGCTGGAGAGACCATAAGTCCAGAAAGATCACGTATCCTTCCTGAAAAAGCAGATATGCTTATATTTCTGCAAAATAATTTTTAATTCTCCATAGTTGATGGATGCAGAATTGCACAGTGCACAGTTCCATTGGACTTGAGTTGATTGTATTTTTTGCTGGCTGATATAGTTTTATTTTTGAGTGCCCAGCTCATATATACTTTTAAAAAGGAGAGTGTGAATGTTACTGGACTTTCTTGTGTAATTGCCACGGAATAATTTATGTTATACTTTGTTATTGCTATAACAGAATATTTATTTTATTATTATTTTACATTTACAACTTTTTTTTCCCTGGGTTCTCGTGGCACCCCATCGAGGAGCAGTAGGCTGTGGATCGCTTAAGATCTCACTATTGAGTTTGTACTCCTACATTTCTGCCTTGTTCAAAGATAAGATATAAAACAAAGTTCAAAGCTAATTGACCTGTGTGTTCTCCTCTTTTTAAAAATAAGAATCGATAAAGAATCGAAACGTTAAACAGAATCGATAATGGAATCGGAATCGTGAAAATCTTATCAATACTAGCAACAGTATTATCTACTACATCTATTGATCAGAGTTCACAACATTTGATCCAGTTTTCTCTTATGTAACCAACCTTTCTGCTGAAAACTACAAAAGGCTCTGAACCTTACTCCTGCTACCTTAGAGCTGACGCGGTCAGAGGTGTTTTGCTCGTCAGAGCCCGACGGCAGTCATTCACTCAGACGGGCTGTGAAGCAGGCTGGACACAAACAACAGGCTCTGGTTGAAACGTGAGATCTTTTTACAGGGACGCTCTAGGTAAGTACTGAGATCAAAAACCCAAGATCAGCAAGAGTTTTAGAAGATAAAATGGCATTTTAATGTAAACCCCAAATACCTTTAATGCTGTTATAGAGCATTTCTTTGTGTAGTTACGCTGCGAGTTCTGTTCTGAAATATGCATGACCGACCAGCTAAGAACAGAATATTTCCCAGATGTCTCCTCTAGACAATCACAAGGCTGAGCTTTATGATTGCATGGAGGAATCTCACTATATAAACTATCCTCATTCACAGTCATAGTTTGTTCTGATCACAAGGAACAAAAGCGAGAAAAAGAATGAATTGTTTTGGAATCGGATGCATTTCAGCTTGGAAAATTGTTTTCTTTCGAAAAAAAGAAGGAAGCTTCAAAGGTCACACAAGTTCAGACTTTCTCAAATTAAATACTTTTTTTTGATGCAAAACAGAAAGATTTTTCTTATAAAGTTTTGTTTTGATTATTTTAATTTTGTAACTAAGGACAAAATGTTAAGTCTTGCAAGCACAAAAGGTCTTTTGACTGGTGGTGGTCAGAGGGCCTGGTGGCGCCAGTGACCGGCAGCCTCGCCTCTGTCAGTGCGCCCCAGGGCAGCTGTGGCTACAATGTAGCTGCCATCACCAGTGTGTGAATGTGTGTGTGAATGGGTGGATGACTGAATGTAGTGTAAAGCGCTTTGGGGTCCATAGGGATTAGTAAAGCGCTATACAAATACAGTCCATTTACCATTTAACATTAAACAATGGCAGCTTTTACATTTTGCTTTATAGTTTCATACCCACTGCTATGCAAGCATTAAAGTAGGGTGCCTCAGCTTAGTGAAAAACAACTGGAAATCTTTTGTAGAAAGACTGGTGGTGGTGTGAATCAGGGTGGTTTTAGCTATACGGCAACCTTTGCTGTCAAACATAAACTGAAATGACTGAGTTATGTTATTTACTCAGATTAGTAATCTAGATCACTAACGATGTGCATTGTAAAATACCACAGTATTTTACAATGCCACATTCCCAAAGTGAAATTACAAGGCTCAGAATTTAGCTTTTTAAATACATCCCGACTTCTAATCAGGAAAATAAATTGGCCTCTTGGATTTAACTGTCATTCTTATGTTTAATAAGAATGACTAGATAACATCTAATGTGTTCTTAAACATTCATAACTTACGTTTCGGTTGTTTTTTATAAAAAAAAAAAAAAAAAGGTTGCTTTTTTATTTTGACAGATTTTAGCTTTTTTTTTTTTTTTTTTTTATCACATGACGCTTTTTAAAAGTTCTTATTGTTTTTACTCTTAAGCCTTTGGAGGTTTAAGTCCTCATCGGCAATGACCCAAACCCAGACATTAACCCTATACGAACAGAATATGTAATATCTATTTATTTAAAACCTTTGCAGTTGCCTTGTGGCTACGGTGTTAAAACGGTATCTAAACCTAGCAAATAATCAGTAACTTATCAATAATGAGATCAACTATTCGGGATGATCACTGCTGTAAGAGGCTCATAACTTTAAGGTAATAATTCAAATCTGTATCTTAACCTTTAAATCTAAGTTTTTATCTTATCGAAGCCAAAACCAAAGCAGAGTTGGCAAATATGTCTGGCCTGCAGTGGTCAAGTTTAAATATTGGCCAGTCCATATTTTCCCAACTTAAACTTTATCTCAAGTATGTCTCTCATTAGTTATTAGGGTGATACAAGGTCTTGAACTCAAACCCCTTGCTCATAAGAAACGATCTAACATCTTGACATCTTTGTCAGACTCTCTTTCAGCGATGTGCCATCCAAACTTGCTGGCACTTGCAGTGCTGCTATGCTCTACATTGTTGGTAAATGGAGGGAAAGTCTTGGTGTTCCCTGTGGATGGAAGTCACTGGATCAACATGAATATCATCATCGAAGAGCTTCACTCCAGAGGTCATGAAGTCACAGTGGTGCGGCCAAACGACACCTGGTACATCAAGTCAGAGTCCCCTCACTACAAGACCATCCCTATAAATTCCTCGGCTGGATTTGATAAAGAGCACTTTGGGGCATTTGTAATAGAAACACTGACCATGCGTCGACAAAGTGCTTCACTGTGGACTCGATTATCGAGGGAGCATGACTTAATGAAACAGTTGTATCAAATGCATGTCAAGGTGCTTGAGATGGTGGAGGGAATGTTTGAGGATACCAAGCTGATGCAGAGCCTCCGTGATGCCAAATATGATTTGGTTCTGACTGATCCTGCAATTGGTACAGGTGTTCTTATGGCTCACCGTTTGGGTCTTCCACTTGTCTTTAATGTGCGATGGACTATTCAGGGTGATGGCCATTTTGCAATTGCACCTTCCCCACTGTCTTACATCCCCATACCAGGGTCAGAGCTGACTGACAAGATGACTTTCATTCAGCGTGTCCAGAATATGCTCTACTTTTTCTTCTCAACTTTACATACTCGGTATGTCACAGAACCAAACTACAAACCATTTGTCCATCGTCATTTTGGCAGTGACGTACATTACATGGAGCTGTTTCAGTCAGCAGACATCTGGCTGATGAGAAACGATTTCACCTTTGAGTTCCCTCGACCCACAATGCCAAACGTTGTCTACATGTCAGGATTTCAGTGCAAACCCTCCAAGCCCCTGTCTAAAGAGCTAGAGGACTTTGTGCACAGCTCGGGTGAACATGGTGTCATTGTGATGACACTGGGGACGCTGGTAGAAGAACTTCCAGAGGACATCACTGAAGACATTGCTGCTGCTTTTGCAGAACTTCCTCAGAAGGTGATTTGGAGGCACAAAGGCAAAAGACCATCCACCCTTGGTAATAACACATTGATCTTGGACTGGTTGCCCCAAAATGACCTCCTGGGTCACCCCAAGACCAGAGTGTTTGTGGCCCACGGAGGCACCAATGGGATACAGGAGGCCGTTTACCACGGTGTGCCCCTGGTTGGCCTGCCCCTTATGTTTGACCAGGCTGATAACTTCTTCAGGATGAAAGCAAGAGGTGTGGCCAAAGTCCTTGATATTGCAACAGTGAACAAAGAAAACTTCTTGGAGGCGCTAAAGGAGGTACTCTACCAACCATCCTACAGGGAGAAGATGAAGGACCTGTCCAGCATCCAAAGAGATCAGCCTATGAAACCGCTGGACCGAGCCATGTTCTGGATCGAGTTTGTCATGCGGCACAAAGGAGCGGCGCACTTAAGGACGGAGTCTTACAAGATGTCCAGCATCCAGTACTACTCGATTGATGTGGCAGCCTTTCTGCTGACAGTTATTCTGCTAGTATTTACCATTTTTGTTTCAGCAGTCAGGTTTCTGTTGCGTAAGTTATTTTACAGAAGCAAAGTCAAAAAGGAATGATCATTGTGTTACAAAATTTGTATGCCTGTCGTCTGTTCTCTATGCAGAAGAAGGACGGAGATAAATTCGTACTGGTAGTGTAACAAACCTGAGTGTGTGTGCAGCTCAATTCAGCTATACAAACCTCACATTTTCTAATGACCTCGGTCTACTCATATTTCAAATGTATTTTTGCTTATTTGTCAGTATCTTAAAAACCTAAAATAGAAATTATTTTCAGTGTTGTTCAGGGAAAAGTTAGTAAATGAAGCAAGCAAATCAATGAATCAGTTATTGGTTTATATTCATTTGATTTGGAATAGTCTGCTGTTTAAACACTTTAAGAATCATCACATTTCCTACAATTGTCTAACCGTTAAACAGGGACACAATTAAATGTTTCTGACTGTCGTATGGTGATGATGCCTAATTCTTTATTAAGAGCACATAAGAAGAGTTTGGTCTCGTGCAGTGCTCAACAATAGAATGTATTTTTTTATATGTATTTTTGTAGAAATTTCACAGAATTTTATGGTGATATTTTTTTAATTTATTACTAAAACTTATGTATCCTGACCAACTTATTCACAGTAATATAGAACCAGTGTGCAAGTAGCTGAAGTTCACTATGTACTGTATATTTTTCCCCACTCTATTTTAAATGTTGTTGGAATACAAAATAAAGTAATTTGAAATCTGATACAACTTGATACACGCAATTTATTACATTTAACTATGGATCACTATTCATCACTTTGCTGTTTTAACAAAAAATAAATACAGAAATGTCTTCATTGTTAAATTTAATAATAACACGACTACATTTAACCAGTTAAAACATATTCAGGATTTATTAAAGTTTTGCATCTGACACCTATTTATTATGCGATTTTTCTTTTTTTATTGAGGGATAATTGAAGTCACTATTTTTGTCAAGTTTCAGCTTTACCATTTTGTTACATGAAACATTTTAAAAGTTCTTACTGTTTTTACTCAAACTTTTTGAGGTCGAAGTCATGATCAGCAATGACCCCCAACCCCGAGTAGTATTTATTTAAAACTGTTTCCTAAGGTTTTGATCATCAGACAAAAAACTACTAAACATTCTCACTGACAATATATGAAAAACTATGAAGGGTTAGGTTTAACGTGATTACCTTTCATTAAGCACTAACGTCTTATTTGCTGCATGAGTAAAGTGAAGTATTGGACTGTATCACTTTACTGGAAGAACGTGAAAGCTGAAGAATTTGTTCAAACTGGTCTTATCTCATGGGGCGACCGTGGCTCAGGGTGTTTGGAATCGCATCTGTAACGGGAAGGTAGCCGGTTCGATCCCTGGGCTCTCTGTCCTGGTCGTTGTGTCCCTGGGCAAGACACTTTACCCTACCGCCTACTGGTGTTGGCCTCGCTTCTCAGACTGACAGGCTGTGGCTACAACTGTAGCTTGCCTCCACCAGTGTGGGAATGTGAGAGTGAATGAATAGTGGTATTGTAAAGCGCTATATAAATCCAATCCATTATTATTATCCTGAAGAACAGAAATTTACCATCGCTTTCGAATAAGAAATAAAGAAGCTTATCGGTGTTTCCTTACATTATTTAATTTGACCTGAATCAATGCAAGTTTTTAGTTATTGAAACCAAAGAAGACTTGAAGGACAATCTCATAGTGTTTAGAGTTTCACTTTAGTTTCTCAAATTCACCCGCATTTCATTATTTTAATTTTTTTTCTTCAAATGGTACAGTGAATTCTGCCTTTTTTCCTCATATTTACACTTTAATTAAGATCATATGAACAGTCTGGGGTTCCAAACCACAATCACCTTTACTGTGCAACATGCTCGTCTCTAGCTCCCAAACTTCTTGTCAGCCTCTATTTATTGAAGGAACACAAACTTTAAGTTATCTGCAGATATAACTTAACCTTTAAATCTGAGTTTTTATCTTAAAAGCCAAAACCAAAGGAGACCTGGCAAATACATCTGACCTCCAAGTTTATATATTGGCCAGTCCATATTTTCCCAACATAAACTTTATCTCAGGTATATCTCTCATTAGTTATTAGGGTGATACAAGCTCTTGAACTCAAACCATTAGCTTAAGAAATAATCTAACATCTTGACATCTTTGTCAGAATCTCTTTCAGATATGGGCCATCCAAACTTGCTGGCACTTGCAGTGCTGCTATGCTCTACATTGTTGGTAAATGGAGGGAAAGTCTTGGTGTTCCCTATGGATGGAAGTCACTGGATCAACATGAATATCATCATCGAAGAGCTTCACTCCAGAGGTCATGAAGTCACAGTGGTGCGGCCAAACGATACCTGGTACATCAAGTCAGAGTCCCCTCACTACAAGACCATCACTATAAATTCCTCAGCCGGATTTGATGAAGAGCACTTTGGGGCATTTGTAATAGAAACACTGACCATGCGTCGACAAGGTGCTTCACTTTGGACACGTTTATCAATAGAATATGATTTAGCGAAAGCGTGTTATGAAATGCATGTCAAAGTGCTTGAGATGGTGGAACGCATGTTTGAGGATACCAAGCTGATGCAGAGCCTCCGTGATGCCAAATATGATTTGGTTCTGACTGATCCTGCAATTGGTACAGGTGTTCTTATGGCTCACCGTTTGGGTCTTCCACTTGTCTTTAATGTCCGATGGACTATTCAGGGTGATGGCCATTTTGCAATTGCACATTCCCCACTCTCTTACATTCCCATACCAGGGTCAGAGCTGACTGACAAGATGACTTTCATTCAGCGTGTCCAGAATATGCTCTACTTTTTCTTCTCAACTTTACAAATTTGGTATGTCACAGAACCAAACTACAAACCATTTGTCCATCGTCATTTTGGCAGTGACGTACATTACATGGAGCTGTTTCAGTCAGCAGACATCTGGCTGATGAGAAACGATTTCACCTTTGAGTTCCCTCGACCCACAATGCCAAACGTTGTCTACATGTCAGGATTTCAGTGCAAACCCTCCAAGCCCCTGTCTAAAGAGCTAGAGGACTTTGTGCACAGCTCGGGTGAACATGGTGTCATTGTGATGACACTGGGGACGCTGGTAGAAGAACTTCCAGAGGACATCGCTGAAGACATTGCTGCTGCTTTTGCAGAACTTCCTCAGAAGGTGATTTGGAGGCACAAAGGCAAAAGACCATCCACCCTTGGTAATAACACGCGAATCTTGGACTGGTTGCCCCAAAATGACCTCCTGGGTCACCCCAAGACCAGAGTGTTTGTGGCCCACGGAGGCACCAATGGGATACAGGAGGCCGTTTACCACGGTGTGCCCCTGGTTGGCCTGCCCCTTATGTTTGACCAGGCTGATAACTTCTTCAGGATGAAAGCAAAAGGTGTGGCCAAAGTCCTTGATATTGTAACAGTGAACAAAGAAAACTTCTTGGAGGCGCTAAAGGAGGTACTCTACCAACCATCCTACAGGGAGAAGATGAAGGACCTGTCCAGCATCCAAAGAGATCAGCCTATGAAACCGCTGGACCGAGCCATGTTCTGGATCGAGTTTGTCATGCGGCACAAAGGAGCGGCGCACTTAAGGACGGAGTCTTACAAGATGTCCAACATCCAGTACTACTCGATTGATGTGGCAGCCTTTCTGCTGGCAGTTATTCTGCTAGTATTTACCATTTTTATTTCAGCAGTCAGGTTTCTGTTCAATAAGTTATTTTACAGAAACAAAGTCAAAAAGGAATGATGATTGTGTTACAAAATTTGTAACCACTTACTTCTGTATTTAGTTTCAGAAAATGAGCTCAATATAAATGTTTCTTGAATTTTCATCTTGAAATTGTGAATACAGATAAACAAGACAATGTTGCTGACTGACATTACTGTACAATCTTTATAATCCATACATTTACCCTTCAAAAAGTTAAATAATAATTTACATTTAAATGTAATTAAATTTAGTTACAGAAAAAAAAACATTAGCATTCTGGCCATTATATTTACCGTAATACAGACACAGTGTGCAATATATATATTAAAAACAGTACTGTTCCACTTTCTTACCTGTCAGCATAAATCACTATCAGTCACGATTGGTTATTTAAGAATATCCCTTAATGTTTCTATTGCTGATGTAATTATTAATTTAGCTATATTAATAATTACTACATGATTTTGGGATTTCTGCTATCTAATTCATTTTCAGTTTCACAAAACAATTTAAATTCTTAATTATTTTGTCTTTTAAACCTTTGATGTCCACAAATGTTTGGACACACCTTCTCATTTAATGTTTTTTCTTTATTCTTCTGAGTATTTACATTGTAGATTCTCAGTCAAGGCATCAAAACTATGAATAAACATATCGAATTTAAACAAAAAAGTGTGAAATAACTCAAAAAATGTTTTAGATTTTAGATTCTTCAAAATAGCCTCCCTTTGCTTTGATTACTGCTTTGCACACTCTTGGCATTCTCTCGTTGAGCTTCATGAGGTCACCGGAAATAGTTTTCCAACAGTCTTGAAGGAGTTTCCAAAGATCACAAGCACTTGTTGGCCTTTTTGGCTTCACTTTGCTGTCCATTTCATCCCAAACCATCTCAATTGGGTTTAGGTCAGGTGACTATGGAGGCCAGGCCATCTGGCACAGCACTCTATCACTCTCCTTTATCAAATAGCCCATACACAGCCTGGAGGTGTGTTTGGGGCCATTGTCCTGTTGAGAAATAAATGATGGTCCAAGTAAACGCAAACCGCATGGGATGGCATGCCGCTGAATCTATTCACGTTTTCTGCATTGCACAAAGACACGGCAGGTGGAACCAAAGATCTCAAATTTGGACTCATTAGACCAAAGTACAGATTTCCACTGGTCTAATGTCCATTCCTTGTGTTTCTTGGCCGAAACAAATTTCTTCTGCTTGATGCTTTTCCTTAGTCGTGGTTACTTAGGAGCTATTTGACCATAAAGGCCTGATTCACACAGTCTCCTCTGAGCAGCTGATGTAGAGATGTATCTGCTGCTTTAATCTGAGGCGTGTTAACTTGCGGTTTCTGAGGCTGGTGACTCGAATGAATTTGTCCTCAGCAGCAGAGTTGACTCTAGGTCTTCCTTTCCTGGGGTGGTCCTAATGTGAGCCAGTTTCGTTGTAGCGTTTGATGATTTTTGAGACTGCACTTGGGGGCACATTCAAAGTTTTAGCAATTTTATGGCTCGACTGACCTTCAGCTCTTAAAGTAATGATGAACTGTCGTTTCTCTTTACTTAGCTGACTGGTTCTTGCCATACTATGAATTCTAACGGTCGTTAAATAGGGCTGTCAGCTCTGTACCAATCTGACTTCTGCACAGCACAACTGATGATCCCAACCCCATTAAGAAGGCAAGAAATTCCACAAATGAAGCCTGACAAGGCACACTTGTGAAGTGAAAACCATTTCAGGTGACTACATCATTGAGTGACTACTCATTTAGAGAAGGCCAAAGGTTTGCAGCGATGTCAAGAAAGCAAAGGGTAGCTACTTTCAGGAATCTAAAATATGAGACATACTTAGAGTTATTTATCTTTTTTCTTTCTTTTTTTAAATACATAATTCCAGATATTATGCTTCATATATTTGATGTCTTCAGTATGTATCTACAAAAGCAGAAACATTTATTTTTACTAGAAAGTTGTAAAAATAAAGAAAACCCATTAAGTGAGAAGGTGTCCAAACTTTTGATTGGTGGTGTGCATCATCATCGGCAGTGACCCCAATCATAAATCTTACCCTATTATTAAGCCTAATAAACCAAACAGAATATGTATTCTTTCATTCATTTAAAATTCTGACCATGTTTAGCACATGGCTTTCACAGAGAATTAAAGTTCATTGAAATGTATTTGACAATGATATTTTGCATCAACCGTGATGGATTACTTCCTAAATTTGAAATTAAATTTGAACCTTTATCAACAGTTTGATGTCTTTATTAGAATTCCTGATTATTCTTGTTATACTTTGTTCTTTTTTTCCTGTTTCCTTGTTCCTTTTGTGTTTAAAACATGGAAATATAAATATTCTTCATTATACATAGAAACTCAGAGACCCATCCTTGCATTAAACATCAGCTAGATTACAGCAACTATGTTTGTGTCCAGCCTGTCCACTGTCACGCTTCTCTTAAGACTGAACTAATTAGTATCTAAATTCTGGATAAGGAAACACTTTAAGCTAAATTTTGAATGATTTCTTTTAACTCTTACTATTCATCAGATGTCATCTTTTACTGTAAACTACAGAGCAAAAAAAGATTATATTTAAAACATAAAATCATGTCGATTCTGAAAGAATGCTCAGTTAGTATGTGGCTAAATCACCGCTTGACCCTAATTCGGTGTATGTTAAGAGGTTAAGGTTAAGGGTTTAGCCCAGGTCTACACAAGTGACCTGCTGCTGAGGTTATACAAGCCAGAGAGCAAACAGCCACAGATCCTCTGAATCAGGTTGAAGTTCCTGGCTGTTGACTAAAAGCCAGGCAGACCAGGCTCTTGGAGCGACAACAACCCAAGTTAAGTCTCTTTTTCTTGACTCTCTTCTTACTGCTTTACTATTAGTTCATCATAATTCTGATGAGTATTTAGGGATTATCAAGCTGTGAGGCAAGAGGAGAAAGAGTTTTAACTTACAGCAGCTAGAAGGAGTAGAAAGAAACAATTCTCCAGGACTCAGCTGGCCATCCTGTTGCCTGTTCACGTCTGCCTCCTTGTGGTTGTTAGAGGAAGGACTACATGGAGAGAGATGGCACATATTATAGAACCACGGGACTCATTTTAATTTCATCCACCACATACAATACAAGATTGTAAAGAGGACCCTAACTGCTCTATGAAGCCCTCCATTGTTTTCCCCCAAGTGAATCAAGAAATTCAACATGGAAAACTTTTTATTGGATTATGTTTTTCTTTCTTACTATAAAATAAACTTTATAGCCTTAAACAGTCAAAAGTCAGACAATTCATTTACAGTCCTCGTGTGTCATAGTTTTTCACATGAGTTCACGCTGTGCGTTTATTATGTTACACATAAAAATCGTAACTTAAAAGGAATTAAACAAGTGGAACCGCACCTTCTCGGACAGACCCTCTCCTCTCCTCCCATGCTACCGTTCCTCAGCCCCTTTTGACCCGATGAGGTGACGGCAGTGGTGCGGAAAGCCGTCTCCAGGTAACTAAGTGGCAACGTCCTGTTGACTGGCTGGTGAATCTGAGCTCCGCTCCATCGAGTCAGAGCCGCCCGGCTGCCCACATAGAAATGAACAAGGGCAGGTAAGGAGTCAAAGGCCTCGCCCTCCAAGCTGTACTGAACCCGAGTGTACGTCTCAGCAGACTGAACCACCGCCTTCCCGATGAGGAAGTGAAGCGTTTTCTGCTCCCACCGGCTGGTAAGGACAAAGTCACCCTGACTGGACTGAGAGTCCCTGACGAGAAAGTCACCATGGTTCACCACAAGGCTCTCCGACACCTGAACAGATGTTTTAATTTCTGTTACTTATTAGACGTTTCATCATTTTTACATTTATACCGATGTGATTAAAGATGCAGTGTGATGTTTCACTTTTATATTATGTTGTCTAATTGATATATAAATTTTATTTTAAAAATGTTTGGAATTAATTTTGTTCAAGACAAAAAAATACAATACTAGTCACATAACTCAAAATGTGTCTGTGTTTAAGAGTGATATTAAGAATATTTGTGAAAGTTTTTTACATTTGCACATCTAAACACTTAGAGGAAGAAATCCAAGTTAGTTTAAATCTCATTCCTGAAAGTGTTTCTCAAACTGTGAGGCTTGGATAAGGCTGCTGCTGGAGGGTGAACCACCAGGGGAAAATAAAGTCAAACTAAGTTAAAGTAAACAGGATTCATGAAAAATAAACAAGCATTTCCAAACACTATCATGCTGACCTTTATTTCACTAAATTCCCTTTTCGTATTGACACTAAATGATTGATAAGAATTGTGGAAGCATCAAATTTTCTGCTTCTGCTTTTTTGATTTTTCTATTTAAAATGAAAACTTAGAATAGAGGCTGGCATGTATTGAACAGAGAGGAAAACTTTTTGAAGGGGTTTTGTAATATAAAGTATACCTGAACTCCTAACATCATTCTGTCTCCAAAGTTTAGCCCGATGCCCCCCCTTGTGGCCTAATAGCTACATGACTGTGGTATCTGAATAAATGCAGTAGTAAGCTTTGCAGTCTGTGACTGTATGGGTTCTCTCTGGGTTTTACAAATGTGAATGTTTTCTGTCTCTCTGTTAGCACTGTGATAAACCGGCAAACTGTCCAGAGTGTACTCCACCTTTCACCCTCTGTCTGCTGGGACAGGGGCCAATCAACTTGTCCTTCCATCATAGGATGTTGGATACATCTGACTTCTTGATGGGTGCATTACATATTTTATTAAACTTCATTTTATGTTTTAGTTTTCTTCTTTATTCTCTGCAGAACTACTTTGTTACATTACTCTTTATGTTACTTTTTTGTTACTCAGTATCACCTGTGTAGATTCCGATTAACAATCTAACACTAAACCTTTCATATTCACACATATCTGCACAAAACAATCCCTGTCCTAATAAGGAGAACACCTAAAAGTCCTTTCCTTTCACAGCCTAGACAAATATCTGACAAAACCAACAACCGATTCGGTGAAAAAACAGCCCACAGAGTACATCACAGGAAAAATATTTTTCCGTTAGTGGGTTCGACTGTATGAACAAGTATGGAAATGCACACTCCTACAAGACTTTTGTTGCGTGTTGAAAAACAAACTTTGACTCTTTGGTTCATGCTCACTTACACTCTGGGTCAGGAGATGTGTAGTCCTCCTGAAGGTTTCCCTGATTGGTTAATATACTAATTTTCTTTAGCTCCAGTTGCTTCATCACGAGCCTCGCAAGTTTGGTGATGAAGCAGCTGGAGTCCAATGTTTTAAAAAAGTGAAAGGAAAAGTAAAGAAACTAAAATTAAACCAACCTTTGAGAGCATACCCCCCTCCCCCCCAAATTCACTACCATCCACCCACACCACCACCGCCCACTATTTCCACTCTCTTATTTTTGTTTCATTGCTGCATTTCTAATCGATTACTATCCCACGCTCTAGTCTGTAGTGACGTCGATCAGTAACTAAGAAACTAAAGCCATTTTTGTTACGTAATGTTCACAGCTGGTTTGTGGTGAAAACACACTTGTAGGGTAGATGCTAGGAACTGTTTTTTTTCTCCCCCACATGTACTTTTCCAGATATTACCTGACGTAGCCGTCAGAACCACAGTTGGGCAATTGGACTATAAATAGACGTAGCCATTGTGAGATCACTCACTGATTTAAGCCTCTGCATTTTGAAGCTTCGTCTTTGGTCAATACCACATTTCTTAGTTTCTTAGAGCTGGAATATTCATACATATTTAAACTTACTAGCTAATGCTACCTACAACCAAATTCATGGAAAGCATTTACTACAAAGCAAGCCATATTATTTGCCAGATAGCATCCTTAAAAGTGCTGCGCAAGATACCAAACATGGTTGAGAGGTCTAGTTCAGTGAGTCAATTTAATGGAGGTCAGGCCTAGCAGGTAGTTGTTGGGTCTACCTGTTGACTCACCCGTCATTCAAAACAGTCATAGTGTTTTTTGAACAAGGCTGTAAACATGTCTATGTTTGCTGGATATACTTTGACCAACACGTTCTCACTCCCAAAGCGTCACATTTTAGGCTAGGTGACAAATCGTCAACATATTACGTTTTCGGCTACCCACCACGTTCCTAAATGACGACCTCGGAAAAATTAGGAAATATGAGAACCGTATGGACTCAATCTACACATGTTCGCTCTTTTTCTTCAAATCCTTAGAAACACGCTATTTAACATAATTAAAGTCATGGTTAAGGTCAGGAAAAAGGTTATGGTTAGGGCTAGGGATAAGGTTAGGTTTAGGGCTGGAATACAGGGCTGGAACGTCTATTACCGCGGGAGCGTCATTGCACTGGATTTCGGCCATAACCGCCACGTACCATAAGAACGCCGAAGGTCTCCTTTCGCGTTCCTCAGGAACGCCGCGGGACGTGACAAAACGTCGGGATGTTACACCTCGGGAGTGAGAACGGGCTCACTTTGACATGGGCGTCAGCCTCAAGTGGCCATTGGAGGAACTGCATGTTTTTGTCACTTCAGTGTTGGTTTCTTTTTGCACCCCTGGAAATGCTTGGTCAAAATTAAACAGTCCATTAGAGTCTGGCCCGTGTGATCCCCAGCTCCATGCAAGTGATGCTGTGTAATTGTCTCGTAACAACTGAGTACCCCTCGATGCCTAAACATTGAACAGCCAGTATGTTCAGGACTGAAACACACTATTTCCTGCTGAGTGCTGCATAAGTAACACTGCATAAAGTCCAGAACTGATTCTCTCAACATTGTCTGAAGTTAATGCATGAAAGCTAAAAACATCCTTTATTCATATCTTTTTGTGTAACCCTAAATAACACAAGTAATGAAGCGGTTTTAAAAATTATGAAATTGTCATGCAACAGCTGCAAAAAAATAAAAAGTGTGTATTTGCATGTGCGTATGTCAGAGGCAGACCTGCCAGGGGATGCATCCGTGGTACCAAGCGTGGCTCTTCAGGTTTGTGCCGCTCAGCCTCAGCTCTTCCTCCAGCTGCTTCCTCAGTTTCTCAGACGGCGCCTCCAACCAGAACTTCTCCTTGGAGAACTTAAAAGACATGACAGGCGCACGTTGAGAAACAACCCCCCCATGTACGAACACAGGAAGGCAACAACATGAGTTTAAGCCATTGTGTGACCTCTGCTGGCTAAAGGTCAAATCCCAGCAGAGTCTTTTATCTTCTGCGTTTTTCCTTCCTGGAAAAAAACTTAAACCAGATTGGCTTTTTAAAGAAATGGCTAAAATACAAGCATGTAGCCAATCTGCAGCCTTCTCTGCTGTTTTTGTGTGAATGTCTGTTAACAGAGGACAGAGTGGGATGAGGGAGGAGGAATAGAGAGAGGGAGGATTGACAGCTCTGGCATTCCCACACTGGCATCCACAGTGGCGGCACCAGAGGCCCAAAACCCAGACCCATGCTGGAGTTTTGGCCTTGTCACTGTGGCAACGTCATTGTTAGATGGGGGTCATCGCTCAGCGGCCTTTGTCTGTCGTGTCTTTATGCAAAAAAAAAGAAGAAGAAGAAGCTACTGTATACAAAAATTTATGTTAAGGACAAGCTGGGAATACTGGGAGTGTGGACACACACACAAACACATTCCTCAGCTTTATAGGTGACATGTTGTTTTTCTGGTCCCTGACACCTCCCACCCCCTTCTGCTTTGACAGAATGGTTTGCCCCGTTGAACTGGGAATCAAAGACTGGGAACGGGGCCAGGACCACTTCGAAACAAAATAAGATGGTGTGTGTGTTGTGAGGTAAAGACCTGGAAGCCTCCAGCTCTAATTTCATTAGCATTATCATTCACTGGCAGCTTGTAACATTTAGACAAGTGTGTTTGTCAAGTATCTAATTGTAAGTCAATGGAGTGGAAATCGTCTTGCTCTCCGAGGCTCTCTCCACCTTTCCTAAACAAGGCCGCCGGCCGAGACGCCACCATTGCCAGCGGTAACCAAGTCAGCTCAAAAGTATGTCGCCGCAGAGGGGCTGCATTCCCCGAGGCTTTTCTGTCACTGTCCTGATTGAATTAGAGCCACAGAGGCGAGTGTAGGGAATCACAGAGGTTTGCTGAGAGCTCCCATATACAGCTGGAAAAAGGCTTGACCAGAGGAAGTGAGAAAGCAAAAGGAAGCTGAATCAAAATGAGAGTAAAATGTACTTTAAAGTCATGCAAAAATGTAAGCTTACTTTCACATATTCTCCTCCACCATCTGTCATGTCCTGATGCCTAAAAAACAAAGAAAACAAGTTTGATTTATTAAGAATATTAGTTTGAACTTTTTCTTGTAGGAGTCCCCAATTATCTAACAGCTGATAATTTACGTATTTAAGTATTAATAACAAGGCAAGATAAATATTGAACCAAGCAAATTATAGAAGAGGGCCCTCTCGCTGCAACACATGTTTGCAATGCCAAAAATAACCTCCAGGTGACCTGAGCAGAGTTTAGCAGACGACAATCAAGTAAATAAATAAATAACTATGATTAACACATTTTAGAAAAATGTGTTGGTTTCCTCTATCTGCTAGAAAAAAAACAAAATCACCAAATATCGGTATCAGTCTTTAAAATCCTGTATTGGTCAGGTTAGTATTTGTTTATTTATTTTTCTTCTACTTTTAATTTTTTTGTTACTTATTGGATGCGATACAAGCACCGTGTTTTTATGAATGACAGCTGCTCTAGATAAATTAAGTTGTTTTTTTTGTTCATGAATTGCTCAGTAGAGATCAACAGAGCAGCTATGGGAAAAGAAAACATACAATAAAGATCCAACCAGGAAGAATCTGGGACCAATGACTAGTTTCTGTGTTGGAAAAGTGAAGCCAAAGTGGTAGTGCCCTAAATGTGCATTCTTTTTAATGACCACCAGGGGGACAAAGACATTGTATAGAAGTCTATGTGAAACAGCACTCATTGCTGTATGACCTCACTAAACACTATTTTAAATAGTTTCTCGTCTCAGTTGCTACTATTTTATGGTCATATTGTAATCAAGTATGTAGTCAGTCTGTCTGTCTGTTAGCAGTCTAGCGTTTTTAACATATGATTCTCAGATTTTGTGTCTTCAACAGCATCTAGTGCTGATTTAATTTAGGTGAAAAAGATCACAGCAAATGTGACAATCATTAAAAACTTTATAATACCCAGAAAGTTTTTATGGATCGTCTTCAAACTTCACAACAGTAAGCTAGGCCTTGGGGGCACGAGTATAGGTAGGGTAAGCATTTGCCCTTGATGATATTGTAATTAAAAAAAATGGCGTCAGCATGTTATTAAAAAAATCATAAAACATCAAAGTTTCAGTATAGCTCTCGTGTTTCTCCGGGAGCCTTGTTAGAGGAGAGAGAATCGCCCGCCGCTTGATCAGCTGCCAATGACTTGTAATTGAGAAGTTGTTAACTAGCAACTCTGGGGTGGTTCAGTCAGACCTCTCCCCCCGCCCTCCTCCGCCTGTCATGTCTGGTTTCAAACTACCAAGAGGCCGCTGAGCTCAAAGCTTCATGACGGTGTTTTACTAACCAGTATCAGACGCCACAATATTTATGTCCAACTTTTATACAGTCTATAGCTGGGAGTCAGTTAATACACTGGAGCTGAGTGTTTGCACGTCATGTTTACACCATACCATGTCGTCCTAACCCCCCATCTGCTCTGTGCAGCTACAGCTGGCACTATTTTTAGAGTTGCAGAGAAGAGGGTCGCTTCTGCGACGCGTCAGAATCAAAGTAGAGTCTGCAAGGTGGTGAAATAGCTGACACTGCTACATCATCCACTGAAGCTCCACAGGATTCAGTGTGTCTGAGTCAGGTAGCTACTAAATGTAGCCACGGGGTCTACGGCGCCTGCTGTTTCCAGAAACCACATTTTATGCAACTTTCAACAAACATTCAACGTGTTTTGTAATTTTCATCTACTGTGACATATTTCCTGTCGCACTCATGTAAGATTAGAGTTTAAACTGTTGCCGAGTCGCAGTCATTGACATAGCAACTCTATGGTATCAGATAAAACAGCAAACAACTGTCCTCACGGTCACATTCAGCTTTTTTCTTTTATTGTTCAGCCTTGATTAAAGGCTGGAAATCCAACAGCCCTGTTTTCAAACAGCACGTTTTCCTTATTGTTTGTCATCATAATTTAATGATTTTTTTAAAAATCCCTTATCTTGATAAGAGAGTAGCAGTATTATCACAGTTCTGGTAGCAGCAGCAGGAGTTGTACATGCTTTATGCTGTCTGCTGTCCATTGGCCCTCTTGCGAAACTCTCTGACAGCAGCAGTGAGTTCATTCGACACCGCCTAGCAACAACATGCAACCCAACAAACTCCTCCAGGGAGGATCGGGAATATTCCCGCTCGTATCTGCAAACCGTCTGTTTTTCAAGACTGAAGCAAAAGAAACATTTTTTCTCCATGATGTCCATCCACACAACAGCTGGATCCTCACCAAATCTGAGGCCTGTGGGGCTCACAAAACTAAACTCAGCACCCAGAGGACCACTGACACTTTTCAAATGATGCTTTAAACAAAAAAAAAAAAACTCCCAAAAAGCAAAAGCTTTGTTTCTTTCTGACAGCTCTGATGCATTATGTCAGCGCAGAAACACAGCACACTGGCAGGGTGAAACTCTCTGCTCTTCCTCAACTGGCTGCATACTTCCAAGAGTCAAGGGAGGTGACCTTTTGTTCCCAAACACAAACTCTGAGAACAGGCAGCACACACTCACAGATGTGGACATACAGCATGAGAAACGCGCTGGCATTCAAAAACTAAACCCCACGCAGATGATTTTAAGCCCTGATATACTGCTTGTGCTGTTTGGGAATGATGCCGACGCTCACTGGCTGTTTTAATTATTAGATTAAACCCTTTAGGTCTAGGAAGGAGGATGAGGGTATTTTTATGGCATTATTGAGGACAATATAATAAACAGGAAGTCAGACAAAGACAAAACTCCCAGGTTACAACACGGCACCCCATTCATTCCAGTAAAAGCTGCTTCATACCTGCTTTTTCAAACTCAGGACTGAAAACCTCGAAGCTTCCAAGTATCAGGATTTTCCAATTCTGAGATCCTTGGAGCAAATAAAAACAGAGAGCACCTCTCCCTCACAGGATAAAATAAAATAAATGCAAGCCTCTTCTAGATGTTCCAAATGGTTTAAAAGCGAGTATGGATACAGTCGTCAGATATCGGGTGACAGCAAACGACCACAGTGATAGCAGTAAATACTGAAAGTGCAAATGCAAATATATTTTTACATTTTTTCTTTTTATCTATCTTGTAATTGACTTTAGCTTATTACTTAACCCTTTAAAACCGGTCAGAGCAGGCACGTTCTGTTTTGCGTAACTATTTTTAAATCCCGGTAGCACTGCAACCAAGTAAGCTAGCGCAATAATTTTTTTTGCATATGAAACCGGAGGAGTTGTACTTACATCTTATGCCATCAGCTTGTCCTAGGTCACGGTTTCCTTCCACATATAGCTTTGCAAAAACTGCATAAAAAGCGCTTGCAGCAACAAAAACATAATATTCCAGGAACACACTTTGCCGATCAGATCAGCTGAACTTTTGCATGTCCGCCATTACTTGCCCGAAACCGGAAGTGACGTCACTTTCGCGGAAATGTAGTTTCTTTTACCATCAGGGCCTCATGAGCCTATACTGGTGTTTTTAAAAGTTATGTTTGACTTTATGACTTTCTGTGTCGTATCTGGGATGCTTAGGACTCATATTGCACTGCTGGAAATAGTTTATTTTGATGCATATGCTGCTTTTTTGCAAATTTGCAGTATAATATTTATTTTCGTTTTTCCTGCAGTATATAAAAATTGGTGTATTTCAAAAAGAAAACTATGAAGACACTCAAAATAAATTTCCTGTGGTGGGAAACTATTTTGTGCAACTTTTTTGTATTTACAGTTTTGAGGGATAAGCCTCTTAAATTTCTCTAACTAGAAATATATGTTAAAAAAGCAAAAACGATTTTCAATTTTTTTGTAGTTTATTGCACTTTTTGCAATTTATGTAATTACTATGCACTTAATGCAGACATATTATTAAAATCTGGGCTATAATGGTTGTATTGGTGTATGGCAACTTGAAATGCTCCCAAAAATAGCTCTACAGCATGTAAAAATATAATATAAGCTCTGGCGGACTTGGTTCTATGGTAGGTCTTAAAGGGTTAACCAATAAATGCAGGTTCAGAACATTTATATTGTATTATATCATATATTTGTTATAGTCATGTAATTATTTATAAAAAAAAAAAAAAAAAGTTAAGCTGATTTTTCCATTCAAAACACATAATGATTCAGTCATTTCCTTGCAATGAGGAATGTAGCTTATTACTTATTAATGACGAACTCTGTAAAAATAGGATGTGAACCTCCTTGAGAACAGGAAAAAAGCTGGTGGTTGCCCGGTGATTGTGTTTAAATTTTTCACTACTTTTCAAACAACCCAGAGGATAAAAGAGTAGCGCCCTCAACCCTGAGGTCTCTGTAAGGAGACGGCTCAGGTCACCTGATGTGAGATATAATGATAGATGTTTTTATCTCTATTTAAAGGCAACAAACTGGAGACCTGCAGCTATATCTAAGAATAAGCTTATAACCAGTCAACATCTACTTATACGTGGACAGGATGGTGTCACACATGGTCAATATTCTTCTGCTCACATTTTTTCTTCACACTTGGACCGAACCACAGTTAAAGTCTGTTCACTGTTAAGTTATAAGACCTTATCCATGAGGGGAAACTCCCTCCACTTCAGGGCTGCACTCCTCAAACCAGCACTAAATTTTACAGCAGTTCCTGCTCCGACTGCCAGCAGCTGTTACGCCAACAGCAACACAGTCAGAGAGACTCTGCCTGTGGTTTAACGCTTCCCTAATAACGACATTAGTTGCAAAGAGCTGCGGCTGACTGCAACAAACACAGAGTGGAAAAAGAAAGTCACCAAGCCTGGATGACTTTTTAAAAGCAGGTCAAGTTCAGCCTCAGTGACCACTTCTGCTCTGATGGCTTCTTAAACTTGAATTACCTCCTTTATTGCAAAAGGTGAGAATTCAGAACGTGCTCAGTTCTGGCAGTGCAATTCCTCCGAAACTGTGAACAGCTGAAAGCTGATGTGACACCTCTGCGGCTGCGCTGCGGGTAATTTTAGGCAACTACTCTTACTACTACTTACTAATAATTTGAGAAATCTCCAATTCGCCTGTCTCATCGATCGTTCGCGGGATATGCCTCAAACTTGATGGGTTTCTGGTCGTTTGGATGAAGAGCTCCCATCGTTTTCCTGATCCCAGTGAGTCCACTACTGTGACTGTGGCTCTACTCTATCTGCAGGGACGGGGCCCGCACACAAACACAGCCATGTTTGTTTAAATATCTTTGTGAGGGCATTCATCCACATGAACGCACGTCACTTCGTTTAGCGATACCACATCTAAAAGCGTCCGACATGGCGGTGTTTTGGTCCCACACTGAGGTTTGAAGACCATCGTCTACATCTTAAGGCTTTGTACTGTCCTGTGGGTGCAGGGTTGAAATGTGGAATAACAAAATTCAGACTGGTTCTCAAAAAGACAAACAGGCATTTAAAAAAATGTTTCCTGTGACAAACAGCTTAAGTCATTCAGTTATGTTTTCACTACACGCACATTCAACAAGTGTGACCACACAGCGGTCTTCTTTTCAAACCAGCAACTTCCAATTAACTGCACAGTCAGGGAAAATCTGTAAGTTGGGGCTACACTTACCCGGAACAGGCACTGCACCAGTAGTTAAAAGAAACACACTGTTAATGGGAGGCTCTGTTTATCCAGAAATCCACTCTGAGCCTTTTCCCCTGACAGCTACAGGACACCATTTCCTCTTATTCTGCTACTGAAAGTCGATAATAAAACTAAAAGCTTTCCTTCGATGCTGATGTGAGTCTTAAAGCTGTTTAATGTTAGTTTTTTTAACAGATACTGAGGATTTTTGGTTGGGAGATCTTCTTTCTCCTAAAGCTTCGAGTTTGAAAGAATGGGTGTTCGTCGCCCCTAACTGGACTTCTTGAACATGACTCACTGTGTCTGTGTTGTTTGTGCTTTTTGGAGAGTTTTAATAGAATTATCTGACCAATAATACGACTTTCTGTCTGCTACAAAACATCCGAGATGTGTTAGCGTCAGTGCTGGTGACTGATATTCTTAGCACTAGTTCGTAGGTACCTGTCTTCTGTGTGATGCACACGTACAGTCTATGAATGAAGACTGATATGGTTATTTCTGTCTCCAAAACATAACTATAAAATGACAGGAGCCAAAATGCTAACAATAAGACTTCATAATGAAACAACATAAGCCAATTTTTTAAGTAAAACAACCAAATATTCATCATTCTCGTCATTTCAGACGTTCTTTTTTATAGATGCAGACACATTTACTTTTACTTTCACTCTTGTTGGCCTTCATTAACCTCTTGAACTCTCTAGCATGTTAAGCGAGTTCAAATCAGATGATCAGGCTGGTGATAATTAGCAAGCCTGTTATCACAGCTATCCGATGAACTGTATATTAAGTTGAGATTCTGGACGTATCAATATTTTGAGCATTTTTGTGATTCTGACTTTGTAAAATTTTGGCACCTCTGAGCTTTATTTTTCCAGTAATGCACTGGTATCAGATATAATCACATCTACACGAATCACACCGTCACTCCACTGTTTTACTCAAATGTTTGGTGACATTTAGAAGCTTGAAACTGATCTTTACAAACGAAAACTAACTTAAAGTCAAATTCTGATGATTTTTTTTCCACAGTTTTACAAACTAAACTCTTAATTACAGCATAATGTTAACAGGAATAACAGGACAATATATACTGAAAAAAGAAAAATACCAAAAAGTTCAATTTGGGAAGACATAATCATTTACTTCAGCTTGATTAAGATAGACTTTTACCTGCAGGGCCATAACATTTAAGTATTTTCATAGCCTTTTATTTGTACAAGAATCATTCATTTCTTTTATAATTTGGATGGTGGGATGCTTTTCCTTGAAGCCAGCACTAAGCGACTGACACAAGGTCGCAAAACTGTGACAGCATGCAGCGGGACATACAAGTCAGGTGGAAAAGAGACGAAGTTAAACCTGCCGCTGCATCTCTGCCAGAGAAGTCTTATCACTCTTCAGAGTGAAGCAGCGCAGGATCAAATTCCTCCGCTTATGTAACTAACAGACCGGTCCAGAACCAGCAAGCCCACTCACTTCAAAGTCGACTTGTAGCTAGTAAATGTTTTACTGATCCTCGTTTCAGGTTTTATGGCACCAAACTAACCAAAAACACGCCTCTATTTCCGCCTTTAAAAATATACTTCAAACGAAAAAAAGCGACCGAAGGGATAAAAATATCAAAGCCTCGGAGCTGAGACTGTTCCCCGAAGCAGATTAACAGATGATCGTGACAGATAGTTTTCTCTGACTGTCTCACTGTTTCAGAAAAAAACTAACTGTGTGTGTTCTTATTCAAGAAACACAAACCCTGATCTCACAGCCTGGCTCTGTGTCAGTGGATAAAGAGTTAATAGCGGAAGCGGTTTTCTCACCTTTCCTTCCTCACCCCGCTTAACTTTAAGTCCCCAACTTCACACATCTTGTCCCGAGGTCAGTCCTCACGGCTTCGCCCAGCTGACTGATAGCCGCGGTGAGTGGGAGCGGAGCTACTGCGCATGTCCGCAGCGACAGCCACTTTCACAGTGCATTTTAATCTTCATGTGTTGAATATTTGAGTGTGTTAAAGTGTCATAATGTTACTTAGTTTCTTTTCGATAATTAATTAGTTATTATTTTTTTTACCACAGAGTTACTTTTATTGTCTCTTCTGTTACAGACAATATTTTCTATTATTTTATTATATTTACATTTTAGATCTATTCATTTAAAATATTTTTATCCAGCATTATTTGATCCAGTGACTCGAGCTTATAGTGTTGTGCATTTTATATTATTTTTTATTTTAATTTAAGTTGATTTAATTTTTATGTTTTATTTTTAAGATTTATATCTTTTTATTTTAAACAGATAATTTAATAGATCAGTGATCGATTAAGTGACTGATTTATTTCAGGTCAACTCAATAGTAAATTTATTTCCACTAACAAGCAGCTGGGTGTCAGGAGGTCATGAAACATGACCTTTTTTCAATCTCTTGTGATTATTACTATTTTCTACAACTAGTTTAAGTCTCACAAAGACACTTTTGTGAATTTTCAGTCTGTTTTTCTTATGTTTATAACTAAAACCGTTTTTCTACTGATATGAATTGACTGCCTGAATAGCAATCAGACTGTGTATTTCTGACCTGCATCTTCTGAGAGAAAAATAAATAAACATCTCACTTGTCAGCATACTCCACTTCCTGTGAGCTTTTCACGGTTGTGGTGGTTTCCTGTGTACGTGTGACGCCTCGCAGTCTCTCTGTTTGGGGGTCCAGGTGGCTGTGGGCTGTTTCAGCTATAGGATCCATCGGCACATACAGATCCTGGTTCGAAGCGGCCTTGTGGCTCTTAACTGAAGGCTCTCTGGCTGTTTCTAAATCATTCTTGCTCTTTAATGCCTCACTGCTGGTTAAAGGTTCCACAGCAGGATCACAGCTGTCAGATTCTGAGGTCAAAGGTGAAGTCCGGCTGGATGTCGGTGTCACTGGCAGTGACCGGGCCAACGCAGAAGCTGGCTGAGGCTTTTCCATATTGTTCACACTAAGGCTTGTCAGAGCACCAAGCAGGGGCGAGTCCCGGACATGCTCTCCCGCCTTCAAATTGCCCTGCCTCTCACTCATCCCTTTCTCCTCCTCCTCCTCCTCTGTCTTGGTCTTCCTCTCCTTTAGCCCCTTGAAGCTCTTCTTCTGCTTGTCATTGCGAGGCACAGTCCCCACATGTGTGTACATCTCACAGGAGCGGGCGTAGGTGGGGCTGTGGAGGCAGGACTCCATGTCGTCCACCGACTGGTTGCCCATCCCTGCAGATTTGTCCCCGGAAAAGCTCCCATCATACTCCAGGGACGCTTTGCTGCTCTTCTTCCCTGTTGAGCGGCGGAAGGAGAGATTGGAGAGGCTCCCGAACAGTTTTAAATCTGGAGAAGAAGAGTTAGTTAAAAAGGAGTTTAAATTTTTTTTAAAGTGCAAAAACATTCATAAAAGCATTTGTAAATCACGCAGATGGAGAACACTTGCAAAAATCAATCAATCAAAATCAATTCTTTGAGCACTTTCAGCCCTTCATTGAGTCAAACGTGCATAAATTGCTTTGCTTCTGGATATTGATGTGTCAGCAGAACTGCAGGGTTGGAAAATGTTTTAACAAAAGATATGAAAAAATAAAACTGGTTATGAGGGACACTGATTGTATGATGGAAGTTTAGAGTACATAAATGATGGATTTAGCCATTGGCTCTGAACAATGAAGCCAATGGCTAAGTGCTTTCAGTCTTTCGAATGGCACAACAGGGCGACTCCTTTGGTTGCAAAAAGATGTCTGAATGTATAGAATGTATAGAATATGTATGAGAAAATTAGCCTCTTCTGATTTAATCTATGACATCAGTATACACTTTGCTGGTGACTTTATGGTCTTAATTGCCCGTTTAAAGTCCTCTATCCACCAATTCTCTTCCGGTTTTCCTTATCAGGGACGCAGGGAGGCTGGAGCCTATCCCAGCTATCATAGGGCGAGACACAGGATACACCCTGGACAGGTCACCAATCTGACGTAGTGCTAACACAGAGCGACAGACGTTTTAAAATCACCAAACTAGCCCTACTTATTATATGTCTTTGGACTGTAGGAGAAAGCCCACGCAAACACGGGGAAAACATGAAAACTCTAATCAGAAAGTCCCCATCCAGATTTCCTGAAAGGGAACAGAGCTAACCATCGTACTGACCCAGCTTAAAGTCCTGTTTAATAAAACGTGATGTTCATTTTGTAAATGTTAGTCCCATTTAGAGTGAAATAGATGGGTAAGCAGGGTCAGTGTTGGGGAGTAACGGAATACATGTACCGCCGTTACGTATTTAAAATACAAAATATGAGTAACTGTATTCCGTTACAGTTACCGTTTAAAAAGGTGGTATTTAGAATACAGTTACTTTGTTGAAATAAATGGATTACACGGCGGTACTTCCCTGTTTCATATTGTGGCGGGTCAGGACTGTTTGGGTTTTGTTTGACAGCTACGTTCTGTTGTTCCAGGCGGCAGCGTTATGGTTGCCATGGTTACAGGGTGACGCTCTCTCTGCGACTGCGTGTTTCCTGGGTAAGAGAGCGTCTTTTTGTTGTTGTTGTTGTGCTAAGCTAATAGGCAGAATGCTACAGGTATAGCTCTAAAGAATGTAGCATCATAGGCAGTGTAGTCCGTGCTGCAGGGAGAATGGACTGCCATACACGTTATGTGTCTGTGAGCGAGGGAGGGAGAAAAAGGAAAAGTACGAGCTGTCATCGAGCAAAAACGGGAGCTGGAAGCATGTAAATATAATAATAACCACTGCAGCCAAGAAGAGTGCCTGACGAGCCCAGTTGTAAGTAAGCTATTAAGACTCGACTGTACACCGTGTTCGTGTTTTCCTCCAAAAACAATAAGTTCCGTTGGAGCAGCCTTTCAACGCCTCTCTCTGTCTCTCGCAAGCAAAGTTGACCCAGACAACAAAGTAAAGCTAGTTTTCGGCTACGAGCCCGACACAGAACCCACCAGAGGTCCCTTTACTACGGTTCGGAGCCGCGGACCTTCAGTAACAGTAATAAATCACAGCAATAGTACATTCATGTAGTTGTAAACAGCATGATAATATATTAAGTAATCCAAAGTATTCAGAATACGTTGCTCTCAATGAGTAACGTAATGGAATACCTCACAGAATACATTTTGGGGCATGTATTCTATAATCTGTACTGGAATACATTTTAAAAGTAACCTTCCCAACACTGAGCAGGGTATAGAGTCTACTGTGATTTTGGCTTCCTAGTCAGATCCCTGTATGAGGTCTGGTTTTATTTTTTTTAAAAAGAAGAAGAAGAAGAATAGAGAAACACCTGGCAGTGACCTAAAATGCCAGCTGTTTCCTCCCTGTTGTGTCGTATACAGATGTTTTCTCAAAGCTGCTGCTGTCTCACATTTCTGTCCAAAGGTTTTGTGCAGCGTTTGCCACAGCAGGGCTCATTCTCACTCACAGCATGTCACAAATTGCAATAGCAACAAGCTCTTGGCATCACATTCAAATGCAATAGTCGACCTGTAACCTCATATTTTGAACCAAACCACAGAAAAACCACGTTTTTCAAACCCTAACCAAGTAATTAGTAGTGCCTTTATAGGGCCTAAACCATATATATAAACCATATATAAACCTAACCATATATATATAAAGTAAACAAAGCATGACACCTTTTTAGGAACAGTGATAGGCTTGTGTCAGAACCACAGACTTTATATACCCACATGTTTGTTTTATTTTTTACAGATTTGTTACTTGCTAATAGAAGTTTACTCAGTAAAAACTTTAGATGATCCGTAACTCATACCAGGTGACATTGTTAGTCAGATTATTCCTGGAATCCTTTTAAAATACTGTGAGACTGTGTTTAAAATTATCTTCAAAATAAGAGCTCAAAAAAGAAAGGATCTTTTGTATACAGTCTGTGATTTCAAGCTTGTTTATCAGAATTGTTTTAGAAACATAAACATGCAGTTTTTTTAAAATTGTTTTTTAGTTAATGACGTCTTCATATTTCTGACTTTAGATCTTTAGTCAGAGAGTTTCTCAACTTTTTTGCTTGCTGAGTGAGTTCAATCAATTTCTTTGTCATCTTTTATCTTCTAAAAAATAGAAAAACAGGAAAACACAACGTGTGTGTTAAAAACTGGAAAACCCCAAATTTATCAGGATTAAAAGCGACAAAATGATTTTAATCTGGCTCGTTTTGCAGTGATGCACTGGCTGATCCCTGCACAGGGTCATCTTTTTAATTTGGGTTAGCCCCTTAGTGACATGAACATGCACATTTTAAACACACATAAGCATCAGTGCAGAGCCATTATGTCCCTATTTAGACCTACAGCTGCAAACCAACATGTTTTCTTTGCGTTGGAGGCATTTGAGGAATGTCGTCGTACCCTTGTTTCTCTCTTATGAGGTGAAGCTCCCGAACTTTCACCAGTGTTCAAGTGTTTTCCCAAAGGACCAATTAGGCTCTGGAGGCACTGACTGTTGTGTATTTAATTCAGCAGCTAAACATGGACTCATGATTCGGAGAGAGATACAAAGATAGGGTTGATGGAGGGTAGATGTTATCTTTTGCACTTGAGCCAGCATGTGTCACTTCCACATTGTTTTTAATCGATTTCCATGACCATGAAAATGAGAAAATGTTATTTATTGCCTGTCATATTTCAGAGTAAATCCCACTCAGTGGAGTTAAGTTAAACACTGTAGTACGAAACAACTTAAAAACCTCTTTCCAATAAACAGATATGGGCATTTCCCTTTGTGTCATTTATTCCTTATATACTGTTGGGTTTTGTTAAGTTTATGGTGAGTTTTGCTTCCTGTTTTTACTTAATTCATCCCCTTCTCTGTGTTTTTTAGTGCTGTCTCATCTCAGAGAGAAGTGAACATTTGTCCTAGATATGGCCCACATCTGTGGTTTTCTATGAACCACACTGAACCTTGAGCCAGAGGTCAGATCAGTTGTGACATCTGGGGCACATCTGGCCCACATAGTACTTTCTATAACCGATTCCTAACCTGCTTTATGCCCACAGAGCACCTGATGGTGCCATAACTGAACCGTACGTACCAAAAGTAGCCCAGACCAGGCCCGACTGTGCGTGCCTGCTACCTGGACTGTTTTTCACTCCCTTTGTCTCCCTCTGTTTGTTGTCAGTGCATGCTTTGTCTCTCTGACATGCACTTCCTGTTTTATTTTGGTAGCAACTGTATTCGCTTGCTTGTAGAAATATTCAAAAATCCCAAAGAACTTGTTAGGCGTTGAGTTCATTCTGTTTATAAAATGGTTTCGCTTTCTTTGAGATACAATTACGTTGAGGAACTGAGGAAAAATGATCTACTGTTAACTCTAATCAGATTTATGTATATAGTGCCAAATTATAACAGCAGACGAGTAGATTTTACAAAATTTGAAGCTACATCCTTTGCCAATTTCTGTTAAGAAAAATAATGTCACGATGTGCCAAAACGAATGTTTTTGTGCAACAAACAGATTCACTTCAGCATTTATGATCCTAGGCTATTTCTGTGAATGTCAAAGGACAACATGACACTTAAAGCAACAACGTGACTCTAAAATTTTAACTTTTTAAAAGTACTCAACTGAGCTCCATTGGAGGTTTTTGTTGTCCCCAAGCCTGAAGCTGATTTGTTTTCACAGAGTGAATAAATGTCCTCATGGGTGAAAATCAGTTTTTATAAGACAGCTAACAAGTCAAGCAGCAGAAGAAGAGACGCACAGAGGCCCGTCCGCAGGAATTTGCTGTCTTTTCTTAGCTCAGCTCTGTGCGCTCAGCCGGGCCGCTGTCCCTTCAAACAGCACAAAGGCACGTCTATGCTTCGTTAACAATGGAGCAAAAAGATGTTTGTAAGTGGAACAGTGGACAAAGCAACAGCGGACACGCTGGAACGAGCGTCAATAGAGCACATTCATTTATGGGCTTGCACAAATAAACTTACATCAGCCTCTTTTACCAGACTCGTCTAACACCACTGTCTCCGTGCTTCTACTACTACTTTTCTACTTCAGCTCTACTAAGAGTTAATATATAGTAATATTATTCATGTCTTATGTACCATACATACAAGACATTTTCAAATATGTTTGCTTTAGATTACTTCCTCCGCTTACAGTTCCATATTATAATATTTATAAATGTAACCTGTGATAAGTTACACTAAGGTTTTGGGGGGATTTTTAACGCTCAATATATTTGTGACTGATATCAGCAGATGTTAAACAAGATTTTATCATATCATGGTGTGGGTCGCAATGTCGCATCACAGGAAGAGGTTCCTGTTTCAGGGCACTTCTTTAGTGTCATGTGTTTCTCTCCTGATGCTCCAGCTTCCTGCTGCAGCCCAAAGACATGCATGTTGTGTTAAATGGTGATTCTGAAATAATCTAAGGTATGAATGAGTTCAGATTCAGTTCAGATAATGGATGGTTTTCATTCATTTTGTCTCCAGCAGGCTTAGAGGCGGTGCACTGGGGTTTGAGTTTATGGTGACTGAGCTTATATAGGTAAGTAAGGATTGTGCCCGATCTAAAAGTGGCCACCTGAGCTCATTTTATTTATATGCTTTTACATATAACCACTAGAGATTGCTTAATTTTAAAAATGCTTCTACGCTGAAAAAGTGTTGCATTGCACTCCACTGTTGCAACAGAAAATTGGGATTTCTGGGTTAACGCTGTTTATTTCACTGTACCTAAAATTAAAAATAAGTTACCATGAAAATAATCAACACAAACAATTTGTCAAATGTGAGAATCTGAACTTCAAGTAAAAGGTTTATATTAAATTACAGTCTGAGTACAACTAATAAACTTAGCTGTAACAAAATAGGGTGATTATTAAAGTTGGTTCAAAGTAACATTTCTTTTCAGTGTGTGACGCTAAAGTCACACCAAGAAAAACTGTGGTGGAAGACGGCGGTCTGACTAAAATTACTGTAACTTTGTGCAATGAACAAGTTCCCTACTCGCTTTTGAAACGGTTGCTTCGAAGGACTGCGATCACTCACTTCAGTCTCACTTTGGTGCATCAAAACTGAGTTAGTCTGCTCTTATTTTTTAGATTGAAAGTTAGCAATTGCATGAAATCGCTTTGTGGAAATGTGGCAAGAAAGTATGATAAATCAGTGAAGATTACATATCTGTTGCAAACTGGGTGCTGAGTCAGATTGATTGCCATGCGTAGGCAATCTGTTTGCATTTACAAATAAGAAGGTAGTTATTAGAAAGTCAGTCAGAGAGTGACTGTGTCAGTCTGAGTCTGCTAGGACAGGCTGCAGCTGCTTTAGGAGACTAGACTCAAAAACAAATTTAAGACGCTGCTTTTGTCATTTGGCTGCTCTGATATTCCAATCAGATTAAAAACATAATTTAAAAACATACAAGAAACAATATCTGGTTGCAAATTTAATAAATTGTTTCAAATTCTTTTGGCTTTTATTATAAAGCATATTTCAGAACTCTGCAAGTTGCAGTTGGAGTTTCAATATAAGTGAACTGTTCAAAGTTTCCTTAATCTGGGGCGTGAACACAGCTGCAGCCTGTAGTTTCCTAATAAATGATGAATCCCTCTTCGGCTGTTTGTGCCTTTTGGAGCACTGAGGCTTGCTGTGAAGTCCAATCTGTCCTCACTAGTTATCTGTAGCCAGTGTAAATATCCTTTCTATGGAAGCAGCTTGCCAACCAGGCCAGTGAGCTTCAGCTGACAGCTTTACCTTTGCATGTAACAGTTACGTCGGGCTTTGGAAAAATAAGATGGCAACAGCAATTTACCAACAGTCAAACATATAAAAAAGGTTTGCAAGCGACAGACAAGAAAGCAAAGGAAGTGAACTGAACACAAGTGAACATCAAAAATGGCAGAACTATTAAAGACAGCAACAGAATTTAGGTAAAAGAATAAACAGAAGACCACAGCAGAGGGGGGTGTTTGAACTATCGATTACAGTCAAATGTGCAGCGGCAGCCGCAGTGATAAGAGTAAGCAGAAGTGGCAGGGTAGCAGTAAAAACATTTTTGTGTCAGGAAGTCTGACTGAGATCAAGATCTGCTTTGCAAAAACAACACTGATAAGTACTTTAATACACAAATTCTCACCCGATTGCATTTAGTGAAAAACAGCCGTCACACACAAATTAAACATGGAGAGTGTTTTTATATCCGCTGTCCAGTTTCTGCAGCTTCCATTGCAGATACACAGTCACTGGACTTTTCTACAACACAGTTTAGAACATTTAATGGTCATTTATCACCTGCGTTTTTAAAAATGAATGTCTTCAAACGGCTTATTAGGCTTACTTCCTACTTCTAAGCTGGACTGCTGTAATTATTATCAGGATGTCCTAAAACCCTCAAAGTTGCTCCAGAATGCTGCAGCAAGAGTTCTGACAGGGACTAGAAAGACAACATATTTCATGTATTCTCATCAATCCAGAATTGAAGTTAAAATCCTGCTCCTCACATGCAAGATTGTGAATAGTCAGGCTCCATTTTATCTATCACCCTATTAGAGCACTTCGCTCTCAGACTGCAGGCTTACTTGTCGTCCGTACGATATTTGAAAACAGAATGAGAGGCAGAGCCTTCAGTTTTTAGGCCTCTTCTGTAGAACAAGCTCCCAGCTTGGATTCAGGAGACAGACACATCTCTACTTGTAAGATCAGACTTTCTTTTGTGCTAAAGCGTACAGTTTACTGCTGGATCAGGTGACCCTGAATCCTCCCTTAGTTATGCTGCAATAATTCTAGGCTGCTGGGGGATTCCCATAATGCATTTCTTTTTCACTGACTATGTGTTAATAGACCTCTCTGCATTTAATTATTACTTGTTATTAATCTCTGACTCTCTTCCACAGCATGTCTTTTGCCCTGTCTTCCTCATCTCACCCCAACTGGTAGCGGCAGATGGCCCCGCCCCTCCCTGAGTCTGGTCCTGCTGGAGGCTTCTTCCTGTTAAAAGGGAGTTTTTCCTTTCCACTGTCGCCAAACGTCTTGCTCATAATGTTGCTGAGTATTTCTCTGTTTTATCATATGGTCCTCATCTTACCATACAAACCACATTGAAGCAACTGTTGTAGTGATTTGGAGTTATATAAATAAAGTTGAACTGAATTGAACTGAGATCCCCCCATGATCCTGATGAGGATAAGCGGAAGAGAATGGACGGATGGATGATCAAGATCCCAAATATCTATTTACAACATGTCACATGAAATTTGTAGATTTCTCTCAGAAAAAGCTGAGAGACGCGGGCTAGTTTGATGCCACAACTTTTGTACTATTACTTAGAAGGATTACGCCTTTCACCTAAATTTAAACTTCCTTGTTAGTAGATCTGCAATGTTGTAAGATGACTGATAAGTCATCCAACAAAATGACTGGAAAATGACTGTTTAATCCTGAAACTGAGGCTTTAAGCTTTGTATAGAACAGAAGCACAACTTTAATTCATGTCATGCCCAACCAGTTTTATCCTGTGACCTTTGGACGATCTAAACTTTAGAAAAAAATATTACCGGATTTCAGAGCAAAGATTTTTTTTTTTACTGTGAATACTTTGTGTGAATTCTGCTGTCACTAGTATTTTACACCAAAATATAAAACTTTAAACAGTTTTTAAAATCAGCCTAAAATCAGAGAAAGTTCAGTCCACCATCAGGTGTTTCTCTCACTGACGGATTTGATTTACTTTTGCTGGATCCTTTAAAGCGACAGATGACAAGTACTATGATTATATATATCTTTCCAAATAATTCCCCATCAGAAAATAAAACATAACTTACTCAGTTTCCGTTTGCTCATGGCTCACTGGTGGAGTGTGTGGGTTTCCTAATAACATGTAAAGCACTGTCCTCCACGTCTTTCCAGCACCATGCTCTTTACTCAACAGAATGAATCTACTTCCTGTCTTGTGAACGCAGCGGAAGCTGGGGGTAAAATTTCAAGTTTTCGCTGTGTTGTCTTGTAGCAATCAGATGACAAGTCATATCGTCACTTTACACTGGAAGTGAGAGGTGCAACAGCAAATGACTGTTTTCTCACTAAGTCACTAACAAACCAACAAACAGGAAATCTCATTGTGGTTCCTACAAGAAAATTATATGTTTTTACTTTAAATATAATTTATATGAATAAATTCAGACACTAGTAGATACACAATGGTAGCTGGAAACTCTTTTTTTTTGGCATCTCTATAATCTATACACAAGAAACATTAGCAGCAGTTGTGAATTTAAAGATATATTCAAGACGTGTGGACTGTTTACCAATAAATCATCTCTTGTCTGTTGTTGCCTTTCAGCAAACTGTATAATGTTTGATCATGTATGTATGCCATAATCAAACACGTGAACATGTTTACAGTATCCATCGGTATCTAGTGTGTGTGTGTTTTAATATACTTATTTTTATTTTATTGCTTTTCTTCTTTCATCACATCTGCATCATAAGCTTTTTCCATACAGTCAGATGTTTGATCAAAAGTAGAAAAAAGAGACGCTGATGATCAATAAAATAATGTATCCTTTAAGTAACGCAGTCCTGCCTGTGTTTGGCATGTTTCTGCTGTACACCATCCCAAGTCAAAGCCTAAAAAGTCTAATTTAAACCAATTTTTAAAAAGTCTTTTTAAAGCAAACACTGCCATTTAAATAGTTTCACTTCCTGTTTCAGTTCTTAAAATCACTGGGTGGCGTCCAAACTCCCTGAAACGCCCTGCATGTTAAACATTTCTAAAAGGAGTGATTCAAAATCCTTTTCTGGCACGACCCAACTGCAGAAGAAAAAAGAAATCTTATCCCCATTTTTAAAACATTTTTCATGTTAACCTTTTTTTTGGGGGGGGGGGGGGTTCCTACAAATTATATCATTCGTGGTTCTGTGCCCCGTGCTGCAGTTTGAGAACCAATGTGACAGAATTAAAGAATAAAAACACGTGAAGTTTGGCTTAAGAAAAATATCCATCCATCCATTCACTTCTGCTTATCCTTTTCAGGGTCGCGGGGGGCACTGGAGCCTATCCCAGCTGTCTTAGGGTGAGAGGCGGGGTACACCCTGGACAGGTCGCCAGTCTGTCACAGAGCTAACACATAGGGACAGACAATCATTCCCACTTACATTCACACCTATGGGCAATTTAGAGTTTCCAAATAACCTATCCCCACTAACTGCATGTCTTTGGACTGTGGGAGGAAGCCGGAGTACCCGGAGAGAACCCACGCAAACATGGGGAGAACATGCAAACAGAAAGACCCCAGCCTGATGGTGGAATTGGATTGTTAAAGTAAATTATAAATATATATATGTGTATACGTATACATATATATTTATAATTTAACATGATTACTTTATATTCAAATGTATTTAAATAAAAGCTACAATTATAGAAAGGTGTAGTGCATAAAATATTACAGAATATTAAAGAACATGCAATAGCAAGTGTTGCTGTCTGCTCGTATTCTTGTTGCTTTGTTCAAGCTGTTATAGCACAGAACATGTTCCTCTTTAAGAGACACGAGTCATAGGAAAGGAAAACATGTAAGCGCAGCACGAGGACTTTCATCTGTTTACAGGCTCAGTAGGTGGAGGCACAGAGCTGTCAGCATCTTGCAACATTTCCTGCCAACGTTTCCTGGTGAAGCAAAATCCCAACACCAACTGAAAGGATTTTACATTCATCTGCACCTTTTTGTAACTTTTTTTAACCACTTCCACTCAGTGACGTTCAAAGCTCTGTGACCATATCAGACATCGGTCCTCCTTTCATGCAAAGCTGAAGACTAGTCAGAAAATCAGAGGCGGAAGGAGCACGAGATTTTCTGAAATGACGAAATATTTCAGATACAGATATTTCCAGGTCAGCAATCAGACTGAAGCAGATGTCATCAGCTATGTTAATTCCAGTATTCAGATGATTCTCAGGTGGTTTTCATTTTAATCAGCCTCTGAGAATATGTATGTGCCTCAAGCTTCCCGCACTAAGCAACAATGGGATTTAGTTTTATTCTTTATTTGTCAAGGACCACTACTGTGGCCATGACTGGTTAGAAAAAAAAAATCTAAATGAAAAAGGAGACTCTTTAAAGGCGGAGCCTCTGTTGGGAACTTTACTGTAAGCGGCTGACGTGACAGCTGATTATGTATTCTGAGAAAAAACTGCAACTCGTTTCCATAGTAGCAGTTTTACAAAGTATCCTGAACTGTTGAGATGAGGGGAAACAGTCTAAAGTCCAGTTTTTATTCTGACAAAGAAGGGACTCGGAGTCAACGCATAGCTGGACTGAAGGTTTCTAAGAACGTACGCAGCTTTAAACTGGATCAGCTGGGCCCAAAGCGCCTGATGTGAGCACAGCATCAGAAGATCAATGCATCACACTTGGTTCAAATAAAAAACAGAACAGAAATTTCTTTTAAAATGCACAGAAGGCTTTGTAGTAATGCTCTCGGAGGACAAGCAGTGTCTTTAAACCATTACTTGGAAGGAGACACAAGGAAAACCCCTCAGGCTGCAGGACTCAGAGAAACCAGTTAAAAATTCCCACTGAATAATTCCAGTTAGAGATGAGTGGCAATAGAAGGGTGACTGTGAGGAGACAAACACAAAGGAAAATGAAAAAGAATGCACAATAGACTTTTCATTACATTTAACAAATTTCAGTTTTCATTATGGACATCTCATTATTGAGATTGCTCTGTTAAAAGCCATCACACTGAATTATCTAACATTTAATTATCCACACAAGTCGACACAAAATAACAATAATAACAATTTAGTATTTGAGCCACAAGAAATTGAAATCCTGGCTGAGTTTGGAGCTGAGGAGGTCTCCAAGATATTCAGAGAGGGACAAAACCAAATTACGGCATCTGGTGATGGTGGCCACTGATTTTTCAAACGTGTCTGCTTCAGTCTGGGCTGTTTCTAATGGATTTTGATTTCCTGGATCCGAATACGACAGTTAAAACAGCTGATTGGTGGTCGTTTACACACATCTACATTATTTTGATGAGTTGGATGTCTTTTACGTCTGTTTGTGGCCACTTTATCTAAAAATCTGAAAAAAGGGAAGCAGTTACACAGCGGCTATTCTACCACAAATATACTGACTTTATTTTGAGCCCAGCGAGGCCGGATCCAGTCGTTGCAGTTTCATCAATTACCCAGAATATTATGACATGATGTTAGTTTGGCAACGTGTCTGTTTACAGATGTCTCTACAACCAACCTTATTTATTCAGTGATACATGCCACGAAAGAGGAAAGACACTTCATATTCTGAGGAACAGTAAATCAAATATATACTCTGCTCAAAAAAAATTAGAGGCACGCTTTGAAAGCCCTTCAGATCTAATGGGAACAAACAGCATTCTGGATGTCTGTACTGATATGGACAGCGTGATGTGTTCAGAATAAACCTACAGAGAGTTGAATTCAAAGACGCCCTGAAAATCAAAGTGAAAAAATAATGCAGCGGGCTAGTCCATTTTGGCAAAATCTCAGTAGTTTGCACGGCGCCACATCCTTGTATGCATGCCTAACAGCGTTGGGGAACGTTCCCTATGAGACCACGGATTGTTTCTTTGGGGAGCTCCCCTCAGATCTGGACCAGGACATCACTGAGCTCCTGGACAGTCTGAGGCGCAACCCAGTAACCACCCATGGACAAAGCATAATGTCCCAGAGGTGTCCCATTGGATTCAGGTTAGGCGAGCATTATGAGTAGGTCAGTGGTATCAATTTCTTCATCCTCCAGGAAATGCCTGCGTATGCTGTGCATTGTCATGTACCTGAGGAACCCAGGACCAGCGTAGGGTCTGACAATGAGTCCAAGGATTTCATCTTGATACCTAATGGCAGTTGGGGTGCCGTTGACCTGCCTGTAGAGATCTGTGCATCCCTCCATGGATATGTTGCCCCAGACGATCATTGGACCACCACCATTTGACATCAGTGGTATAGCTTTGAAATCAGTGGTGATTGGCCCGTAACACTCGCCTAACCTGAATCTGAGTTAGACTAATGAAGGTTATCTCTCTCGTCGTGTCAAATGATGTCACAGGCAGTGTTGGTCAAGTTACTTGAAAAAAGTAATCAGTAACTAATTACTGATTACTTCTCCAAAAAAGTAATCCCGTTACTTTACTGATTACTTATTTTCAAAAGTAATTAATTACTTAGTTACTTTAAAAAAACACGATTTACAACCTGAATAGGTGATAAAGTGATAGATCTTTCAGCCCAGTTCTACTTTTTCTGCATAATCATCATACAAAATGTAATCAAATGGAAAAGTCTATTTTTAAAACTTGTTTTATTAGTTTTAATCTTTTAACTTTATGCATCAAGCAAAAATTTAATTATATGCAACATTCTCTGACTTGAAGAAATTTGTTTAATATTTAAACTTATTTTCTGCACATTCCAGCACATAAAATAAAATATTTTTTGTGTTTACACTCAGTCTTTCAAATAGATGCAAGTAAAACACAGCAGAAAATAAATAAAATCAAAGACTATCGGTCCTGTTGCTCTATTTTCAACTGTAAAGCAGGCGGAGGTTTACCCTGGTGCAGGTGTGCCGCAGCGGTCAGTGGAAGAATCCGCGAGTTTCTCTGTGAATTTCCCATTAAGTTGTTGCGCACTCGGTGCTTGTTTAGGGTTTTTTTCGCTGTAAAAAGAAGTTTTCTTCCCACGCACAACGGACACTAATGTTTTTGTCACTTTTTATGGAATCAAACTCAAAGTAAGGTCAGTACTTCCACGCTTTAAACGCTGCACGCTCATACTCTCTCCCGCACTCGATATATTATTCATTGTTGATCTGCACACAGCTGTTGTCACGAACGTCACACTCGTCACTGTCATGAGACATTCTCGCAAAAAAATCACAGTTTTAGTAACGCAGTAACGCAGCGTTCCTACGGGAAAGTAACGGTAATCTAATTACCATTTTTGCAATAGTAGTCCCATACTTTACTCGTTACTTGAAAAAGTAATCAGATTACAGTAACTCATTACTTGTAACTTGTTACTTGTAACTTGTAACGCGTTACTGCCCATCTCTGGTCACAGGTAACATAATGTTGTCCCCACCCTCTTCTGACCTTTTCATGTCTGTCGCGTGTGGTCAGGGTCAACCTGCTCTCATCTGTGAAAAGTACAGGGTGCCAGTGGTGGACCTGCCAGGTCTGATACGCTCTGGTAAATGCCAATCTGGCTCCATAGAACCAGGAAGTAATCACAAGTCCCACTAAAGGACATTCAGTTCTCAGGCCACTTTCACAAAGTCTGTTTCTGACTGTTAGATCAGACATATTCACACCAGTGTCCTGCTGGAGGTCATTATTGTAACTCTGGCAGTGTTCATCCTGTTCCTGCTTGCTTGAAGAAGCAGATACCAGTCCTGCTAATGGGTTAAGGACCTTCTACAGCCCTGTCCAGCTCTCTTACATTAACCGACTGTCTCCTGGAATCTCGCATGCTCTTAAACCTGTGCTGGGACACACAGCAGACCTTCTGGTAATGGCATGTGTTGATGTGCCATCATGGAGGAGGTGAGCTACCTGTGCACCTCTGTAGGGTCCAGGTCTCAACAGCCCAATACAAAACTATTGAAAGAGTCAAAAAAAAGAAGAGCAGGGAAAATGTCAGCAGCTGTCACCAACAAAACCATTCCTGCTTCAGGGGTTGTCTCATTGTTGCCCCTCCACCGAACCTGCTGTTAATCCCATAAACACCAAAGCAACTGAAACTAATTCACTTCTGTACTAATTAACAGACCAGATCAGAGAATATATACTCTGTTTAAAAAAATGGTATTTTAATCGTTTTGAGCAGTGTACATTAAAGCGTATATTTTAATGTCCATCCATTTGTCTTTGCTTATCCTTTTCAGGGTTGCGGGGGACAGTGGAGTCTATCTCAGCTGTCTTAGAGTGGGAGGCAGGGTACACCCTGGACAGGTCGCCAATGTGTCGCAACTATGGGCAATTTAGAGTTTCCAAATAGCCTATCCCCACTAACTGCATGTCTTTGGACTGTGGGAGGAAGCCGGCGGGAACCACACGAACACGGGGAGAACATGCAAACTCCACACAGAAAGCCTCCGGCCTGATGGAGGAATTGAACTCAGGACATTCTTGCTTGCTGTGAAATTGTTCTTGCACCGTGCTGCCCATAATTTAATGTGGGTTTTTTTTTTCATGTCTAACTTTACCTTGTAGAATTACAGATTTCCCGCTAAAAGAAAAGTCCAGGTCAGAGTAGAGCTCTAAAGCTCAAGTGATTGATAGTTTGAGAGACTGTCCATCAGAAAATGAGCACCTACTAAAAAATATTTCACTAATTTCTGGTTTCAGTTAGGAACTTTAATCTTAGAACTGACCGACAAACACATCATGAAAACCAACCAACAAACAATCGGACGTTTTAAGCGCCATTTCTGGTTTCAGTGACTCATAATTTCTAAAGTTTGATAACATGTATCCTGAAAGCATTTTGGCTGAGGACCAGTGATATCAAAACTTCTTTTAATCGTTTAGTTCAGTTCTACGTTTACACACTGCTGGTGACACAGACTGAGGTTTGTGAGACATTTTCGATGAATAAAAGCTCGTTTCACACACAGACTGGTCTGTTACTGGGGCCTGAACTGTGTTTTGTTCTGTCCCAGCTGCCAGCTGTGACTTTCTGTCTGCTGCATACAACAGCTGTTATGTCATCTAAACATTGAGTAAACACAGACAAACAAAGGCTGTACCAAGGAAGACATGTCACTGTGTAACAGCAAATCAGAGTACTCTCACAGCTGAAATGCAGCAAAACAACGACTGCCACCGTGCAGGTACAGCAGAAAGAGACTAAGTAGGGCAGTAGGTCGTTTCTGTATGAGACAACTTCCTGAATGCAAACACTTCAACGTGCAAATTTTCATGTGTGAAAAAAACCCATCCATCACCGCAAAGACGTCCACCTCAACATTTTTCTGCTATCACGCCCACTATCTCATCTAAAAAGCTTCTTGAACTTGCAAACGAGCCAAACTTGCCTAAGCTGTGATTGTGTTAGAGATGAGTGATAGAGGATTTAGATATTTATTTAATTAGAACATTTACATAATTTTCTATATTGAGACATTTTATTTTATTTTTTATTTTGCTTTTGTGGCTCTTTTTCTACAATAAATATATTGTAAGTAAATCCATCTTTCTTTCTAGGATATAGGTTAGAGGTGAGTGTTAGAGGATAGAGATGCTTTTCACTCCAAAAAGCCTAAATATATAGTTTGTTGTTGATTGACTGCTGCTGTGGCGTTCGTGTTCTTCATGTTTCTGGTCTTGGCCACTAGGTGGCAGCATAACTCCTCAAACCGAAGGCGAGCGGGAAGTCGAGGTCACTGGTGACTGTTTACATGTCTGTATGAGCAGCAGCACATACTTCACAATTTTAACAGAAGCTCTTATTATAAGGAAGGAAGCGGTTTCGTTTCCGAGTATTGATAAGAGTCTTTCTGTTTAATTTGTGCTCTTGTGCAGTTTGTCCATATCTAAGAGTTTTCATCTTGAATTTCAGGGTCTCTAAACTTCACTGAAGTACAGTCACACGCGTTACTGCTGTAATCCTAATTGAGTAAGACCAGAAGAATTCACTTCAAATATATCTGAAGTGTTGGCTTTTTTTCCTCAAATTCTTTCTCAAGAGAACTTTGAACTGGCTTACAGCTTAGAAAATGACTACAAGGACACTTACAGGAAACTTTCATGACTCTTCAAACTTCTTCAATTTCAAAGAGAAACTCCTCAGACCTCTCACGTCTACAAGTTATTTTATTTTAAATACCCCGCACTGTTTGCTGTTTACACCACTGCACATACCAAACACAAAGAGCTGTTTTGGTTTATTTTACAGAGCCAACAAACAGATCAGTAAGTATTTTGTTTTATTGATCTTTTATTTTTGGACTTATTATTGCCATTATATTTACAGCATTGTGATGGACCGAGCAGCGAAGGAAACTCAGGCACAGGTTAAAGTCCAAAAAAAGGTTTTTTTATTTAACCCAAAAACATAGTTGGTTAAATCATATAAAAAAAATCTAAATCTTGGGTCCATAAAAGACGCAAAAATAACAGAACTCCACTCAAAGTTGCCAACAAACAATACTGGTAACTCAAACGAACGGAGCTAATTAAGTGAGACAAAGGAGAAACTTAAATAGTGGCTGATCAGCCCACAAAAACACATGAAACCTAACTGAAACTAACGTAAGGAACTCCAATTCCCCCTCCATGATCCCGACTTATGGAATGAGCCAATTTGCTGCTCTCCATACAGGCTTGCTCCGCCCCTTTTCCACCCCTTGGCTCCTCAATCAAGGGACTGCAGCAGCTGCAACTGAGGTAACTCAGAAAACAAAGAGATTAAATCATACATAACAGTGTAAACTAAAATGTGTGCACTTATTTTAGAGTACAGTATGTGAATTAATTCTAAACCAAAACCAGTTATTCATTGTCCCATAATTAATTCCTAAAGAAAGACGAACGTCAAAGCAGTGTTATGTATAAGCCTCAACACTGATATTACAGCCACACAGTGGTAATATCAGCAGCATGTTTTTATCCAGTGAGACATTTTACTTCACTTTTAGATTATTTAGATCATAATTTTCTATAATGAGCCACTTTTATTTTACAGTGTTTTTGTGGCTCTTTCTCTACAATAAATATACTGTAAGTAAATCCATCTAACTGCAGTCGATTAATTTAGTATTAAAATACTAAATTGATATCTCTCTTTAAATCTTGAGCTCTGTTGGTTTCTCTGAGCTTTCTGAAAGCACGTTGCACTCTTTGGGGATCTTGAATGGGGGAAGCAAATATTTTGCATGCAAAAATCATTAATACATGAATTAATATAGTGAAGTAAAAGCATAAAGTTGCTCAGAGAGTTAGAGAGAGAGGAGCTTTAGGTGAAATAAGTACAAGTGCAACAATAAAGAGCAGCATAAAAGAATACAACTTGCAGGTTTGCAGTCAGATTTACAGGTTTTGGATTTACAGAGCCGCGGTAAAATATTCTGTCTCTTATGAAATCAAAGTGAGATGCAGCAAGACTCGGGAGTATCTGCATCTGAAAGCAATTTCATTGACCCAGGATCAGTTTGGAGTCGTTTGTGTTGCATGGGGTGAAAATAAACATCCTTTTTTATCTGCCGCTAATAAAGTTCATTTGTCCTTAAAAGAATAAAATTCTGTTTGTTTCCACATCAGTTTAGGACTTCTCTGAGGCTTAGACACGGTCAGGGTGTAATCCTGGATGAGTTGTGAATCAGTTCAGTTCACTTTCTGTTCTATTTGCTCCAAAAAAAAAAAAAGAAATCTACTGTCAGCTTAACACTGTTTTCGCTTTAAATAATGTCAAGCTTTTAGCTAAGGGGTTTACTCTCAGAAAGGACGTCAGTCTTTTGGTCAAATGCAGAGACACGACCAAAGCAAATCCAAGTTTTTCTCATTTTACAATGAAAAGAACAAACAAACTTGGAAAATATTTGTGATATAAAGGCTGCAACTTGGCAACGGTTTTATTGCTAATTGATCTCAACTGGCAATCATGAGCAGAAAAGGCCCAAAAAAACTGTTTATATTGAGCAACATCGTCTTCTGAGAGCTCTCGTTATAGTGCCTCAAATCAGAGTGGGGAGGAGGAGGAGGGGTGGATGGATGATAAAATGTTACAGACCAGCGTTGGCATCTTCAGCCTTTTGTTTGGAATAATGATTATCTTAAAAATCTTAAAATTAAGTTAAGATTAAGATTATAATCCCCCAGCCTTAAAATTTTGTGCATATATATGTAAGCGTACATTACCATGGCATTGCCACAACATCAAAGCTTGGTTATAAATTTATATGTATCTTTTTTAACAGTTTAATTTAAAAAGTATGTCAATCAGAAACAAATAAAACATATTTGTTAATTTGGACATAGCCTCTGGGTCTGAAAACTGAAGCCAAGAGAAAGTGCTTTAAACCTGCATTCTTGTTGGCAGCCAGCAGGGGGTGCTTCCTTTCAACAAGGCTACTCCTGAATAAATGTTGCAGTTCAACTTTAAGGCCATCACTACGGAGCCCCACAGGGGACATGGGAGAAAAAAAAATTAAGACGGACTTTAGCGGGATCTCGCAAAAGTTTTGCGAGATCCCGCTAAAGTTGAATTCCAACAATGGCGGCAGCTACTTAGTTGTAATATTACACTTTCTGGGTCACAAAATACACTTTTAAGATATTTTGAGGCGTGAATATAGTTGTGTAAACGTCAGATACATGCTCGGTTTACAAGACATCACATATTTGTAAAAGTGCTCCGATGTTTTCGGAGATCTGACACCCACTAGCTCGAAGCTAACGGGAGGTCGAAACCTACTACAGCCGGGAGGAACACCGCTTTCCCGGCACATCGTGCCTCGACCTCCCGGTCGGCTTCGAGCTGGCAGCCTCCGAAGAATGCAGCTAAAACTTTTGCGAGATTTTTGCGAGATCCCGAGTTTGTTTTGCGAGATCTCACAAAAGTCCGTCTTAATTTTTTTTTCTCCCATGTCCCCTGCGGGGCTCCGTACATCACAGCCTCGGTAAGTTTTCCTTCCTAACAAATGTTGCTGGGTTTTTTTTAGTAAACCTAGGAGCTGAACTCACTAAACTGGACGTCTTGACCGTATGTGTGCTATTGGTGCCTTTTTGAGCATATTAATGCAATTATTTAACAAATAATGCAGCTTGCTTGTTTTGGTGAGTGAAACGTACTTTATAAAATTTTTATTTAGCAATAATTAGCATTAGCTTGCCATCCAAGCTGCAAACATTGGCAGCATAATTTATGTCTATGCCATCTTTTATATACAGTATATGAATTTAATAAAAAATCCAACTGTATGGAAGTCAGTGGAAAAATTAGCTTATTTCTCACTGTATATGTGACTTCTATCCTTCTATTCTTTTCTGCTTATCTAACATTTGGTCATGCTAGCAGCAGGCTAACCAGAGTATTCCAGACTTTTCAGTTCCTCCTGGGTGATCCCGAGGTGTTTCTAGGCTTCTCCACCAGGTTCTGGGTCTACCCAAGGGTGTGTTCCCTTTTGGGTGTACCCAGAAAATCCCTAGGTGGCATCCGAACCAGATGCCCAAACCACTTCATCTGGCTCCTTCTGACATGCAGGAGTAGCAGCTCTACCCCAAGATCCCTCCAGATATCAGAACTTCTGGTTTCAAATATTATTTTAAAAAGCAAGTTGTTCCTTTCACAAATTGTTCTCCCATTTAGAGTAAAACAAATAATGAAGCAGGATTTGCTTAGGATCATGGCTACATTTTGATTGACAACTTGTTAGCATTTTTGGGGAGGCATTAATCAATTGAAAAAGTACATCAGAGTTGTGTTCCAGGTTTACAATCAGTTTAAAACATCCTGGGATCATGAAGTGAAATCACAGGAGAGTCTTCTTGAAAGTGTCCCTGAAAGAATTGAGCGGCTGCTGAAGGACTTTCCTGGTTGCGCCATCTGTCAGTAAAGAAAAATGACGTCTGACATGATTTTGTCAAGGTCTCTTTACCTCAAATAAACATGGAGAATATGAGGACATCTGGTTGATCAAATTAAAATGTGTCCCTCATCTAATGACACCATCTGGCCTGCTGAGCTGTAAGCTTGCTAATTTATGATTTTTTTTTTTCACTGTGCTCAATGCTAAATCACTGCACGTTAATTAAACGCACGGCACTTTCCTGTGGCAGTCGACTAAAGTAATTCTGAATGAAACACAGAATCAGATCAATCAAGAAGGGATCATTGAGTGGAAAGAGCCTCGTTCTAGGCCAGATTCGAACCTAATCTACTCCTCATGTCTCATGTTATGTAAAGTCAAACACAGCTTTTAAAACTAGATTTGCATTCGGATTCTTCTCTTTCAGCTGATCTGCAAGGATGTTGCAAGAACATTAGCCAAAGCAGGAGGAGGGAGCACATCCCTCTGATTCAAACAGTTCAACTGAAGCAGGCTGAATTTTCTCAACCTGTAATTTTGGACTAACTAGCAGCACGAGACCTGTGATCTCATTTGTAGTTACGAAGCATTTATTGTTTACAGTATAATTACATGACATGAATAACCCGGCTGTACACATGGTTAATGTGTTAATGTCCTCAATACCCTGGCTTTTATTATGCAATCACAGACTTATTACAGGATACTTGTTTTATTTGATTTTGTTAGTGTATATTTATTGATGTTTTATATAGTGTATATTTTGTATAACTTGTACAGCACTTTGGTCAATTAAGTTTGTCTAAAATGTGCTATATAAATAAATCTGACTTGGTCTGTGGAGATTGGCTCGCTTTTGTATCAGTTTTTAACTTTTTTTCAGTTTCAAAACATCAAGTTAGTTGCAGCGAGGATTCATAATGAGACTTCACTAACCGGTGTGATGTGAATTATGTCTTTTTTTCTCAGCACTGGTAAAACCTCTCACCCTGCTAACAGTACAGACAGCTGTGGTTCGTTATAATGCACTGAAGATCATTATTGTGTAGAAAAACAGGACTGGGCGACGCATTTACTTTAAATTGTCCTTGTGCAATTTCAGTATTGGGTTTTAATAAAGTTATTTATTAGTCACCGACATAAAGGAGGCCACACGCACCCTTAGGAAGATGTTTAGTGTTTTATTTTCATTAAATAAAATAAGGAAACCAAATTACAGTCTGCCAGCAAGTCCGTAAGTATGCAGTGTATGCGTGAGAGCATCCATGTAAAACAATAACACAAAGGTTTGTCCGTCAGTCAGCCTGTATTAGAGCTTCTGCCAGAGCTACACTACACTACGCCCAAACTGCTCAGGTGTGAGGCATCCTTAACGAGGTCAGCTCCGCCCACTGATTACCTGGAAGAGACTGGCAGACAGAGCCAACCAGGAAAGTAAAGCATAAAAGGAAAAGGCTGAAATAAATGAAACTGGCTGCCTTCAATTCAATTTTATTTATATAGCGCCAAATCACAACAAAAGTTGCCTCAAGGCACTTTATATTGTACAGTAGATACAGAGAAAAACTCAACAATCATGTGACCCCCTATGAGCAAGGACTTTGGCGACAGTGGGAAGGAAAAACTCCCTTTTAACAGGAAGAAACCTCCGGCAGAACCAGGCTCAGGGAGGGGCGGGGCCATCTGCTGCGACCGGTTGGGGTGGGAGAAGGAAAACGGGATAAAGACATGCTGTGGAAGAGAGACAGAGATTAATAACAGGTATGATTCAATGCAGAGAGGTCTGTTAACACATAGTGAGTGAGAAAGGTGACTGAAAAGGAAAAACTCAATGCATCATGGGAATCCCTTGCGACCGGTGTGCACTGGTTATATTCAAATGACCTCCACTGTAAAGTAATCTGTAACATTACGATTACCCACCAAGGAAACTAACTTCTAAAAGTGCTTGGCTTCCCAAAAATGGTGAAACAATTACAGGCTAATGTAGTTTGATTTTTTTTTAGACTCCTCAAACAGCGGCTCCCTTCATTTTTTATCAAATTTGACCGAGACGTGGTGTGTTAGCTGAGGACTTCTTTCAGCGGTGGATTAATACGCACTTCTTCTTCTTGCTTATGTCCTTCATGTCTGCAGTGCAGCACTTGTGGCACTTTCGGTGCTTCAGAAAGCCCTTTACCCTGTTTATTTTATTTCTGCATGAGTAGTTTTGCATCTTGTGTAACAAGCCTATGAACCAGACGTTTCTGTGGGTTTTTTGTCCCTGCCTGTCAGCCCTCTTGCATACATACCCTGAAGCATTAATGAACAGAGATCTCCTTGTGAATAATGACACAGAAATGTCAGCATAAAGGCAGTGGCCTCCTTTTTGTTATCGCGTGTGCTGAAATATTGATGAGCCTCTCTTTTTCGCCGTTGCCGTCTCAGATATTTGCCTCTGACTGATGAATGCTGGGGCATTTTTCCTGCCAGGCAACCAGGACTGTTTACTGTTAACAAGAGCCGCAGTGCAGGCCTTGTTTTTAAAAATCACAAGGGGAGAGGATGGGTAACCATCCTGCGACGCGAACAGTTTGTCACTATTTTCATCTCACTGCGGTCTGTGCCCAGTTTGCCGCTTTCCTCGAGAGCTGCTTTACATGTCGCCTTTGTTTTTAGCTTCTGGAGTCTGGAGGAGACTCATTCTGCTGCTAATTTCACCGGCTCTCCCTCTGTGCTTCATTTGCTGAGCACATCACTACGGCTGTGATTTATCACCACTCTGTGGCTTTCTGGTAATTCCCAGGTGAAACTACCTGTCTTAACAACTGCCTAAAATAGAAGACTTATCACCAAGAAGTAGGCTACAGAGGATGTGAATTTTCCCTCCTGTGTTCATGTGTGCGTTTGGAGTTCATCCCACTGCTTAGAAATCATTTCCCGACAAGATTCACGCACTACTGAAAGGGTTTCTCTATTCGTGTCGAGACAAATGAGGGCTCGTGAGTTGCTGCTGAATTAAAACGATATTTCTGCAGCACATAATCTCTTTCAGTGTGATATGAAAGACCAAAACCGATAAATCATTCACCGAGAGGTGTGCTTACCACCCTTGTTCTTACAAGGGCTCAATCATAAGTAAGGATCTTTTTTTTAAAAAGAAGAAGCTTTTTCTCTTCACAAGAAAATGAGGACTGTCTTATCAGGAGAAGAATTTGCATTAACTTTGAGGGGAGACTGTAATTTTATTTTGTGCATAAAATTCCAGCACAGAACTTTAAAAAAATGGATGGACGCTCCTTTTTGTTCCATTTTACTTCCTGTTTTTGTTTTTCCCTCCAATGTGACTGTTTGCCTCACCCTGACTGGTTGTACTGTAGCTCTGTGTGCGTGTAGCACTATTTTCCCATTGTTAGATGTCAGTGAGCTTAAATGTGAGTATAGCTAGTAAAACAAACTTCAGAAACAATAACTTGAAGGAATTTTTTCAGTATAATTTTATTCGTTTCTCACAATGTTGTGGAAGAATTGTGGCCGACCCTCTTTACCGTACTGCTTCAACTCTCAAAGTCTCCCAACACAGCATTTCAACTGGGCTGAGGTCTGGACTTTGCCTGTGCCTTTGCAACACTTTAATTTAATTTCTTTTTGAGCCATTCTGTGCTTTGGCTCATTGTCCTGATGGGTGACCAGGTTTGGCCTTTAACTGTCACATTTAAATCTGGAATACTTTGGTAAACAGAGGAGTTCATGGTCGACTCAGTGACTGCATTTTATGGCCTGAAGCTCAAGTGCATTTGGGTTATGCAACAGAACAAACCAGTACATCCACCTCTGAATGGCTCAAAAGGGAAAATAAAAAGAGGCCTAATAATGACGTTCTTGACTTTAGCAGCGCAGTTTCATTAGTGCTTCTATTATAATCTCTCTTTGAAGGCTGATTTCCTAATGAAGACCAAACATGAATCAGATTGAGATGCCTTAAACAGGTATTTCGTGCCTGGAAATCCTCCAATCTGTCTGAATTAAACCAATTCTGCAAAGACTGTGCTCAAGTAATGTGAAAGACTCATTGCCAGTTATCACAAACACTTGATTGTATACCGTATTTTCCGCACTATAAGGTGCACTTAAAATCCTTTAATTTTCTCAAAAATCAACAGTGTGCCTTATAATTCAGTGCGCCTTATTATTATTGACCTCGAACCGATTTTATGTGGTACACAGCGCTCAAAAAAATGTTTTAGTACGACTTTGATAAGCTATGAAGGCGCACTGCTTTGATGGATTGTCGGAGAATTACGGCTGCTGTAGTCAGGAGACTCACGGAGTAATCTGGGTCCAAAACTCTGCTTCAGGTCCCAAAGTCAAACAAACACTGCGGCATCACTGAGAGTTAAAAACTGTCTAAATTCTTTCATCTTTAATAAAATGATCAGCGTTGCTGCTTCAACAGGTGTAACAATTAAGTTTAACATCCAGGCATCCATGAAAACAGAATTTTTTAAATGTAACAGAGTTAGAAGTTAGCAGGAAGTTAGCTCGCTAGTTTCCACCTAAACATGATATAGCATGTTCTGACTGAGAGATTTCTGAAAAAATTAAGACATACAGCTTTGCTTTCACTTCTAACATAAATAAAGACAGAAAACTAAACAGCAGAGACGTTTGTAGGGTTACTGAAGTTGGGCTAGCTGGTATATAATGATGTGATTGCTGCTACGTGATTGCTAGCTACACAGCTATGTTAGCATAACATAAACACTAATGCACGCTAATTTTTTTCCACTCGATAAAAGTTAACGTGAGGGTTCCAGATGGTTAGGGACAAATGCAATCGCATGGCAGGATGCTGTAAACGGACCAAACTTCAGTCAGGAGAACAACTGAGAAAATCCATCCACAATACGAGGTTAGTCATTCATATACTGCAACATGGGAATAGAGCAGCTGCGAGAGAATTCAACATTAATGAATCAATGGTACAGAAGTGGAGGAAGCAAGAAGAATGAGTTGAGTAAAGTTTGACGTATCTGACTGTTTGTTTTGCTTAATGTGTCTTATGGTCCAAAAAATATAGTAGTTATTTATTAGGTTTAGGCCTTTTCCACACATGTAGCATTGGATAGCTTTTATCAAAACATCATTTTATATTTATTCAGTTTATCTTTGTCTAATATTACAATTAGTTTGATGTGAAAGATGTAAGTGTATCAAATGTGAGGAAAAAAAGACATCAAGAAGGGAGCAAATACTTTCTCACAGCGTGAATGTGGCACTCTGATTTCACTGCTGTAAATGTTGAATGGATTTAATTATGTCATCATCGTGTTCTTCTCCGATGGTTTAAAGACACCCAGCTTGAAATTTAGCCACAACAAGATTACTGTTACTTGCATAATTATGGCCTTCAACAAAACAACTTTTCCTGCAGCTTCAGTGTTGCAGACAAATGTCCAAAGCTTTAATAAAATCAGAACAATTTTGTTCTTGGTATGAGATGACCATGAAAGCTGTCAGCCTTTTCTTATCTTGAAATTCCAATAAATTTAAATATGTTTAATATTTGCTTACTTTTTTTTCCTTTAGATTATGCAGATAAATTCTAACCACATAAAACATTTATTTCAGTCTCTGTGTTCTATCCCAACTATTGCCACTGTCATATCCACTCTGTGCAGTGTCTTCTTTTTCTCATGGACACACACACATCGGCAGGTATGGCCAAGGGCAGGCGTGCTGCTTTGTTCAACAGTTTTTCTTCTTGGAAATTTCCACCAAGGGCATTTTAGCTGTAATCTCGTAAGCAGTGACCCAGCAACTTTCCTGATCTTTGCAAAATCTCATGACTGTTATGTCATCTTTAGATTCAAGTGAGTGCTAGACCGTCTTTTCAGAGCCTTAAATAGATAATGGACATGACATCAGTGGACTGCAATGCTTTTAGATGCAAATCTTCAATAAATATTATTCTATTAATTCATTATGTAAACTCAGCCCTCAGTTTCAATTTGTTCTAAATCTAGAGAGGACAGAGGGCACTGAAGATGGGCTCTCCCAGCTGTTTAAGGAACCTAGACTGGATTATTTTGTGCTGTGTAAATTCAGAAATGTTTAAATGACGTTCTTAGCGGCGCAGTTTCATTAGTGCTTCTATTATAATCTCTCTTTGAAGGCTGATTTCCATGAACAGGCAGAGCTGCAGTCTCTTTTCCCTTCCATCAATTGGCCAGCACCTCAGCGAGCATGCAAACCCAGTCTGAGTTTCACAGCAGATGGATGAGTGGCAGCAGCATGTATATATCAGCACAGATGGATGGATGCCAGCAGCAGCAGAGCGACGGAGGCAAGGACTTTGCATGTGCTGCTGTTTTGTTTTTTTTGTTTTTTCTTTTGGATCAGACGGAGCCTTCTGGGCAGCTTTTAAATATAAATGAGTTAGGTATTGATGACACTTTAATGATGTATGAGGCCACAAATTGTATTGATGAATCGATCAGGCATTTTTCTGTGTGTGTGTGTGTACGAACAAGTAGGCTTGAAAGTCTCCTCACACCTCAACACACTCGTGCTGTCCTCATACATGTCCTGCAACAGTCCCACAGCTCCTCTCTATCATTTCACCAGATCCACAAAGACACCCAGGTTCTCCATCAGCACTCTCAAAGCCAATATTGCATCTTTAGTGCTCTTTCTCTGCATGAAGCCATAATGCTGCTCACTGATTCTCACTTCTCTTCTTTACCCAGCTTTGATAACTCTTTCATGGTACGGCTCATCAGCTTTACGACAGTTCTGCACTTCACCTTTGCTCTTGAAAATCAGAACCAATACACTTCTCCATTTCTCAGCCTCACTCTACAAGATTGAGTCAAACAGTCTGGTTAAAAAGGCTGCTGCTCTCTCTCAGGGACCAGCCACCACTCTTCATCCTCTTCATAGTTGCCATCGCTTTTTCTTTACTAATACTCTGCACTTTCATACATTCATCAGCACTCCTACCACCTTCTCAGCACATTTCTATCTCTGTCTTAATCACCCTGACCTGCTGAGCATCCTTTCTAAAAACTCCAGCCCCTCTTTACCCTCCACTGATTTCAGAGCTGTGCATTGAAGTCTTTAGCTAGTCTGTATCTCTTAATCTCCCATACAAGATGATATGATGTGTCAGGTTTCTAAAGACAGTTTGGGCACTTGGGGAGGCCTTTGATTGATGCCCAATCTGCAAATTACTGGGCTGAAGGCTCCTTTGGGCCCAGCCACGTGTTTCTCACAATCAGTCCCTTACCCAAAGATGTGGGCCCAGGGTGGGGCACTGGTGATCAGTAGATGTTGGCATCATAGGCATATTTTGAGTCACATTTAATTTAGACCCTCAAACAGAACCAGTTTTGCTTTGGAGACCCGACCAGGGTTAAGAAACCCCAGCAACACCCTCCTGGGATCACTCAGAAATGTGAAATGGTTGTGATTCATAGAGGAGGACGAGTCTGAGTCTGAATATCCTGTGTGGGAGGAATAGTGGGGTAAGAGTGGAGCGGGTGATTGGTAGATTGGTGCATTCAGCTTCTGCTGTGGTGAAAAAAAGAGCTGAGGGTGAACAGCAGTCACCAGTGTTCATCCATTCACAAATACCCTGTGGGTAGTGATCAAGAGGAAAGGATCAAGTGTACAGGCATACAAATGAGCTTCCTCTGTAATGTGTCTGGGTCAGCCTTAGACACAGGGAGAAGAGCTCAGTCATTTGAGAGGAGCTCAGTGTAGAGCTGCTGCGTCTCACTGAAAAGAACCAAATGAGGTGTTTCTGGCATTTTCAGAGCAGTCTGAGCCTGAGTTTGTGTCTCATCGGGATTAGCCATGCAGACACTGACCTCATTATTTAAACTTTGGCTATGTTTAATGTGGACGTCCACCAACAAATAGGTCACCTTTAGGCTAGAAAATTATGCTAATTTAGGCTCTGGACATTTTTAAAAAGAAGACTAAGTAGTACATTTTGGGTTTTATTTAATAACAAAATATAAGTGGAAGATTGTACCATTTTCTAACATTTTGTTCAATTCTCACTTTTTCAAACAGCTGTTTGGGGGGTAAAACTTCAAGGTTAAGCTTTGTTTTGTGATGCAGGCAGACTAAGAGCTTGGGGAATGGATTTTCTCACTAAGGGTTCTCACAGTTACAGAAGTACAAATCAGTGTCTGCAGACACGTGTGACAGTCTTCCACGTGTAGTGTGAGCATAAGCATCTGCCAATGCTTGTCTCAGAGTTTGTCCCCATGTATGTGTGTTTTTGTCTATGTGTGAGAGAGTGAGACACTGCAGACTCTTCTGACCTTGGACGCCCGTGAAGCTGCTGGAAACATGCAGCAGCTCATCAAATATTTACGGCTCCATCTAATTCAGGACTTCATGTGGTCTTTCTTCCTCTGGCCTCGGGCGATTGGCCAGAGGCTGCCAGTGCAGGGAGGAAATCATCTACTCTCAAGTCCAAACTTACTCTGAACACATGAAAAGCACCAGTCACGTATCATCCCTTTAGGAGCTGTTACACAAGCTTTCCGGGGTTTAAACTGTAGTCGGATCCGTGCTCTGGAATTTACATCTGAAGAATGTTTTGGTCTTAAAATGAAATGATTATTATAATAATAACTGAGATTGAGACAAAAATCTCAAGCCGGCTCTGTGACTGTAGGGGAAACAATACTGGTCAGCAGAGATGGGCAGTAACGCGTTACTTGTAACACGTTACTGTAATCCGATTACTTTTTTCAAGTAACGAGTAAAGTAAGGGATTACTATTGCAAAAACGGTAATTAGATTACCGTTACTTTCCCGTAGGAACGCTGCGTTACTGCGTTACTGAAACCGTGATTTTTTTGCGAGAATGTCTCATGACAGTGACGTAAGCAAGTGCGATGTTGGTGACAACAGCTGTGTGCAGATCAACAACGGACAATATATCGAGTGCGGGAGAGAATGTGAGCGTGCAGCGTTTAATCTATCGCTTTATCACCTATTCAGGTTGTAAATCGTGTTTTTAAAAAGTAACTAAGTAACTAAGTAATTAATTACTTTTGAAAATAAGTAATCAGTAGAGTAACTGGATTACTTTTTTGGGGAAGTAATCAGTAATTAGTTACTGATTACTTTTTTCAAGTAACTTGACTAACACTGCTGGTCAGATATTAAAATGGACTGAAATGTAATTACAGATTCATCTCCTCCTTGTGAAATGTAATCATGTGTCACTATTAGAACAATATACCAATTAATGCAATTAGTATGACTTGACTGTTGACTATGGCAAATCTGGTTTTGCAAGTTGCAAGTAAACAGCAAAGTGTCTGCAGTTCCTCTAGTGGCCACTAGAGGCTGGCTCCACAGCTCCCGTGGTTAAACCTCACAGCATAAATAAACATGTTTGCAGCCTAGAAAACCGTTTTATTCACTATAGGCAGTTTCCCCATTTTTGTTTTGGTTTCTTTACAAGGGTTTAAAAAAAAAAAATCCATATAGAGACTATTAACAATTAAAGTGACACTGTTTCCATTTGATTGTGCCTTTTGACAAATGCTTTTGACAAGTGCTTTTTTATGTTTGTTTCTCTTCTCTTTACAGCTTCTATCCTTCCCTGCCTGTAAGCTCTGGGTTTGTTATAGTCCATATGTACTCATGTGAACAATAATAAAAACGAATAAATAAAAAAATAAAAAGGAAACACACTAACATTCAGCATTCAGATTATGATTCCTAATACAAAAGCTTCCAGACTAGACCGCTTAAAAAAAAAAAAAAAACAAGAACAAAAACAAAAACAAAAACAAAAAAGAAGAAGAAAAAGTTTGTGCTTCAGTTTTGGTAAAATCTAGGATTTTGTATTCTGTTACTTAGCAGGTATGTGTGTACAGCAGGGTGGGGATCTCCAGGCCTCAAAGGCCAGTGTCCTGCAGGTTTTAGATGTCCTTGAGCCAACACAGCTGCTTTAAATTGATAAATGTCCCGAAGCTCTCCAGAGGCCTCATATGAACTATTTATTTGATTCAGGTGTTTTGACCCAAGGTAATATCTAAAACCTGCAGGACTCCGTCCCTGGATGTCTTGAGTTTTCCCACCCCTGCTGTACAGCTCTGGGTGTTGCCTTGAACAGATTATGATTACACATCTATTTGTCACATTTGTCTACTCCCAGTTTTGTCACTTCCGAGGCAACAAAAACCAGCACATCTTTGGCCAAAACACTAACGTAGAGGCTTCAGATCACCAGTGGGTGATGTCGCTATCTCACAGTTACACATAGGGTGTTTTTTGTCTTTGGGCAGGGGGAGTATTGACCCCTGAGGGTTGAAAGCTCTACTTTAGAGACAAGTCCACATAAGTACCTGTTGGGGTGGTGTGATCAGTCAAAACATGGTTCACATTCCCATTCCCGCCTTTTTCCCCACTCAATGTTTAGTTTTGTATTCTCTCACTTCATGCATTTCCTTTCACTTGCTGGTTAGAGTCAGTGACCTAAAACGATTTCATTAGGTTTAGGAAAGTAAAGCACAGCCTTTCAAACTTTGCACTGAGAAAAGATGAGTTCAGAGTGACAACACCATGTAACTAATCACCCTGTGCACACATACCACTGCTAACTGATCCACCCCAGCTGCTTTGAGAAACTTGCATAGTGTTACATCCTGAGACTGAGAACAGCCTGTGTGCAAACACTAGAACAGGATACCTAACCAAAGCACTTTAAGCCACTGAAAGTTAAAGGTTTAGCATATAAATTCACACAGTTCTGTTTGATTCTTAAGGAAGATGCAACTTCGAAAGTTTTTTGTGACTCTTGCAGAAAAACTTCTCTCTGCACATGCCCACGTGTAGAATAAGCCTCGTGTCATTAATTAAACTCAACTGAATGAGTTTAGTTTTGTCAAAAGTAGATTTCAGGGCATTCGTGGTTATTTGTCACCTGCTAAGTTAACAGCACCAGCTTTATACTTAGCTCTGTACTTTGTAGATGTAGGACAAATATAAATTGCTACCGCCTTAAAGAAGGAGAAGCAAAAACAAGTTACTAGAACAAATAGTTGAAGAAATAATTATGACAATCCTTTTTTTAAAGCTTTGTCATAATCATGAGGGCCTCCTCTGCTAAAAAAAAAATGCCATTTTTGTGCTCAAATCCTATGCAAATTACAAAAGTAATAGATAAATAGGTTGGTGAATGTGAAGAATTGATAGGAAACGGATGTTGAAGAGAACTGAGACGGTTTTGGTTGCATGCAGTTAAACAGCACATGTGGAAAGCGAAAGACAGAATGGATTTGCCTATGTACAATCATGTGATGACATTATTACAAAAAAATTGTAATAATACAATAATAATGATGAAAAGTGTGTGATGTGCAAAGAACTAAGAAGCAGTTAGTTTAAATTTCAGATGGATTTTCACAATGGGTGAAACTCAAACTTTAGTCAGGTTTCTTTACAGGCAGCAGCTGTCCTTATGTGTTACAGTTAAACACGTAAAGCGTATGCTAAAGATTATATTTCAACCCAAATTCTAATTTGAAAGAATTTACTCAAGTCCGAGCTTTAAATCTCCAGTCTATCAAATGTCACTAAGCAGTCTGTAACTTCTCTTTATCCTCTCCTGTCATGACTATCTTACATCTTTCTCCATCTCTGAGTGAAGTTACCTCGCTCCTTTCTTTCAGGGAAATACAGCAGCTGCACCTTTAGCTAGCAACACGCTGTGCGACAAACTACACACAAACTGTGTTTGCTGATGGTTGTTGAGCTGATAGAAACATTACATTTAAAATTACCTGCTGAAAGACTGTGACCACAATGTATGGACTGCTGTCCTGGATCGTTCTAGCCCTCTTTAACCGAGTCCAGGGCAATTAATGCATTAATTATTTATTTTTTACCTTTTGCCTTTTTCATCTCTTCCTTGCAATAAGCCCGTTGCTGAATGCACAAATAGGATTGTCTTGTGTTACTGTTTCCTTCATTTAGGTTCAAATGGGTTTAATACTGGGAGGGAGCTCAGTGAAGTGAATTATCTGTAGATATACATAAATATTGTTAGTATCTGTAGAACATATAGATATTTATTTAAAAACATAGGAAGCAAATGTAAAAAACCTGTCAGAAAAAACTCAGAGTACAGATACATGAACACTCTAATTAAGTACAGCAACAGAGTATTTGTACCTTGTTATCTCTGTCTTTTATATACAGTCTATGGCTGTGTGAGGCAGATGAAAGTTTTAAATTTCATGCTCCCTAAAATTTGTTATTCTTTAACAGGCACAGCTTCCACACTCACCTCTCCCACCCACTCCCACTCCGCCCCACACCATGACTGTAGATGTGTTCTGACACCGTTTCCATACAGATTTAAAGGTGTTATCACTGTCTCTACTTTTGGTACCTTGCAGAGTCAACCTGAGTTTGGGTGACAGAAAAGATGGAGATGAAAGCTGCTTCACACATCGGCAAGCTCCATCTGACAGAAATACTGTGAGGTGACATGAGTGTGAGCGCTTTTATTCCCAAAGCAAGCGACGGGATAAAAGAGGAAAAGATTAATCACTCATGATTGTAGCTTCCTGTGAACGGAAACCATTTGTACTTCAGTTTTCAGCAGGTTTTGTAATCCAGCTCTGTTCACATGAAAGTCAAACTGCAAACTCTGGAGGGCTTTTTGATTTTATTCTCAGAGCAAATGTCTTGTCTGATAGCAAAATATCCAATCTTAGCCTTATCAGAGTTTTTTTCCCGTAAGGTTCATCTTCCATCTTTTCATGCGTACAGCAACGTAATGAATGTGGTTTATGGCCATGCTAGCATTAGTGTTTATGCTGAATAATCCAAAAGCTAATTGATGCTAAATGGTGCAAATGCAATGTCTCTCTGTTTGCGTTCGTTTCGCATGTTACATTCAACATACGTTGCCCTAAGTAAGTTAATTTGAATATTGTTTGAATCACCACTAAATACAGAAAGAAGAATTTGAAAAAAGAGGCCTGGGAGGAAATCATCCATGGGACGGGTTTTTACCAGTTAGAACGAGCAAAAATCTGATCTATGGGGAGGTTTGTGTCTCCCAAAGACACCAACAGCACAAACACAGTCAAGCGGTCAAGTTCAGTAACGGGAATCAACGTGGCCACACCACAAGTTTAAGGCCTAACATCATCTGAATGAACAAACGATTAACAAAAAAATAAATAAAATTAATAAAATTCTCATCAGGGAGAAAATGAACTTGATAAAAGATATTTGTGACACTGTAAAAACATTTATTTCTTCTGTAGTTGATGTCTGAACATGGGAGTCTCACGTGGCCACTAGAGAAAGTGACGTTGCTTCTTCTTTAACTCGGTGCTTTGCGATGAGCAATAATGTGTTTGTGCTAAAATGTCAAACAGAAAATCGTCTTTTTTTATTCCGACTGAAAATATCTCCGAATTCAGTCATTATCTATAAAATTCTAAGAATGAAGTGACTCATATGCTGTTTGTTACTTTGTTGCTGACAGTTACTTGCTACTAGATATTCAGAGCTCCCGTTGCCTAGGTAACCTGCTAATGTATTTTACCACCCTGCCATATATCAGTTAATGGTGTCCCTCACTGGTAATCAGTGTTGGTCAAGTTACTTGAAAAAAGTAATCAGTAACTAACAGAAAAGTAATCCCGTTACTTTACTTATTACTTATTTTCAAAAGTAATTAATTACTTAGTTACTTAGTTACTTTTTAAAAACACGATTTACAACCTGAATAGGTGATAAAGCGATAGATCTTTCAGCCCAATTCTACTTTTTCTACATAATCCATCATACAAAATGTAATCAAATGGAAAAGTCTCTTTTTAAAACTTGTTTTGTTAGTTTTAATCTTTTAACTTTATGCATCAAGCAAAAATCTAGTTATATGCAACATTTACTGACTGGAAGAAATTAGTTTAACATTTAAACCTATTTTCTGCACATTCCAGCACATAAAATATTTTTTTGTGTGTGTTTACACTCAGTCTTTCAAATAGATGCAAGTAAAACACAGCAGAAAATAAATAAAGTCAAAGACTAGCGGTCCTGTTGCTCTATTTTCACCTGTAAAGCAGGAGTGGGGGAGGCGGAGGTTTACCCTGGTGCAGGTGTGCCACAGCGGTCAGTGGAAGAACTGATCGTCACTGTCATGAGACATTCTCGCAAAAAAATCACGGTTTTAGCAATGCAGTAACGCAGCGTTCCTACGGGAAAGTAAAGGTAATCTAATTACCATTTTTGCAATAGTAATCCCTTACTTTACTCGTTACTTGAAAAAAGTAATCGGATTACAGTAACGCGTTACTGCCCATCTCTGCTGGTAATCACTTCAAAGTCCACCTCGAAGTTAAGAAAAGTTGAATTCGAGACTCGTCCACTACATGTTGCCATTTACGTCACTTTTAGTTACTTCCTGTGAGGACGCCTCTGTACTCCACAATAAACAACCTCGGGCTCACAAATCAGATGCTTGTGTCACCTTCACCAGGCCTGACAATCAAAATACACATTTTTACTTTTGTCTAATCATCTTCATCAAAACTGCAAATAATTGTGTAAATATGAGTATTAATATAGCCGCAGTAAACAATGATAATATTGTAACTGCTGCTTCTTCTTCGTCTTCTTCTTTCAGCTGCTCCCTTCAGGAGCCAGCACAGCACTCTCACCCCATCCCGACTATCGTCTCCTCTGTCACGCCAACCATCTGCATGTTCCCCTTCAACACATCCATTAACCTTCTCCGTGGGCTTCCCCTTTTCAGCTCTACCAAATTTCATGAAACAGAGCAGTGGAGCATCTTTCAATTCAATTCAATTCAATTCAATTTTATTTATATAGCGCCAAATCACAACAAATGTCGCCTCAAGGCGCTTCATAGATACAGAGAAAAGCCCAACAATCATATGACCCCCTATGAGCAAGCACTTTGGCGACAGTGGGAAGGAAAAACTCCCTTTTAACAGGAAGAAACCTCCGGCAGAACCAGGCTCAGGGAGGGGCGGCCATCTGCTGCGACCGGTTGGGGTGAGAGAAGGAAGACAGGATAAAGACATGCTGTGGAAGAGAGACAGAGATTAATAACAGATACGATTCAATACAGAGAGGTCTGTTAATACATAGTGAGTGAGAAAGGTGACTGGAAAGGAAAAACTCAATGCATCATGGGAATCCCCCGGCAGCCTACATCTATTGCAGCATAACTAAGGGAGGATTCAGGGTCACCTGGTCCAGCCCTAACTATATGCTTTAGCAAAAAGGAAGGTTTTAAGCCTAATCTTAAAAGTAGAGATAGTGTCTGTCTCCTGAATCCAAACTGGAAGCTGGTTCCACAGAAGAGGGGCCTGAAAACTGAAGGCTCTGCCTCCCATTCTACTTTTAAATACTCTAGGAACAACAAGTAGGCCTGCAGAGCGGGAGCGAAGTGCTCTAATAGGGTGATATGGTACTACAAGGTCATTAAGATAAGATGGGGCCTGATTATTTAAGACCTTGTATGTGAGGAGCAGGATTTTGAATTCAATTCTGGATTTAACAGGAAGCCAATGAAGGGAAGCCAAAACAGGAGAAATATGCTCTCTCCTTCTAGTCCCTGTCAGTACTCTTGCTGCAGCATTTTGGATTAACTGAAGGCTTTTCAGTGAGTTTTTTGGACATCCTGATAATAATGAATTGCAGTAGTCTAGCCTGGAAGTAATAAATGCATGAACTAGTTTTTCAGCGTCACTCTGAGACAGGATATTTCTAATTTTAGAGATGTTGCGCAAATGGAAGAACGCAGTCTTACATATTTGTTTAATATGTGCGTTGAAGGACATATCCTGGTCAAAAATGACTCCAAGGTTCCTCACAGTGTTACTGGAGGCCAAGGTAATCCATCCAGAGTAAGAATCTGGTTAGATACCATATTTCTAAGCTTTTCAGCGCCGAGTACAATGACCTCAGTTTTATCTGAGTTAAGAAGCAGAAAGTTAGTGGCCATCCAAGTCTTTATGTCTTTAAGACATTCCTGCAGTTTAACTAATTGGTGTGTGTTATCTGGCTTCATGGACAGATAGAGCTGGGTGTCATCTGCATAGCAGTGAAAATGTATGCTATGTCTTCTAATGATGCTGCCTAGGGGAAGCATGTATAATGTAAACAGAATTGGTCCTAGCACCGAACCCTGTGGAACTCCATAATTAACCTCAGTGTGTGAAGAGGACTCTCCATTTACATGCACAAATTGGAGTCTATTAGATAGATATGATACAAACCACTGCAGTGCAATACCTGTAATACCTACAGCATGTTCTAATCGCTCTAATAGAATATTATGGTCAACAGTATCGAATGCTGCACTAAGGTCAAGAAGGACAAGCACAGAGATGAGTCCACTGTCAGAGGCCATAAGAAGATCATTTGTAACCTTCAATAAAGCTGTTTCTGTGCTGTGATGAACTCTGAAACCTGACTGAAACTCTTCAAATAAACCATTCCTCTGCAGATGATCTGTTAGCTGTTTGACAACTACTCTTTCAAGGATTTTTGATATGAAAAAATCTTTCTTGGTCATAGTGATACTAGTCAAAGTCAGTTTGATTCAAGAATTGAATGCCTCAATTAAAAATCAGCCATACAAAGGCTTTAGTTGGGATACATGCTTATTTATACTGATGCAGAGGATTTTAAGAAGAATATGTATTTGCAGCAGAGCACACACTGTTGTTGAACTTTATCCTGCTATTTTCCACAGTACAGTAGATTAGCGCTAATGCTGGGTTTGCTTATGATTGCGTACATATACACACAGTCAGAGAACCTGGTGACCAGCATGTGTCCACATCCCTTCAAAACTTATATACGCACATGTACAGCTAACACCACCTCACTGATTTTCTTTCACTGCTGTGCTCAGCTGCTTGTCTTTTTAGTCTCTTCTGATCCCTTGATTGTAATTCAGCGGTGGAGGTGAAGGGCAGATGGAGGCGATGGGAAGATCTGCAGTGAGGAGAAAACAGAGGAAGAGGTTTCCTCAAGTGAAAGGCATGATTAACAGCAAGGTTGAAGGTGACTCTGAGAAAAAAAGAAAAAGAGAGTGTAAGGATTTGTGCGTCAGTGGAAGTGAAAGTGCAAAAGAGAAAAGCAGAGGAGGGAGGTGATGTGTCGACAAGACGTTCGCTGCTGTTAACATCATGTTTTTGTGTCTGCGTGAGAACACAGTGAGGACAAAAGCCACGGGAAGAGTTCAAAGCTCAGCCTGTCATTATGCAGATGTCAGGCTTTATTGTTTTCTTTTGTTAGCTTTTATGGAGAAATGTTAAGTCTCTCATCTCAACCACTAATCTACAAAATTAATTACACAGATTTACAGCACTGTGGTGCAATAGTCACAAATGGCCTTTCAGTCAGGACCACTTCAGTCCAAACAACATTGTTCCACCTTTCCACAGTTAAGGCCGGGCATGCAAATTAACCTTAAGTTCAGTGCACCTTTTTCCTTTTAGTTCACCCTGAGGTCGACAGGGACTGGCAGTGACTTGCTATTGTCTGCTATTGTCTTTACAGTCAAAAGCACCTGTTAGTCCGGGCCTAACTCCCTACAAGGTGACCGCATGTTTCACACAATGACCATCTCACGTGGAGTAGCATGAACACCCATGTGGTAACTCAAGAACGAGCCAATGTAGGTTTTTCAAATTCCTCCCATAGGTGTTATCTACCAAGAATCTCAGATGAGTTTCAATCCAGGAGTTTTGTAATTTCAGAAAATCTTGTGATTACAATAACTCAAACAAGGCAATGTAGGCTTTGTAAATTCATCCCATAGGTCAATCTACCAGGTCTACCAGGTCAGCTTTTAGAAAAAACACCTTGTGCTTTTCAAATTTATGCTATCCGGTCGTAAAGTCTGACGTCACTAGCCGTGTCTGGGCCTAAACTCCGCTGCAGGTCCATATATCAAACGATCACTATGGCATTACTGAGAGTTGAAAAACTGTCTAAAGTCTTTCATCTTTAATAAAATGATCAACGTTCTGCTCTACCAGGTGTAACAATTGAGTTTAACATCCAGGCATCCATGAAAACGGAATTTATGATATTTAACGGAGTTAGAAGTTAGCAGGAAGTTAGCTCGCTAGCTTCTATCTAAATACAATATAGCATGTCCTGACTGCGGGGTTTTGGAAACAAATTCAAACGTACAGCTCTGTTATCACTTCCAACATAAATGAAGACAGAAAACTAAACAGCAGTGACGTTTGTAGGGTTACTGAAGTTTGGCTAGCTGGTATATAATGATGTGCTACGTGACCGCTAGTGACACAGCTATGTTAGCATAATATAAACAAGCTAACTTTTTTTCCACTCGATAAAAGTTAACGTGAGTGTTCTCGGTGGTCAGGAACAAATGTAATCGCATGGCTGGATGCTGTAAAAGGACCAAACTTCAGCCAGGAGAACAACTGAGATAATCCATCCACAATACGAGGTTAGTCATTCATATACTGCTGCATGGGCTGGGCTGTAGTTACATCCTAAGGTTTTAAAAACTGAGCTTAAATAAATGATTAGCGGTAATAAAAGCCGAGGGAGGTTAACAGTGATCACTGACTGTTTTAGGAGCTTTTTGAGATTAAATAGAAGAAAATACAAAACATTAAACATGTTAACAACACAAAAGCCATATTAAATGCAGACTACTTTAGGCCCGGAAGTAGGATTCGTCACGTCATCACTTAACGACCAGATAGAGCTGTTAGAGTGTTAGAGGCTGTTATAAATGCTAATACTGATAGATCAATAAATAGCCAGTATTGGGTGATAATATTGGCCTTCAACAAATCACTCAGGCTCTCTAAAATGATATAGACTGAACCATCAAAACTGCAATCTGCTCTTTTCAAGCATGAGTTTGGCTCCTGGCTAAAACTGAACAAACGTTATGCTCAGTTTGTCTTGATTAAGAATATGAGCATGTCTGAAAGTGTTTAACCAATCATCTCTGCATTCATTACTTTTATGGCATTTGGGAAAGTCTTATAAAGTGAGACAAAACTGCCAAATGCAACATCTAATAGGAGTTGTTTTTTTTTAAGTCAAATAAAATGATCTATGGAATATGTTCGGTGACAGCACACAACTGTAAAATGTTGCTGCAAAGCTCTCCATAGCACCTACAGACTACCAACACACAACCATGCTGGGAGTTTAATAGAGCACTTAATCACTCGGATTCTTGGTCAAACAGCCTTTGCAGAGCTGTCAGATGTATCTGCTGCTTGAACTCTGGGACGCACCGATGTGAGCGCAGATCTGAGCAGCTGTTAATCGCTGAGTCTTCGTCTTCCTTTCCTTGGGCAGTCATCCCGAGTCAATTTAGATTTTTTTCACAGGGTTTGAACTTGAGCTGAACTTCAAAAAACTTTAAATGTTATTGAAATCTTCAGCGGTTTTCTTATATTCTTATACACAGAGCTAAATCCATTCGCCACTGTGTGTTTACATTGGACTCAGAAAAGATGCTGAGCATAAAGAACTCAGAATAAGCAGGGAGTAAAAACCCATCTATAACTCACACACCTGTGATCAGCAAATGAAATCTACTTCAACTGACAGGACGTGCCTTGGGGTTTTCCCCTTGTCAGCAAGAATTAGGGTTTTGTCATGAACAGCCAAGGACCAGACAAGACAAGCAAACTTATTTTTGGAAGATGAATTATCTTATTACAGAAACATCCATGAGTGAGATGTAACCAAAAGACTGGACTGTTAATGTAAGGTAGTCTTGACTTCATCATTCGATGTGTGGCCGTACTAAATGTGTTTGCATAATTCAAACAAATTCATGTAAAAAGTAAAATGCATTCATACAAGTTGTGATTGAAACACACCATCACTATGATGGCAGCGTAACCTGAAGCCAGGTGATGCGTATCATTTGGGAAACCAAATAGTGGGCATAAAAACACAAAGCCAAATACGCAGTTGAGGATTGTGTCACTGTAACTGTGAACTGTGTTTTTGTCCTACGATGAATTAGTTCATTCTGCGTGTCCTCATTCCTGGGGCGTCACTTCGTACAGCTTCTGCTAATGTGGCTAATTTACAGACAAGGTGTCCTTAAGCATTTGTGCTTTGATGCACCGAGTTATGGCACAACTAAGAGTGATGTGATACTCACAATGCATCATTGTCAGGGTAACTATTATTCAATTCAATTTTATTTATACAGCGCCAAATCACAACAACAGTCGCTTCAAGGTGCTTTATATTGTAAGGCAGACCCTACAATAATACATACAGAGAAAAACCCAACAATCATATGACTCCCTATGAGCAAGCACTTTGGCGACAGTGGGAAGGAAAAACTCCCTTTTAACAGGAAGAAACCTCCAGCAGAACCAGGCTCAGGGAGGGGCGGGGCCATCTGCTGCGACCGGTTGGGGTCAGAGAAGGAAGACAGGATAAAAGACATGCTGTGGAAGAGCAACACGTTCTCACTCCCAAAGCGTAACATTTTACGCTAGGTGACAAATCGTCAACATATTACGTTTTCGGCTACCCACCATGTTCCTAAATGACGACCTCGGAAAAATGAGGAAATATGAGAACCGTATGGACTCAATATACACATGTTCGCTCTTTTTCTTCAAATCACTTAGAAACACGCTATTTAACATCATTTAAGTCCTGTTTAAGGTGAGGAAAAAGGTTATGGTTAGGGCTAGGGATAAGGTTAGGTTTAGGGCTGGAATACAGGGCTGGAACGTCGATTACCGCGGGAGCGTCATTGCACTGGATTTCAGCCATAACCCGCCGCGTACCATAAGAACGCCGAAAGTCTCCTTTCGCGTTCCTCAGGAACGCCGCGGGACGTGACAAAACGTCGCCATGTTACGCCTCAGGAGTGAGAACGGGCTGGGAAGAGAGCCAGAGATTAATAACAAGTATGATTCAATGCAGAGAGGTCTATTAACACAGAGTGAGTGAGAAAGGTGACTCGCTCTCCCTCCCATTCTACTTTTAAATACTCTAGTAAGCCTGCAGTGTGAGAGCGAAGTGCTCTAATGGGGTAATATGGTACTTTAAGGTCATTAAGATAAGATGGGGTCTGATTATTTAAGACCTTGTATGTGAGGAGCAGGATTTTGAATTCAATTCTGGATTTAACAGGGAACCAATGAAGGGAAGCGAATACAGGGGAAATCTGCTCTCTCTTTCTAGTCCCTGTCAGGACTCTTGCTGCAGCATTTTGGATTCACTGAAGGCTTTTCAGGGAGTTTTTAGGACATCCGGATAAAAATGAATTACAGTAGAAGTAATAAATGCATGAACTATGAAGGAGAATATTTTAACCTATTGTACGCAGTGCCAAACCTAAGTGAGACATCCATGATGCCTAAGCCTAGAACCCAGAAGAAAAATCTTCTGGGAAAAATGTCAATGTTCACATTTTGGACCGAGAAGACAGATGGTTTGAAAGAGGAGTGAAAGAAGCCATTTATGTCCACTGTGATCGACCATCTTTGAACAGAGGCGGTGGTTTAAGACACCAACTATCTACCATCTATAATAAGACGCTTTAACACTCACATCCTGGGCCATCTGACCTCAGTAAATCACATAATAGGGTGGGGCTAGGTTTCACAATGGGTTCACCTGTAACCTTAGCTTATTGTGAACCACACCCATTTTCACACCTTGGCTCGTATGATTAGGTAGAGGGTCAATAGGGGGTCCATGACCCTCTTGGGACCCTCCACCACTGAAGAAGCTTCTCAGAACTTAAAGAAGACCAGACGCTTTTCTTTCCAAGCTCCTTAGACTACAATTAAAGCGACAAGCCAAGAGATCACAGAAAAACACACTAGAGAAGAGCTGGGCTACACTAACTGAAAAGAGTATAAGAATCCAGCGAAGGCCAGTACTCCACGAGGTCTTAAATACTGCCTGGAGTAATCAGCTGGGATGAACAACAGGTGAGTAAGTTGTGGGTGTTGAATCCAGGGGGACACAGAACCTTCAGACGCCGCCGTGGTGGAGAAGGTAAGCACAACCACCAGAGCAGCATCCAAAAGACCGTGACAATTAGAGCCTCAGAGTAAATTGCTATATCTGGTTAATGCAAACATATCTAACTTCAGCCAAGTTAAACTGCGCTGATGAAAACATATTCCTAACAAATGCACAGAAGCAAACGAAATGCTGTTTCACAGTGTTTGCAAGAAGGATTCAGAGATTTCATCAAGAAATTAGACTGGTGGCTTTTTAGGGTTTTTTATTTAAGCAAACCTAAAGCTATTTTCACTTGGTTCCATAACTATAATATTATAATAACAGTGAAAAAATGTATTAATGAACCTCAGTCTTCACCTGCACTCTCATGTTAGTCATTACACACCTACACTAATTATTCCTGGTCAAAGGTGGAAAATAATGAATACCAAACAATGCAAATGAGTAAATAATTGATTTTCAGAAGCAAATAAAAAATAAATAAATGCTCTTGTGAAGCCTCACAGGCAGAGAGGTAGCAAAGGGCATCGTTTTTCACTTTACAAATAAATAAAGATTCTTCACTGATCTTTGTGCTCATCAAAAGAAAACCAAATGCTAAATTTGCATTTGAATTGCCAAGATTATAAATGCCTTTTGTTTGCTTGCTATTAATAAACGAAGTTGTTCTTTTTCAAAGCGTGACTGCAGCAGACTGAGGGACTGATGTTGTGTAACAGCCCACTCATGCATTCAGTGAAAACACCGGCTATTCACTAAAGTCATTCTGTAAAGCTGAGTGATCAGCCACAAATTGCTTTGCCTCACATAAACCCAGTTAAGAAGGAATTATGAGGTTTGCTTAATTAATTAGTTCTGCGATTTTATCCTCACATAAATCATAAGTAAAGACAAACACGAGGTGCTTACGATAACAGCATTCAAAATTTATAATCCTTTATTGAAGATCCATCAAGTGATCGCCTAATGGGTGATCACAGTGCTGTGATGACTTTTGCCAAGCACGTGACCTCAAAACCTGAAACATGTCATTCTGGTAGTCGTAAATCAAACCTGCAAACTTTTTGGAGCTGTTTTCTTCCTCCTAACTGCTTCAGCTCAAATGTATCCTCAGTATTCTTTCATGTTTACAACAGCTGTCCTGCTACATGATCCAAATTCTGCTGACTATCAGTAAAATTAATACAAAAACAACCCCCTGACTAGGGATGCAACGATACCAGTTTTTTCAAACCGATACGATACCGATACTTGGATCTGAGTACTTGCCGATACAGAGTACAAAAACCGATACTTCTACCACACACGCACACACACAAATGCAATGAATTGGAAGACAGGTTTTATTTTATTCTCTGCCGATAAAAAAATAAAATATTAATAAAAATGACCACAAAAAAATTTCAAGTGAAAAATAAGCACTTCTGTTAAATTATTGCGGAGTCTCCACATTGTAATTTAACAAAATATCACTGAACTATTGGCACTGTCTCGAGCTTTCAGAATAATAAATAAACACTTCTGTTTATTTATTATATTTCATATCACAGCTCAAGTATGCTGAGAAGACGGTGCAATCCTATGTTTTCCACGACCGGCATTGGCTGGTCATCCAGAGCGATAAAATGAGTCAGAACCTCTGTTATTTTAACTGCCCGTGGATTTTCTCTTGACATTTTTCTTCGCTTTTCCAAAACCTGAGTTAAAGTTGGCTGTTCCGGTCCACACTGCTGACATTTTGTTTAGCCTAGCTACAGCAGCCTCCAGTTTCTCTTTTTTATCTGGAGCCGCCAGTCTCTCTCGCCTAACCCTGTGCCTGTTTAGCGTGGGATGTCCCCCTAGTGGCCAATCTAAAAAACTACAACAGAAATGACAAGCCACCCTCTGACTAATGAAATAAGTTGGTATCGGTTCATGGTATCGGTTAACTTTTGCGAGTATGAGTACACACACATTTTACAGTATCGGCCCCGATACCGATACCAGTATACCGATACCAATATCGGTATCGGTATCGATGCACCGATACCCCTGACATTACCCGTTTAGATACCTTGATAAAACTGAGGGAGAATACATTTCATTGAAGCTGCTGGGGTGGCTGTGGCTACGGAGGTAGAGCAGGTCATCTGCTAATCAGAAAGTTGGTGGTTCCATCCCTGGTTCGCAGTGCTGTCCTTGGGTAAGATGCTGAACCCCAAGTTGCTCCTGATCGGATTTACAAATGAATGCACAGTTCAAATTCAGCAAATGCACTGGTGATCTACTGAGAATGCTCTAACTGATAACTGAAGACACAGCCGGTTCATTCCAATAATGACCAGCAACGTTCTTGCACCAGCAAACACAAACTAGTGGGACAAAAACAAGCAGACCAGATGAAGGACTGAGTAACACACTAAAAATAATATTGTGTAAGTGTAGATTTCTTGCTGGAAACAGCATGGCAATTCAGAACCATGAGAAGCAGCTGAAGGGGAATCAATACAAGGGAAAACTCTTGTGTGGGCCTCTAGGCTGAGACAGCCGCAAAGCCATGAGCCAGACGAGAGCTGGAGTGTGACAAACCATTCCTCTATAATCTGTGTAGCAGCTGAATTATATGATGTGAAGAAGAATGTAAAATCTTTTTTAACTGGAAGATTCTTAAGTTAATTACGTTTTTGTGCCAGGTGTCTATCCATCGCCCTTTTTTCAGGCTGCAGGTATTTATTAAAGTCAATATTGCCCCTTTCATTTAACGATTCAGCTGTTAATCTAAACCACTTGAGGTCTGCCAGTCACATTAATAGCTGCATTGCAGCAGACACTTTAATATGGCGTGCTCCAACAGAATATGCCTCAGCCTTGTAAGTATGCCACGTTACATTTAGTTCAATTCTGCCCTGTTTCATCTAAAAGAGAAAGAAATAAACACTAACATTAACTGATGGTCCTGATCTGTATTTACAGGTTTTCTGCATTACTCTGTAGTTTCATGATTGCTAAGTCAGGCAAATTCACAAATAAGCAGATGCACATTTATTTTCGTCCTTGAGATCAGTGTTGGGCGCGTGACTCTAGTCTGTCAGGATTTTTATGTTCCCTCTTCTTGCAGTAAAACCATTATCCCTCCTGTGATTTACTTTATGTGGAAGCTGATACTGTTATTATGCCTCTCAGCTGCTCACACCTGTACTTGCTTACAGACACCTCTACTGACTGGTGTAATCTCATGTGTGTATAAAACCGATTACAACAGTCTAATGTGAGTTAGTGTGTCTCAGTCTGTATACGTCCGCTAGTGCACTATGAGTACTACACTATGTTCAATATTTAAGGTGTGGTTGGTATTCTGTTTGTATTCTGTTTATATTTTGGTTCATTTTCTTGGTTTTGTATTACTCGGTTACCATCTTCTGTGACTCCCCAGTCGTGTCCCTATATCTGCTCAGTCTGTTTGTGTTCTGTCTATGTAGTGATCCGGTTACCCATTTCGTTTTGTCAAGTTTCAGATTCCACTTACTTCCTGTTTTATTTTGATAGTCTCTCATCCTGTCCTATTAGTTGGATTTAGTTCAGCTGTGCGGTTTTCCCCAGGTGTATCTACTCATCCCTAATCCCCTCTTATGTACTTAAACCTTCAGTTTGCTCGTGTCTTTGTTGTGTCCTCTCTCATCTCTCACTGCTCCTCTAATGGTGTGGCTTCTTCTAATTTTATCTTTCAGTCAGTTTGCCAAAAAAAAAAACACCATCTGTTGCCAGCAAATAAAATCTGTGTTTTAAGCTTATTTCTGCTCTCATGAGTCTGGCTTTGGGGTCCAACAGGATTTTTTTTTAAAAAATGCAAGCAATCATGGAGGGTAACCCATGAAGAAGAACAGCAGACATGTTTACAAAAAGGGAAGATAGTCACTGAAGATAGTCCTATCTGTAGATTAGAGCATAAAAGTAAATGGCCTGTATTTGTATAGCTTTACTAGTCCCTAAGGACCCCAAAGCGCTTTACACATCCAGTCATCCACACATTCACACACACACTGGTGATGGCAGCTACATTGTAGCCACAGCCACCCTGGGGCGCACTGACAGAGGCGAGGCTGCCGGACACTGGCGCCACCGGGTCCTCTAACCACCACCAGTAGGCAACAGGTGAAGTGTCTTGCCCAAGGACACAATGACCGAGACTGTCCAAGCCGGGGCTCGAAACCGGCAACCTTCCAATTACAAGGCGAACTCCCAACTCTTGAGCCACGATCAAGTAAAACAGGTGTTCAGGTCCAGGCAGGCTTGGGTTTGGTATCTCCTTTCTTCTTCTGTCCATAGAAAGAAAAATGTCCAGGGCTGGCATTTCCTTGCCGGCCCACCTTGGGCTAAGTCTCTGTCACTTGGGCTTTTCTTCCCATATTTGCTGCAGTTCTCTGCCAGTGTCATCATGGTGGTAATCAGGCCCACTTCTTGCCCTCTAACCTTGTTTTTTATCTGCCTCTCAATTGCCTGCTTCAAGTCTGACCTGCAAACCTGTTTACCTGAATCCCTGCTCACTGAGGGGGTTTGCAAACACCACCAGTCACCTGAACCTGATCATCTCAGTCAGTTCCTGCACCTGCAAAGAAAAGTACTTACCAGTTACTCACCTAGCTGTTCACTCTTTCTGACTCTTTCATACTTTAGATATTCACCTGCCTGCCAGTGACCCCTCCAGAGCTCCTGTTTCAGAAAAGAAACTGGTCTCAATATGTCTGTGAAGGTTCTCAGTCATCCAGGTCATCGTAGTCAAAGGAGCTTGCAAAGAAAAGCGTCTGGACTTCTTTAAGTTACTTGAAGACGTTTCACCTCTCATCCGAGAGGCTTCTTCAGTTCTAAGGTCAAATGGTGGAGAGTCCCAGATATAACCCTAGTGGGAGTTTCCCCCCACAGAGGGACAAAAGGACCCCCTGATGATCCTCTAATCGCCTGAGCCAAGGTGTGGAACTGGGTGTGGGTCCCAATCAGTCAGAGTTTCGGGTGATTTCATTGTGAAACCTGGCCCCACCTTATCATGCGAATTCCTGAGGTCAGATGGCCCAGGGTGTGAGTGGGCCTTAAGGCGTCTGGGAAGGGAACTCAAAACTGGATTATAGATGGCAGAGAGTTGGTGTCGTAAACCACCGCCTCTGTTCAAAGATGGTCGCTCACAGTGGACATAGATGGCTTCTTTCACTCCTCTTTCAAACCATCTGTCCTCTCTGTCCAAAATGTGAACATTGGCATCCTCGAAAGAGTGTCCTTTATCCTTAAGATGAGGACCTTTTGACCTTAGAACTGAAGAAGCCTCTCGGATGAGAGGTGAAACGTCTTCAAGTAACTTAAAGAAGTCCAGACGCTTTTCTTTGCAAGCTCCTTTGACTGGTCTCAATAATTACAATATTTCATTGAACTCACCTTGGCTACTCCTAACTCTCCTCCCCGTCTCCCCTCTCTGACAGGGATGCCAGGAATGCTTCAGTGTCCCACTGGGGAGCTGGAGGAGGTGGCTGTGGAGAGAGGGTCTGGTCATCTCCATTTAAACTGCTGACCCCACAACCCAGACCCAGATAAGTGGGAGAAAACAGATGGATGGACTTTTGTGACTGATCCTCTGTATAAAAGCTACAAATACAGGACATGCAATGCATAAATTACAGTAAGAAAAAGGTGTGCAGAACACAGATTTTATGTCTGTGAAGGTTCTCAGTCATTCAGGTCATCGTAGTCTAAGGAGCTTGGAAAGAAAAGCGTCTGGACTTCTTTAAGTCCAGACTCTTTTCTTTCCAAGCTACTTAGAACACAGATTTTAAGACTTACCAAAAGCTTCAACAAATCAATGAACAAAAGAGATCGTAGGCACAGATTCAGAGGCAAATCTGAACGTATTTACACACAAAAATGATGTAAAAACTCTATCATTATGTTAATGAGGGCAGGAAGGCTCCTGGAAGGTTTGTAATTTGCATTTAGAAGTAGGAGAGAAAAAAAACGTAACGCTACCCAAGATTAATAAGCACTGCAAAATGCCCCTGAAAATCAGATTAATAGCTCGACGCTATTTAATTTCAGGCCAGAACTCAAATTCAAAAACTGATTAAATTCTGCAATTAAGTACGCTGGACCCGAACCTGTGAACACTCCCACCAGAGCTGTCTGCCACTGTGTTTCACTGCTTCAGCTTCAGAGAGCGCTGAATACAAATCTGCTGCTTCTGGCTCGTCACGGGCTTTCTGAACATCAACTCGCTTGTCAAACAAAAGCTAAGCTCAGCATTTGTGATGGCTGAGTGATGTGTGCATCCAGAAAACGTCCGTCTGGCAGTGGATTTCTCGTCCATGTGTTTGTCTCCGGAGAGTTACTGCAGCTGAGTAATTTAACTGGGAACAGCTACAATGCAGAAACTCAAAACACAAAACAAACACAAACATATTTTCAACAATATGAAGTTTGCAAAACTTCATCTATTTAATTTCTCTGAGCATGCAGGTTCACTGTGTGCATTCGTTGCTGCTTTCCTCCAGAATGCACCGCCGTGAATGTGTCCTCTAGCTCGCACTGAACAAATCTGTAGGACTGCCTTATTTAATCTGTGCAATACTGTCAAAATACAAGCATCCTGTCTCAGAGTGATGCTACAAAAAGGTAATGCATTTATTTGTAGGCTGGACTGTTGTAATTCCTTATTACCATAAGTACTAACAGGGACTAGAAAGAGGGATTATATGCATTTTAGCTTCCCTTAACTGGCTCCCCGTTGAATTATTCTGCTTACATACAATATCCGATGATCAGGACCTGTCTTACTTTAAAGCCCTATTAGTATTGTATCACGCCGACCATGCACTTCGCTTTTAGACTGCAGGCTTACTCGTGATTCCTTGAGTCTCAAAAAGTAAAATAGCAAAGCCTTCAGCCATAAGCTTCCTGGGAGCTCCCAGTTTGGGTGGAGGAGGCAGACACTCTGTTCTTTTTTGACAAAGCTTTTAGTGAAGGCAGAGGTTAATAAATACTAGTGATTAAATGCAGATAAACACATAGTAAGTATCCAGCCCTATATGCCTATGTTGTCAACAAGCAAAGACCATCAAGAGCATGTGTGTTTCCGAATACATACTTGGAGCTGGTTTCACAGAAGAGGGGCCTGAAAGCTGAAGGCTCTGCCTCCCATTCTACTTTTAAATATCCTGGGAACCACAAGTAATCCAGCAGTCTGAGAGTGAATCTGTTAGAATTATGCAGTACTATGAGGCCTTTAAGAACGTGGTGCCTGATTGTTTGTTGTTTTTATCTGTCTATGCTCCTTTTTTCTGTCTTTTTTCCCACCTCGTAGTTTTTCCTCCCCACTGTTGCCAAGAGCTGCTCAAAAAGGACCATCTGTCAACATCCTCTCTATAATATTACAGGATCTTTACAATATAAATTACCTTGACATAGCTGTTGTTGACAATTTGCACCATATAAATAAAACCAAACTGAACTGAACTTCTTAAGTAGTCAGGGATCTCTTCCATATCGAATTCTCTTTTCACTGAAATCAAAGAAAGAGAGGATTTCTTTTTATTTGCTCTGCTGCGGTGAATCTGAACATGGCCTAAAAAGTAGTCAGACTTTGCATAATGTAGCAGGAATGAAAGTCTAAATATCTAGGTTTTCAGCTTATATAAATCCACAGGATTGTAATAAGTGTGAAACCAGAACGATGCCAAGAGTGGAACAATCCAAACTTGTGCCTGTTTATACGAAAACAGGCTGTAGGGTTGCAGCAGTGAGGGAGGCTCTCTCACTCCACAGTCCACCTGCTGCTAAGTGACGCAGACAGGGCTGCCACACACGCGCGCGCGGGACACACACGCGCTCACCCCTGTAACCCGGCACTTTGCTGATGCAGCAGTACAACAGCCAGTGTGTCTCTCCATCTAAACAGTGTTACTTGAGAGCGGTGCAACATGACAGATAAGCCTCGTCCTTCTCTCCACTTGAAGGGCTGAGACGGCTGCTGATGCACACCGTTATAGATTGACGTGGGGGACCTGACGTCTGTGGCGTTAAACGCATACCAGATGGAGGGAGTCAGCTTTGTGCGTGTGTAAATGTGAGATTTTGTGTGTGTGTGTTTGTGTGAAAGAGACAGCTGACTTTAAATGCGAGAGAGAAAAAAAAGAAATATCGTAGGAGAATGAGAGCAGAAAAAATAGCGCGAGTGTGTGTCTTTGCTGCAGCGCGAGAGATGCCAAACACAACAATGGTGCGCGCACATCAGTTCAAACCACAGGAGCCTAAATGATCAGCTGTCACATGTCGTCTTCATCAGCCCCAACTTTCAGCTGAACCTGAGTGTGATTATTAATTAACGAGAACAACCAGCTAAGCATGGAAATTGCTGCAATTATTGTAATTTTCAACATGACGTGGCATAAAGTCATCGAAATCAAATGCTCGTTTGGATAATATGTGATGTACATTAGCACGCTGCACTTCTTAGTTTATTCATCTGCACGGTGGTGGTGACTCACCAGCAGGATTACTTTGTATTACCTGAATTGCCTGAGCTTCTGCTGCCAGAGAGCTTTTTTTGCCTTTACACCTGAGATCAGTCAAAAAAGTGAGATGCTCCACTCTGCTGGAGGATCTAAGAACCAAAATCACCTCTCAGCATAACAACTTACTTAAAAAACATAATAACTTAAAAAACAAAAACAAAGAAATCATCTTGGAAAATCCAACAATAATAATAATAATATTAAAATATATACATTATTGACAATATATCAATATTTCATCTTTAAGTGTGTCAGGATATGATTGGCAACAGCAGGGAGACATATCGGCGCCTCGTTTTAAGATTTGGCTTGAGATGACTTACTGGTGCACCGCTCGTTCCAGTTCAGTAGCTTTGTGTTTCCTGTCTGTAACTCCTCCATATTTAGAGGTTTAGAGGATAGAAAACAAAGTATATTGAATTAATCTGTATTCATGTGGCAAAAAATATCACAGCCAAATTAGAAACGAGAACAGTATGACAGAATTAACTGTCAATAATCCAGTAATTTAAAAAAAAATAAGGGGATGTATTATAAAGCTAGCTGGTTAGCACATCTGTACAATTAAGTGATTTGTCTTACATGCTGATGTGAAAGTGCAGCTGGTACCTGCAGCTGTTTCACTTGCCAAACACACACGGTGGAAACTGGGGGTTTTCTCCTGGTGATCAGAATAATCGCTGTGAAAGATTTCATCACTAAAGTGCTAAAGGAATTATTAAAAATTTGTTCAGACTACAAACTCATCTCCATCAGACATGTTGGCAAATGTGATTAACAACAGAAAATTCATTTGTGAAGATAAGAAATAATAGAGAGTAATTATGTATTCACTTGCTGCCGCTGCTTCTGTTTGCACGTATCTGATCCACAGATCGTGGCTGATCTCAGGGCAGTCAAAGCAGAGCCAGGAGTAGCTTATCTAACATGCTGGTCTCCTGTCAGCCTCCCATCAAAGACCAGAGGGTTATCCACAATATGCAAACAACCAGAAAAACCATACGCTTCAGAGCTTGACAAGCTGAAGCTTTGCAAGTGGAGCAAAGACACACCCAGGAATCATCTGTGGCTCAAAGTCGAGCTAAATCCAGAAACAATAATCAGCTGTAGCTTCGAGACGACAGTGATTTACATGATGGATGGAAATAGGCAACATGAGATCCTTTAGAGGACAGAAGACTGTTAGAAATGTAAGGAGAGAGGACACTTTTACTTTGTTGGGCTTTAATTAATGTCTATTTTTAGATGTCTCTGGGGAAGTATTACTTGCATTGGATGGATGGATGGATGGATGGATGGATGCATATCTATAGAGAGAGATCTATGTAGATATATACAGTTTAAGTGCTCGCATGGACATGCTCTACATTATCTCTCAGGTCTTTGACAATGAGGAGGTTAGTAATAGGGAAAGAGATCGCTTTCTTTTATGGAGCATATGGCTTCAACTGGACTGAAATCATCAGCAGACCTCAGTTTGAGTGTGTTACTGCAAACTAAACATCCCTTCTGAGAGAAGGCAAGGCTATTTGAATAGAATAGAATAGAATAGAATAGAATAGACAAGGAAAGCAAAGTGCAAGTTATATACTGGTGGAGTTGTGAATTTAGATATCATAGATACGATGCCGTGTCCAGACTGCAGAAAGCAGCAGTCAGTACTGCCCTTATCTGGCAGTGCAATCAAAAGAAGAACTCGTGCCAACTCAGATGAGCTGTTTTGTGCAGATGATTATTGTGGTGTTCCTTGAAATTTTAATCCTTTGGTGCCAAAAAAAGTTTGAAAACCACGGGTAAAGCTTTTTTCAGACATGGGATCATCGCTGGTTTCATCCAGTGGTTAAAGTGACATCATTCAGACATGAGTCACTTCTCTTTTAATGTTCCTCGCAGCTTCATTCTAATAACACTAACTTGTGTTCTTTTTTATTTTATTTAAATTAAATGACATGTAAATTTGATCTAACAGAGTGACATGTAGCTGGCACAGGTTTGTTGGTCAGAGCGGTTGGAGGTGCTGCAAAATCTGCCCAGATGTTGTGAAACAACCTGGAATTTTTGACATACTGCTTTTAACATGCTCCGTATCTGGGTCAAACTAAATCTTCTTTTGGCATGCTAATATGGTAACTGGAACACATCCTCCATGTGCCCTGTTGGCCACACCCCCACAACCATGACATAACTAGCAAGCTTTGTCATAAATATTCTTCCACATAAAAAAAAATCAGGTCTTTTGAGATAAAAGGAGATTTAAGATTTTTATTTTTTAAATAAGCAGAGACCCTGGAGTGTATGTTTGAATGCCGACATGCTCACAGAACATGTGGTTTCCCTTTTTCTGTATTTTACAGAGACATGTAATAGTTGCATCGCTTGAAAATGAAACTTTAACAGTCTTCACACCTTTGCTGTGAATCTTCACACAAATGCACTGTCCCTCTCTTTTATTTAAATGAGCCCCACATAACAGGATTCAGCAGGGAAAAAGAAGCGTTCTTGAATTCCATCAGTTACAGGACAAAGGCTGTCCTCGTGTCCCTGAAACAAAAATTTCATGCTACGTGCAGCCATTCGTAACAGTGCACAGGTTCTCTGAGGTCAGCGAGGGGTAACAAGCAAAGACCATCATGCACAAAATCCAGACTGTCCTCGTTTAGGTGAAGTGGGAAAGCACCTCCTTTGCCAGTGCACATCAATTTACTTTTTGTATTTATTTTATTTATTTTTGTAGCAGTAATAGTATAAGCAGTGTTGGGAAGGTTACTTTTAAAATGTATTCCATTACAGATTACAGAATACATGCCCCAAAATGTATTCTGTAACGTATTCCGTTACGTTACTCGATGAGAGTAACGTATTCTGAATACTTTGGATTACTTAATATATTATCATGCTGTTTACAACTACATGAATGTACTATTGCTGTGATTTATTACTGTTACTGAAGGTCCGCGGCTCCGAACCGTAGTAAAGGGACCTCTGGCTAATACCGTGGGTTCCGTGTCAGGCTCATAGCCGAAAAATAGCTTTACTTTGTTGTCTGGGTCAACTTTGTTAGCCAGAGACAGAGAGAGACGTTGAAAGACTGCTCCAACCGAACTTATTGTTTCAGAAGAAAACATGAACACGGTGTACAGTCGAGTCTTAATAGCTTACTTACAACTCGGCTCGTCAGGCACTCTTCTTGGCTGCAGTGGTTATTATTATATTTACATGCTTCCAGCTCCCGTTTTTGCTTGATGACAGCTCGTACTTTTCCTTTTTCTCCCTCCCTCGCTCACAGACACATAACGTGTATGGCAGTCCATTCTCCCTGCAGCACGGACTACACTGCCTATGATGCTACATTCTTTAGAGCTATACCGGTAGCATTCTGCCTATTAGCTTAGCACAACAACAACAGGCTCTCTCACCCAGGAAACACGCAGAGAGAGAGCGTCACCCTGTAACCATGGCAACCGTAACGCTGCCGCCTGGAACAACAGAACGTAGCTGTCAAACAAAACCCAAACAGTCCTGACCCGCCACAATATGAAACAGGAAAGTACCGCCGTGTAATCCATTTATTTCAACAAAGTAACTGTATTCTAAATACCACCTTTTTAAACTGTAACTGTAACGGAATACAGTTACTCATATTTTGTATTTTAAATACGTAACGGCGGTACATGTATTCCGTTACTCCCCAACACTGAGTATAAGTAGTGTATTCATCTGCAGATGTCCAGGTATCATTGAAAGGCAGCATACACCCAGGAAAGCTTTTGAGTCCATCACAGTGCAAAAACAGCGAGCCAGACAACCACACACTCACATCCACACTTAAGGCCAATTTACATTCAACAGTTAACCTGAAAGGCCCATGTGGTCATTTCTATGGGGAAAACTAACATGGCTGATCACGCCTTCTGTCAGGCACTAATGAAAAGTGGTGAAGGAGAACATGCATCGGTGCACCTGACAACCAGGTTCAAACCCAAAACCCTTTCTTGTTCTTGTTCTTGCAATTTACAGCCTTTTGGTGACTTCAATATTTTATTGGCACAATTGTGAGTGCTGTTGTCTGTCTGGTTGTACTCATTACTGTTGTTTCTGTGGTGTTTGCTGTATGCACCTTAAATCATCTCTCACTTACTTGTATCTTCTCTATATATAGAAGAATAGCAACAAAGTTGAGTTTATCGCCATCTGCGCTGCAGCACAATAACTTGTGTTTAAAAGAGATTTAAAAATACTTTAACACAAGCAGAGGCGTATTTAGAAGATCAGTTTAAACAGAAAGCCAGATAGTTAAGTCAAATAAAATCAAGGTTACGTTAAAGTAAAGTGCAAAACAGGACAAATAGGTGAATGTTAACATAAATAAATTAAATGAAGGAATAAAAGCAATAGAAGATTAAAACGTGAGTGTGGAAGCTTCTTCGGGTTGTTTTACAAGTAGATGGTCCTGATGCCAAAACCACAGTCACCTTTAGATCTAAGGTACACTCGTGCTGTCTTCACTTTAAAACTACAAATACACCCAGTGTCCATGAGGCTGATGTGTTTTATAACCCCTCAGTAGAAACCCTGAAACGTGAAACGTGAGAGTTGGTGTTTTAGTCCAGACCAGCTGTGGAGAATAATCATGCAGGCACTCATATTTACCTCTTAGCATGACTTAAAAATCAAGTGAAAACACATTTCAGATAGGCTCACATTCCTTTTGTGATTTCAACCTTCACGTGTGGGTGTCTTCACATCGCCATGACTTTGTTTGGCAATGCTGGTTCTAGAATTGCTCTCGTGCCATATTTGACTGGCAGTGCCAATGGTTTCTGCTCTGCTAATTTCCAATGTACAACCAAGCCTTTACTTGCATAAATGCATGCAAGCCTATTGCCCAGACACTCACCTAGACCTAACAAACAAAAACAGGCTTTTGATGGTTTTATGTGGATGTGATCTTAGTTCTCAGCCATGAACAGCAAGAAGGGCCCCAGAGAAGAGAAGAGGTAAAACTAGGATATGAATTCTGCAACGCAGCCTGAGGTTGAAAGATTACAGTAAAATCTTAAGATTCACTCTGAAATGAACAAAAAGTTAGGAACTGGGTGAGGCGATGATGCCACCTCAGCCAAGTTACTCCCTTCAGAGGGAGCCTGAGTAAAGAGACTGTCTTTTCCTTTATGGTAGTGTGTGAATGTGTGTGTGAATGGGTGAATGACTGAATGTAGTGTAAAGTAAAGCGCTATACAAATACAGGCCATTAACCTTTTTTTTTTTTTTTATAATGGAGGGAATTATGGAAGTCAAGACTCCAGAAAATAAGAGGCTCAACTGAGCGAATGGTTTATTTAATGCCACTAATTTTATAGTACATGTTATAAATTGAACGTGTTTTTAAATTTTGAATTCATGTCTTTGAAAGCTGGTTGTCAGTTGGTGGGCATATGAACTGTACAGCTGTGTCACATTTTCTGTGGATAATTCAGCAGCAAAGTGATTCACGCTAACTGGTAAGTGCACTGAGTGACTTTGTTGTGGGCTGAAGTCAAATTAGCTTTGAGAATATCGCGTTACAACCAGCCAGACTAGAGGTGCACGCCGGCCGCCGCAGAGGTCTGAGTGGTTGTTTTGCAGCAGCCTGCTATTGACTGGGCACAGCTTAAGAGTAAACAGTGCACCAAAGCACGGTGTGCAATGTCACGGCAGTTTTCAAATTAGAGGCTGCAGATGGAACATTTAAACAGTTGAATGGGAGGGCTTGCATGCACAGTAAGAATAGCTATGGACGATCATCCATTAATCTTCACCCAGCAGAGGCTAGCCTCCTGATGTAGCTACGTTAAAGTTGTAATTTTGAGCTCTATTTTTAGTACAGCTGTGCCCAGAGAGTCCCTGAAAGTCCTTGGCTTGTGTTATCTAATCTGCAGGGAACTTACCTCCCCCTCAGCCTTTACACCTCAGCCTGAGTAAGCTGCACATCTCACAGAAAATCTTATCAACGCTGCATCTAAAATGCAGAAAAGTACAGATTTCCAAGCACAGTTTGCTTTGCTATATACTGTATAGCACATTTAAGCCCAACAGTAGAAGCTCTTTTAGGCTCAAATTAAACCTGTATAGCCGAGTGAAAATCATGAAAATGCATGAATGGTTTGTTGAAATGGACAGAAGTTGCAGCGCATAGATACAGTATCTGACTCAATCTAAATACCTGTGAACCCGAAGCATAACTGATCTATGAACTATGCCAAGGTGCTTCAGATGGCACACCAGCATCTTCCATAGCAGCTGTGTGAGCGAGTGAATGAGAAACACACTGTAAATAACTTTGTAGAAGCACAAAGGTTAAATAAGCATAATGCATCTACCAACCATTGTTTCTGTGTTATAAATGAAATTGAGTTGGATGAAGAAAAGGAAAAAAAACACATAAATAAACTGTAATCTGGAATAAAAATCAGATGGAATATTCAGTGCACTGACTTTTCTATTATCAATAATCTTTATTATTCACCATTCATTACCAGCCATCACTAATGAGCAATAAAACAGCTTTTAGTTTTAGTACTAATTTCTAAAGTATCATCCATGGAATCAGATATTTTTTCTGTGAATTACTGACTGAGAGTAAAAGACACATTCAGTTTTTCCTAAATTTAAGAGTTAATAGAGACCAAGTGTGTGAGAAACACTCATTTTAGATTATCTCAGAATATTTTAAATTATACCTTTCTTTTCCAAGAGTCTGGATTAACCACCAGGCACCTATTGAAACTCAATAAAAGGCTAGATTTTAGGGAAAAATAAACTGTATTTTAAAATATTTTATATGTTATATCAAATATATGATAGTCATGGTAACTGATGGGTGCAAACTTACAGTATCTCTCTGATGGAATAGCATTAGCTTTTATGCAGTTTTCTGTGTGTTCATAACTTGAGAAAAACTCCAAACTGAATTATAGATGAAAAACAACTTGCAAAAAATAAGCAAATTTCTGACTTAATTTTAATCCAGTTCCATTCTTTCAGTAACATTTTTCCACTCAAAAGGTCCTTAATAAAGGATACAAAAGAAAATTCTACTGGAACCAGTCCCTGAGGATTTTATCAGAATGGACCTGGTGGGTTGTATGATATAGGATCTTAACCTATATAATTTTAATATATTTAATCATCTTATAATTTCTACAGAATCATGGAGGAATTTAGTGTGCATCTCATTCTGCCAGATTATCCCTTGGGATTAAGCGGACTAGGTGTTGAAAAGGGGACAAAGATAATTAAAGAATTAGTGTAATTATTTTAAAAAAGAAACAAGCCCACATTCTCATATGTTTTTACATTTTGGAAAGATATAACTACAGAATTTTAAATGTGCACCTTTTAGACTTTTAACAGATTTAATGCTACCCCCTTTTATTTCAATTATGACTTTTCATTATAGAGGTTAAAGGTTATGAAATTCTATGGGTTAAAATCCGCTTGTTAAAATGGTAAATGGCCTAAGATTATATTAGAAAATATAAGATTGGTCCAAAACCAAACAGACTCTTGTATTAAAATGTGAGCAAATACCTTTTTCTTTAACCCACCATTGCTGTTTTTTTTCCATTTGACATTTTTGTTCTGTTGACAGCCCAAAATAAAAGTCACGTTTCCTTCTCTCTATGTTTTTCTTCTCTTTATTGTTTAAATTCCAGGGAAATATACAGAATGCAAATGTTATATAGGGGAAAAAAGACTGGTCCCAACAAACAGATTTTTATGCCAAAATCTTTGTTTTGTTTTGCTTTGCTTTTTAAAAACTTTTTTAATGGGGGATTGCAGCTTTTATATTGCCTGGTCCTATTTATCTGAAAATGTAAGACTGTTTCCAGAGGCAGAAAAGGACAGAATGTAAGAATATTGCTTGAATTCTTGAATATCACTAAATCTGAAAGCTGTACTGTACTCTAAAAATAGTGTGACCAGGGCACAAACCCCATTTATAGAGACAAACTGGACTGCAACTGCTCATTAGACGATCTCTGTTTTTGCAGTAGCGATCGTCGTGCGCATGCGCGGCGTCAGTCTCCACTCTCTCTCCCTGCGCTGAGCGCTGACAGGCAGCAGGCTGGCCGGAGACCGTTGGTGCTGCTGCCGTTGTTGTTGTTGCTGCTTCCGCCGCCACCGGCTTCACTCCACGTTGTGAGCTTCCGTCCGGATACAAAGTGACGCCGGAGCGGGACTTAAATTCAGTTAACGGACAAAAACAACAGCAGCAAAGTGTTTTCGGAGGCTTTGGAGTCGCTGACCGGCTGAGCTTTCTCCTCTCCCGTCCTCCTCCTGGTCGTCCGCGGACAGTGGTTTGAGGTAAGTGTCCGCTTTTTGTGACAGTTTTTGGGATGAGCGGTCCGCTGCTGCCCTGCGGGTGCCTGGTTTAACTTCAGACCGGCTTTAGCTCAGCTTCAGGACTCCGTGTTTTGTTTGAACGTGTTTGAACCAACTGCTCGTTCACGAGACGGACAGTTTAACGGGAAGTTTTCCTCGCGCGTGGAGACCCGCGAACCGTCCTGAATGTGGCTTTTAAGAGAAAGCAAACTGTCAGCACTCCTCTACAGGGTATAGACCCTCTCCTGTAGGTAGCGTATGTACTACCTGCTAGTAAATGCCAAATGAAGTTTTCGCTGGCATTCATTTGTGGCTCTGACCAGCGGAGAAAGAGCACCTGTTTGTTGGAGTATTTGAGGAGGACAGGTAGGCCCGCATAGCGCAGATGCACCTACACCCTGCATGATTTATCACACATTACCCTGCAGGTTTCCACTGAACAGCATCAGTACTTTGCAGCCTTGTTAATGCTGCATGTTTAGTCTGCTGCACTGCCTCATAGTAATGCTGTAAATATCAGGCACTCCGTCTGCTAAAGGCTGAAATATGGATCTTTTGGACAAACAGCCTTAATATTCATGCTACTCTCAGAGGCGTGTCGGGGGGGGGGGGGGGGGGGTCATTGGGTGGTACTGGGCCCTCTTAGTGTAACAAACAAAAAACCCCACATCAACAGGACAAACTAGGAAGTTTTCAGCAGGTGCGCATTTATTTACCACCCACATCAGAGGAGAAAACCTTTGCTTTCCATTGAATGTGCTTCCTTGTCAGGAGAACACTGTTACGTACATGTTGTAGCTGTGCAGTGTCACCAGGGGGCAGTGTCAGAAATGTGTGGACCAGGTCTGTGGGCTACTCAAGCTTGTGTTTATGTGGTTGCTGTGTCTTTGTAGCTATTGCTGTTCAGTGCATGACTGTTTCTCAATACCGAAGTACGCAAGTTTGTACTTGTGTACTTTGCTAGTACTTTGTTCATGCAGGAGTCTGAGCTTCCAGAGGACAGGTGGGATGGCAGTGTATCTGATCACATGACATCTCAGCTCAGCCCACCTCATCTCTATGTTTTTACTCCAATCCATCCATCCATCCATCCATACATTCTCTTCCGCGTATCCTTTTTAGGGTAGCGGGAGGGCTGGAGCCTATTCCCCCCACCTTGGCTATCTTTTTACTCCCATTCCCCTTAATTTCACGGATTAATATTTACGGTGGAAATTGCCCATGATACGCTTAATTACTAGATTTCTTTAAAGAAGAACAATAAGCATAAAAAAGCCATCAAGGTGAAATAATATAGAAAGATTTGGAAAATAGCTTAATTTAGAAAAATTGCAGTAAACACTTGTTGTTGGCTGTAGCTCAGGAGGTGAAGCAGGTCATCTACTAATCGCATGGTTGGTGGTTTGATCCCTGGTTACTCCAAGTTGGTGTGCCAAATATCCTTGGGTAGGATGCTAACCCAAAGTTGCTTTCCGATGCATCCATTGGAATGTGAATGTATGTGAATGTTAGATAGAAAGCACTCACTCAGAATGAGTGGGTGAATGAGGCGACTGTTCTTTAGATCTTAAAACAAGACTAATATGATAGTAGTCAGCACCTCTAGATTTAAAATGTAATTTATATGGCACATGTATGCACATGTTACTGAAATAGTAAGTGACTGGTTGTTATATGGCACTTTTCTACTCTAAGCACTCAGAGCAACCTCACTGCTTTTAGTCTTTATGATTATTATTATTAGTGATTCATATGATCTGTTTCACGCTGTTTATTGAACAAAAACAAACTGTTCAGATGCTAGAATGATTTCATTTTTATTCTAGTAGACTCTCACAACTTACAACAGACAGCTGGCGTTTAGAATAGAGTTGAGTAAATATTAAAAACATAATTTGATCATTTATGGTTTATCGTTTCATAGCTTGACATCTGTCTCCATGAACAGCATAAACATGCTGGCCCAGATGTTTCTGCTTCCAGAGAAAAGGCTCATACTTTCCTCCTGGATGAAAATATTTTTAATGTTCGTTTTAATTCAGGAAAAGCTGCTGTTACAATAAGTACAGGACATTCCTACCTTAGGGAACAAACCAATTTTCTCAGAAACAAGTAAAACACTGAAATAAACCAAACATCAACAGTTAGAAATCATATGAGTGAATTATATCTAGTGTTTAACTTTCACTGAGTGGCGAAAGTGTTTTGAAAATGATGTGCCAGCACTCAGGTTTTCTGCCAGGTATAATGATCCTTGAATGAGTGGTCAGCTGACAGCTAGTGGGGCAGCTGGCATTTAGACCAGCAGAACATCTACAAAAACATCGGAGCACTTTTGCAAGCAGGCAATGTCTTGCTGATAAATCAAACAGATATTTGAAGTTTACAAATCTGCATTCATGCCTAAAAACATTTTTAAAAGTTTGTTTAATTCATCAAAGACAGTAATATTTTAAATTTTACTTACAGTTTTGGCCACTGTTCTCCACTATTGCCGCTTTTGAGTTTCAGATGAAATGCATTCTGGGGTACTTGGCTGCACCAAGCACACACAAGTCATGATTAATGTACCCTCGATAGAGTGGGCGGAGCAAGAACACATCTGGGCATTTTCAGCAATTTTGAATTGGAACTGCACTGGGGTTGCTACTTATTACATTTCATAAGTACAGAAGTACACACACGTGTGCATATTGAAAAACAGCCCATACCCAAAATAAGATTTGTTCTAGGAGTGTGCGAAAGGGCTCCTTCTTGTTCCGTCTTTTCACAATAAAAGTTTTTGTCATACACTGTGTGACTGGGCTGTGCCATTTCATGTCATCGATGTATAATTTTTTGGAGTGATTTAAAAGTGGAATATTTCACAATATCATTGCTATCGCAATGCCATGTGTTTACATATCCAAGTGCACACAACAACAAGACAAGCCTCAGCAAGACTCAGAGCTGGAGGCAAATCTCAGCCTCTGATAAAGATTTAGTACCTTCAGCAAACTCCACCAAAGCACAGTGCTTTGGAAGATATTCAAAAAACCATTCTGCACCCCAAAAGTAAACAATATGATGGAAATTACTGATATGGTTATGTGGTGGAAAAGCAGCGATTTAAGCAGCTGGTTACAAAGACTTGAACGAAAATAAAACATTCAAGGTAAAAAAACCAAAACAAAAAACATTTTGTTTTATTTTGTGGCAGTGTTTTGCAGCGCTTCTCAAGTTATAAAGTTAAATTACTCTAGTTGTTGTTAGTGTTACAGTTATTTTATACTTTTATGTAAAATTAAATTATATAAAATTCCTGGGAAAACATTCCTACAACTACCAGCGGTTTGGTCTATAAAATGACAAAGTGGCCTGTCCAACACAAGCATACAATGTACTATAGTGAGTTTTAAGGTTTGAATAAAATATATGTAGGCAATGTGAAGATTTATGGACATAAAATAAATCACCATAGTCCTGCTGCCATAAGAGTAAAAGCAACAAAGATCTTTCTCTTCTCAAAGGACTGATAATAATAAGTCAAATAATTTCATCATGGTTGTTGAGAATAAAGGCTCAGAGCTCTGCAGCCTCTGCAGCTGTAATGAGGATGTTCAGGTTACAAGGACAAGGACTGGGTGAGACTACACTGGCTGTGTAATCATTGCCATCGCCTTGTGGTCATTTGAACACACCCTGGACCATGTTTGTTTAATGAGGAAAAGATTTGACATGCGGAAAAGAGTTTATGTAGCCATTGTTTTTGAAATGTCTCAGTTAGGGAACTTTAGTTTGTTTATATTTTATTTAAAACTGATTTAAAAAATCATTAAAACCACAGGCATTCCTTAGAGAAAATGTCCTCATTTTTTGGAAATCTGATGTGTCATGTTCAAATGCAAAATGAGAATTTTTCCTATTCAGACATTAATATTAATATGTACAATGTACCATTCATGCCTTGTAAATAATTCATTGTGTGTGTTAAATTGTGCCAGGCATCTTATAACTGTTTAATTATTAATTGGAGGATTAATTCTTCGTACTATAAATAGCTGCAGCTGTGATTGTTGGTGTGTAAAAATGGTTAACGCGCCCGGCGTTTTTGGCGAACCTTGCCATTAACCTTGCCGAGCGTTTATTAATCTTTCTTTCTTTACATCTGCCAAGGTATTTTCCCTCTATTACTTTTTCCACATTTAGAAATTTTTGTTCTATTCACAACCTGAAAAACCATCAAAAAACTCACATTTCTTCTCTCCTCTTTCTGCTGGTCTTTGTTGGCATTTTCATTTTTTTAACTTCTGCGGAAAAAATATTTATGGGTGGAAATAATACTGTGTGTGTGTGTGTGTGTGTGTGTGTGTGTCAGTTTAATGGTAAAGCTGGTTCAATTTTGTAAATGTTTTATAAATGTGCATATTCACTTCTTTGTAAAACATACCAAAACAATCCTTGTCCAGCCTACTGGTGTCCATGCAAAATATTCTTGTAACTGCATAAACATTTAAGGTGAGTTTTCTCCAGAGATTGATTGTGCCAAATTGACATAGATGACTGATATACTACAGCTGAAGTGCTGAACAAGCAGATGATGCCAGTCGCTGGTTCTTAAAAATTGAGACTCGAGTTCTTTTGTGACACACACTACATGGCTATCTGCTGACTCCAAACACTGGCTCAGTCTGACTGGAAGAGACCTGGGCCATTTGCCAGTGATCATGTCTTAATCACATGTATAATTAGCCTGACAGTTGTTAAGTGTGTGCCCAATTTTAGACAGGATGCTACAAGATCATCATCAAAACAACAGATACCAGTATTGGAGTATCTTTTGAATCTGCGAGGCTCAGTAGAGTTCTCAGGCAAACAATGCCAAGCAGCACCAAAGCTTTTGACAAAAGACATTTCGCACAAAAAAGAATTGAATAAGGATTTGGATTTACCATGGCAGTACACAGCAAATTCAAAAGTGTTAAATGTTTTGGTGTTAGTAGTCTTAGAGTTAATTTTACTCTAAGTAGAGTCACATTCTTTTAATATAACTCTGAGGTGTAAAATTATAGTAGTTAAAATCGAGTGTTAAAAATGAGTGTTTCTATTTCAAATCTGGAGGTGTTACAATGGAAACATTAACTCTTGACCTCTTAACTCTGAACTCCTACAGGGGCTATGACACCAATAGAGTAAATTCACAGACTCCGCCCCCAGCACGGCTCCAATCGAAGCTGAAGTGAAGCCGTTTCAGAACATTTTGCTCTACATATTTGAGTTGTTTGCCATGCTTGGTAAGTCATGTTTTCAAAGATTGTTTCAATTATTGTTATTAGCTTTTACTTCTGTGGCTCTTTGGAGTTGAGACAAAGCTGTGTGAAAGGCATTAGCCATGTTGCTCGCTGATAGCATCATATTCTGTTTTAGGTAGCTGAAAGGTATTGTTTGCGGGCAAATACCACAGCCTTGAAAAAAAGCTTGCATGTGAATTTTCAGTCAAATTTCTTGGTCAAATACACTTAAAACAATGTCTAGAATGTGAAATGTTGATATAATGGTGCTACTTGAAGCCTGAAAATGATCTCCCATAAAAAACGAGCAAACAGCAGTAGCAGACGTCCCGAGTCCCGACTGAGTTCTACGTTAGCATTTAGATCCCTCCAGAGTTTTGTGCACACGGTTTAGGTAAAAATGAAAAAGGTTGAGGTTTTACATTTAGTTCAGTATTACCTGTTGTCTGTGTCCTTGTCTTTTGGGAAAATACTTTACACAAGTAATCGCTCAAAAAGGATTCTTTTTTTTTTCTTTTACTGTGCTGCAATTGATTTGTGCCATTAATTAGTGTCAACTAATTTTTATTCAATCTCCACATAGGATATGCTTGTGAAGATGGAATATGGGGGAGAGCAGAAGTGCGTTGAAGTTCCACAAAGTGATGAATGAAGGACAAGCATATTGTATTTTGTATTTATTGAAATAAGTGATGAGAATGCTGTTATTTGCATTTACCAGCTCACCTATGTCAGACCTTTTGATAAACGAAATTCTAATGAAAGTGAGAACATGTACACTGTTACATCTTTCAGAAAATGTTTTGAAATTGTGGTGCACAGTTCAGAATAAATGTTTTTCAAAAACCATTGCGTCTTTTTAGTAAATGTTTATTTCCAAAAGAAATTTCTAGAAGTTCAGAACAGTAAAATTCCCGCTTTTTAGAATTAATTAGAAGATAACTCTTACGTAGTTAAACTAAAATACTCTTTGAGAGTTAATATATAAACTCTTAACACCAAGTGTTAAATTATCAACTCCAGAGAGATTTGGTGTTTAACACTAAATCAGAGTTAACATACCAACTCTCCAAAAAGAGTTAAATTAACACTCTCTGGTGTGGACCCATATAGACACTTTAAAAGTGTTGAAATCAAATCTGACAGTGTTAATTTGGACATGCTGGATTTGCTGTGTAGTTGAAGCTTTGTGACATTCAGGTGTGAAATTCATTTTAGTTAATTGGCTGCATACAGGCAATTGGATATCAAGTAGGCTGAGCCGGTCAAACCTTTGGATAACAACTTTTATCTTTTTTTTTTGTATGTTCATATTTCATGGGTTACTTGATGTTTTTGTGTTAGTTACAGAAAAATACTAACTACTAAATACTAATACTAAAAATACTAACTGTTACTAATACTTATGTTTAGATTTGTATAGGGCTGAATGATAAACAAATTATGGCAGTACTAAAAATGCCCTCTGTTTGAAAAGAGTGTAAATCATTCAGAAATTAACTAAAACTATCAACAGAATGTGAAGATGGCATCTTATCTATTCTGCTGCTTTGATACTGGTTGAAGTTGAAATGGGGACCATTGCGAGAGGGGAGAAATTGAAACCTGGGGAACACAACAAGGTGGAGATAAAATGAGAAATCAAGACAAATCCTGTGTGTATTTATATCAGACATCACAACTTCTACTCTTCCCAGAAAGTTAGACAAATTGATTCATTCTATTAAAATGCTTAATGAATGAAACGGCACATTATATTTATGTCAGTCTATGTAAACGGTGAAGTTCTAATCTGAATTTTAATCACATTCAGGGAATTTGTACAGTTTAGATTTGTGTCCCAGAAGAGACATTTAAACATTAATAAAACTGGTGTTGGCTCAAGGTTTGTGTAGAATTCATGTTATTATTGTAGACAGTTGACATATTTTGTTGGCTAGAAGAGCTGATATTTCATTTATCCAAGGTAGGGCCTGGCACTAGGAGACACAAGCTAGTGTCACAGACCCTGAGGCTTGTTCTCTTCCACGTCTGAAAGAAGGGATCTTTTGATGTAAAGTGAATGTATTAACCAGTGCACCAGGGAACCATCGCTTAAACAAACTGAGAAAAGTAAAGCAAAATAAAATATAAAAACACACCACATTTATATGCTAAAAATGGGTAATTGTAGCCTGTTCCTAGGTGGTTGCTAGGCAACATGATGGCATCATGATATCTGATATAGATACAAACCTTCAGGTTCCTAAGGTGTACCTGGTACAGGTAATCAAACAAACCCACAGACAGAGTTGTGGTCACATAGAGCAGAGCAGGAATCTTCCAAAACTACGCCTTTAAACCTGAGAGAAATTATATTTTTATATTAGTGGTGATGGTATTTTTTTTTGCTTTGTCACCCAACCCTTTTCTTATTTTACGTCCACTAAGGAGGTTGACTTGGTTTGGTTTGTCTGGATTTTTCAAAAATATCTGTATGTTAGCAAGAACGCTTAAAGTTGTGGGCGGGTTATTTTGCCTGAGTTTGGGCTTGGAACTTGGAAATTATTAACCTTTACCGTCATCACCAAGGACTCCTGATTCTTGGTACATTTGTCATCACATCTTCACAAATGCATATCAAATAAGATAAGAAAAATTCAGAGTTCTTAAGAATTGCCCACACCCACCCAAGAAAATAATCCGAGACTGAAGTCATGCACTGTGTGGAGTGAATTTTTAGCTGTGGGGGAGGCTTGGAGTCTTGGACCGCTCTTATAACAAGTGAATCAGAGTCATTAGAAAGGATTCAGAGGCCAAAAATAAGCCTTTTTACCAGATGTAGAAGTAACTTAAAAAACCCTTATGCCTAATCTATGTTAAATGATATTACTCTGTCACATGTCTGTGCCAGATTGAACCAGCTGATTATGACTTAACAGTCACTTCTGATGCTGCTGATGTTTTAAATGACAGTTTGAGGCTCAAATGAAAGCATGTTGGTATGGAACAGCAACAGATCCTCTCCTGCTCAGGTTTTACTGCTTGAAAGGCAACAGGGAAGAGAAATTGGGATCTTCTGGTCCTTACCTCTGCTGTAATGGACAGTCAGCAGCTTAAAACGTGGAAATATTAGTGTTTGGGAATAAAGAGGAGCTCTGTACTATTACTGCTCCCCTGCATTTGCATTCCGTGCATTTGCCTGAACCCGATAAATACACACACACGTCACAGGTTCAGGTTTCAGATGGGGGGGTTGTACTCGGTGAGCAGAGCACTGCTCGAAGCAACTAGCTTCTCCAATCCCAAGGTAAATAGAAACGGTAACCAGAGCCTAACCTTGGAGCTCAGCCTCCTTGGGATGGGGTGCAGCTAAAAGTGTTGACGAGGATGCAACACTGCTCTTGTAAATGAGGATCAAGTGTGTGTGTGACATTTTGATTTCAATTAGAGTTGTCCTGTGTTGTATGTAAGGAATACACAAACAGTGAATACTAAGAGTTTGTTTGAAGCTGTGGTGACCAGTGGTGCTGAGGTTGACTTCAGATCAGCACAAACTTATTGTGTCTGACATAAAAAACAAAAAAAACAAAACCATGCAGTGTTTATTTTTCCACCATAAGTATCATGAGCTTAAATTTTTTTTCCTTGATACTTTTATTAACTGAGAAGTTAACAGATTAACACGGGACAAGTTGGTAACTGTTTTGAATGACTTCCTAGTTCTTATGTCAATCAAAAGAAGAGATGTTACGTCACTGATATTTTTGTTGCACATTATGTAGAATTGCTATTGTAGTAAATCAAAGAAACCCATTGGCTTGGCTTCTCTGGCCTAACCACTCAGAAAAATCTCTTAGTCATTACCTGGACTTGTCACTTAAAGCATTAAATAACAGAGAACATTATCTATTATTAAAACTTGTTTTTCTCAATTGTAGTACTGCCAGTAAATCTCTTACTTATGTAGTGGTGAATGACAGGCCGATGACAGGCCATGATAACCTTGTTATGAAAAAGACTATAAAATGAACAATGATCCAGATTCATCTCGCTCAAATGAAATGAGGAATTCAGACTCCATGGGCGTAATCAATTGTTAAGGACAAAATACAGGTAAAAGTTAAAAATGCACGCCCTCCTTTTTTTACAAAGTCATCCAGTGGACGGGATTGGACCTTTTTGGTGGACTGCATGCTGGACATCCCAGCTGTGCAGCTGTCTAAAATCACTTCACTGTCTTTTCCCAACGTGTCGGTTGTGACATTAGCTCTGGAGCACCATCACATGATATGTTTTTTGTTTTTTTAGCTATCCCCAGCTGTTGTGGGTCACTTCAGGTTCTGCAGTACATGCAGGGGATGGCAGTGATGCTGTCCTTTTGATTTGCCCTCCCTGCAGTAGCACACAGTGTCTTTATAGCAGAGCTGCCTGCACTAAGTGAATATCTCAGGATGTTTTATATTCCCTGTTTATCTTCCATTTTCATGAATAACATATACTGAGCTTGCCTTTATTATTTTTTTTATTTTTTTAGCATGGAACGGCTTTGAAAACACATTTAGATGATCGCGGGAAGCTAAAGCTCTCCATGGAAACCGGCCTCATGAAAGTATTTGCTGTTAGAAGATCTCAACCCAGACAGACCTGCCACACTTATTTAATAACTACATGCATGAATGAGAAATGGTGGATTAACTTGCTAAAAAATGTGGTGCTTAGGCTAAAACCGCTATTAAGTATTCACTGGGAACTGTTGTATAATGACTAGCTAGCTTCAAGGTAGCATTGTTTTACTAATTCTAATAACTTTTTTAAGGCTGTAGTCATTTATTTTATATTATTTAATATTGTACTACACTATATTTCATTCATCTCATTCTTTCTCTTGACAGTAATGTCTTTAAAGATAAGAAAAGTGTTTTGGGTTCAACTTGAAAAGCAGATACAAAATGTCAAAGTGAGATCAGAGGTTAAATGTGACATAATATTTGGATGCTAACTGTATGACATTTAGATTTCCCATATACCTTAGTCACTCTTTGTAAAAATACACAAAGAAATCTAGCAGTGAAGGTCATACTTTGCTTTCATCTTGTGGGAATCTCACTGGTGCATATCAATAGTGAAATATCTCTGCATCTCTTTAAGCTCATTTTTGTTGAAGAGTGCAGGTCAACTGGGGGATTAATCCTTTTAACCTGAAAAATATGTTCATAAATTGACTGTGCATTATTGAGATGAGATTATACATTTTTCCACCAATAATGGTGATGTTTAAAACTCGCAGTCAAACAGTAAATTTAGAGTTTATCACAGAAAAAGATTGTATTTTATGACAATAAATAGCGGCAATAACAAGTTCCTCTTACTTTCTTCTCCAGTGGGGGAACTTCAACTCCACTGTTGGACTACAGGACGGTAGTCCTTGTTCTGCTCTGTAGCCTCAGTGAGCTGCAGAGTTACAGAGTAGAAGAAGAATTGGCATCGCTAGCTACCATCAAGAGTTCATCTAACTCAGCTGAAAGACCACAACATCGTCACCCTGTCAGTATTCTGGACCATAAGTCCATGACTGAAAGGAATCTTACATATAAGATGCATCTGTGATGCTGCAGTTCAAGAAATATCTAATAATGAAAACATAATCAAAAATCAAACATAAATAATGGAGATGGGAGCAATAAGATTTGATGTTCTTTAATAATGCATTATTACAGTGGAGGCCACAGATTCAGCCTGTTTTAGAGACGGATAACTCAATATTTGGGTAGTATGGCTACTGTAATTCAAAATGTTTTTCTTTTCTTTTTTATCCTGATATTTGTAAATTTGTCAGATCTGCACAAACCCATTTGTCCTTTTAAAGCACAGCCAATGCCTGAGATTAAGATTAGAACTTCACTTTCTTTATTTCGTATGACAGAGAAGCTTTGCAATGCTGGACACATGTAATCACATAAATTATGAATTGAAACTAACATTTAATGACAATTACATCAGCATATTGTTCTCTCGACCTGCTGCCAGCATTGATCTTCAGACTCCGGCCTGCTCTCGTGTATTGGCTGGTCTGCAGAAGCTTCGTGTTCTCTGTAACTGAACAGAGCTGTTGAGGTAAAACTGTGAAACCTGAGTAGAGACTTTCCTACCATCAACAGCTCCATCTTCTCTTATTTCAGCTCATCCTTCGCCCTCATTTCACCAAGCTAGAGAGCCCGGCTCATCCTGCATTACAAACCTCAGAAAATAACCTTGCTTTAGAGCCCTGATGATGACAGAATCCAGTTGGAGCGGCATCTCTTTGGTTTTGCTAGGGTGAAATGAATATCTCTTCATCTGAGACTTTTTTTTTTTTTTTTTTAAACTTTTTTCCAGAGTCCCTGAGGACATCTCTTCTCCCGAGCTGTTTGATGTGCTCTGAAAACAGAAACCCTGCAGCACTCTGGATGTTTGAATTGTGGTAGCTGCCAGTCAGTTTATTTCTGCCAGCACCAGAACTTGTTTACCAAACCCTGCATGGACTTTGATCACAGCCCTGTTAGCTTACATTTACACTCAATTCCTCAATGGCATGCATCAAAAGCCAGACCTCTCTTGAAGTATTTCTTCATTTGCTATTTAACTATTTAATGTGTGTTGTGATTGTGACTATGAACTTGTGTGGTGCTATTCAGCAGCTCACTGTTACTAAACTGTGTCTGGTTGCTAATTTTATTTCTACTTTGCATGAGTGGCCAGTTTTCAAGTGGACAAGTCTCTTACTTTTATTTTGAAAGTTCCACTAACCAGCTAGCCCAAGCAGTACATCTCTGGAGTTGGAACAATTGGTGGTGGGCTATTTAACTGCTGGCTGGTATTTTGGCCTGAATTATAGTCAATATTTAACAGTTTAACTTTTTTAAAATAGTGACTCGATGTCATAGCGTCTGAATAGCAATAAATGAATGTATAGATGGATGCTACCACCTGTGGAAAACCATTAAACCTGGAGCAGTAAAAGGTTGTGCAGCAGCAATAAAAATCAATGTTCCACCAAAAGTGGTGAAAAGCAAAAGATGGGCAGTAAAAAAAAAGGTGAGGAAGGGCTGAACATATCAGATCTTTTAAAAAGGAAAAGAAAAAAGAAGGGCACTGGAAGATGATGCAACCAGATGTGCAAAACTGACATGTTTTCAACAGCACAAAGCAACTGGAAGCTGTGGATAAAGAGTGAAATGTTGAAGAGTTCAGACTAGTATAATAAGTATAAGTATAATACTTGTCAATCTTTTACAGTTTGTATGCGACATTTGTATGTGGCCAAATATCACAAATCTTTTTAATTTTTTCAAAGATGACTTGCCTATGAGAAATACAAAAATTCATTGTATCCATTGTCTTTTTATAGTGACAAAAACCCAAAGTCTTCCACCAATATTGGCCTACAAATGAGCAATGATGATCTAGGAAATTAGTCCTCTCTTTTGTCCTGGCTCAGTGGCCAAGTTTCTGCCACAGAGGTAGCAAGTACTTCTGAAGGAAAGATAATGTGCTCTGGTCAGACATGCTCCATCTCCACCAACTTGGACTCCAGCTGCTGACAGTACTGCTTAAGCTTATTAGTTCATGTACCAGATGATTATGTTGTTTAGCTTTTTATTGGTCATGAAGTATTTTGCTAATACAATGATTGCAGGAGAAGAAACATATGAACAAGATTGTTTGAGAGTTCACTTAGAAAAGCAAATGTACCAATTTTCACTGGCTCTGTGCCTATGTGTGTGTACACATCAGATATTTCCTGACTCAAAATGCATTTTTAAGAGAGAGGCTGTTGTGCTTGTTACCATGATTAGTGTATAGTTGATGCAAAGAGTCCATGCCACCTAATTGAAGATGTCTTTGCATTTTCCTGGCATTTCTGCTTATTTGATGATTTATTTTTATAACCTTGATCCACAGATAATGAAATATTGTTATTGCCACAATAGTGATTTGACTTTGGGAGACGTCCAGAGTCTCTTTGGGGAAGGGTGACAAACTTTTTTTTTTGTATTATAAGCGCTGTCACAAATACAATGTAAGTCTGTGAGGAAAAACTGTTCTTCATAGTCTGATTGTCCTAACATCATCCTGTAAGACTGCCAATACCTGAAATGATTGTTGTGAAGATGGGTGGGGGAGGTGAGCATCATTTTAAATCCCTGTTTGTGCTGGAAATAAAGCAGTGCAGTATGAGATGGGAGAGCCAAAACAATAGTACTCAGAATAACTGCAAGGTTACTAATAAATCTGTCACTTAATCACTTGAAGCAACTCCTGTCACATTTATTGGGTTTTTATTTCTAATGTAAAAATATTGATTAACTGACCTTACAGAGTCAGCAACACATGAACCAGTCTCACTTTAGGAGTTGTGTGCTGCCTTAGTGCTGTCTAATTTATAAATGAAGAAGCATTAGTAAACTTATGAATTTTTTAATCTCTATATGCTGAACTTGCACAGACATTAATGTATACTGTATTACATTTTGCCACTGGTGCAGCTTCCTGATCAGCTGTCAGGCTCAAATTCAGTTGTGATGTGTTTACAGGCTGCTGGAAATAATGCATTGATGATTATGATTATAATGGTCAAAGGTACTCACAGTAACATGTAGGGGGTCAGTTGTGAATGCTGGGTTGCCAGTCCCAATCAAAGTCTGACATATATTTTATAACAACCAATCAACCCTGCAAGGAACTAGGATTTGTATCAGTCCTAACAAGCTATACGTATGCCAGTGCATTACCTGCACTAACCAGGCTGTGGTCTCCAGTTCTTCCACACAAACTCCAGTTACTGTGCTGAATCAGGGGTGATGGAAGCCTCCCAGGGATACAGGACTAGGATGGAGGATAGTTGGTTTCCAGTTTTGGCAAGAACAATGTTCGCCTTCACAGTAAACGCTGTGCCTTACCCCTGAAACCAGCATGTTTCAACTAAATGCTTTTACTGTCAAAGCGAATTTCCGTTTCTGGTTTGCTTCATTCTCTTCACACTTTAGCTACCCCTTAGCGAGTAGCTGGTTTAGTTGGATACTAATTTATTCCTAGCGACCAGTGGTTGTCAGGCAGTTGCCAATGAGTCTGTAGACCGTTTGAAAGAGATGGACTTTCAAATGGAAGGAGCATGAGCCACTGCTTGTTTGAGGTTTGATGGAAAAAGGCGCACATAGAAGCAGGGTACACAGCACACAGCATGAAAGGATAGTCTTCACTTTCTCCTCTGTGCATTTGCGTTCATCCAGCTTCCTGCAGATGAAGGACAGAGGACAGAGTTTATACACTGGATAAGCATAAAATGGATTTCAGGGTGACACTGGCACATTGATCTGAAACTGGCCCTTTTATTCATCATCAAGACATCAGCAGCCAATGATCCCTAAACACAGCATGAGGACCAAAGAAATATGCTGTGACTTTATTTCTGTAGATACTTTTTGTCATCATTCAATCAGTCAGCAGGAAATACTATCAGTTATCTGTTGACTAGACTGTTGGTGTCTATTTTTCCTAATATAATTCAGGTTGGTAGCTATGACACCCAATTAGGGCAATTAAACTGAAAATAATGTTAAATTGAAGCGTATTGTGCCAAAATAATTGAACTTTAATAATTGAACAGTTTTCTTTGGAATGAATGTGACATGTTTGACTGCATATCATTTTGCTGTCCAGTAAACGATGTGAGCAACAAAGATAACTGGAAAACTTTCTGGGAAAATCTGGGCTGATTAAGAGAGACGTGCATCTCACTGTAGATGATGCAGCTCTCATATCTAGAAACATGGCTGAGTTTCTATTCTGTTAAAGGAAAGAAAAAGGAAATGTCACTAGTGTGATGTCAGTGGAGAGTTTGTTTTCTCTCAGTGGTCCACTCAGACTCTCAAATATGCTGTCTGTATTTTTGGCACGTAAATATCTGAAGTAGACTCAGATGGTTTGGATGAAATTACATTTTTTTTATCACCACAAATGTAATTAATGCTATAGATATCTACGGTAGTTTTTTGGCTCTGATCCCAACCCAAGTTCAGTAATAGAGGAGACAATATTGAATTGACTGGAGTCCAGTGTTTACCACAGAACTGCTTTCTACTTGTGGTGATAGCAGGGGTGCATACACGTGTGGATGAGAAAGATGAAAGATGACTGAATGCTGTTCGCATCCTAAATGACTTCTGTTTAATAAGAGATGACCTAATGATCCTATTTCTCGGTCCTTAAGCCTAGCGCATTGGATGAGCTCTCATCCTCATAATGAATATTTTCACCTAACAAAGCCGCGCCAGGTGGCTGAGTTTGTTAGCTGCGTAAATCCATAATTTTTCGACAGTCCTTACTGTTATCATGGCTTCTCAGGGTGTGTTACGTGTTTTTGTGAAAACATGGTTTTGACACAGTTTAATGTGTATTCTGCTCTGTTCCTTTGTTGGGTTTTAAATAACCAGAATATCTCCACACTTCCAAATTAGGTCAAAAGGCGACAGTGTCCTCGTCTTTTGAGACTTGGGCTGTGTGTTGGGGTGCTAGTGCTGTCGCTTTAGTTTTCATTTTGTCTTTTTTTTTTTTTTCTTCCTTCGTAAAATCCTTACATACTAGTGTGTAGCAGCCCACACATTAGCACATGTGATGCTGCTGGCTATGCTCTGTGCATCAACCTTACCTGACATTGCTGTAACTCTATTGCAGCCACATGACTGGTCTGTGGGGTGCTATTACCATTGTCACTGGCTTTTCATGTTGTCTATGAAAGTATGGATCTCTGTCAACTTTATATTGATGTTTTATATTGTGATAGAGGAACTTTTTTTCACGATAATTATTTTAATGTTTTTATTGTCCAGCTGTACTTTGCTGTGCTAATATATTTATATTAGCATGCCTATAAGTCCTTTTGCTAGCCAAAATAAGCTCAACTTTACTAACCCTCCAGACATTGCTGGTATTTAGTTTTCCATCTTTCTACACATCCAAAGTTATAGCACTGCTCCTTTTTATTTATTTATTCTCTAATGGAAGCTTTAGAAACCAGATAACTACCCCAGACTCTGTTAATGCTTGTAAATAATTTTTTTCATGTCTATGTTGACATGAGATTTTCTTGTAACTGTTGGGAGAACAGTTACATGAGCTGAAAGAGTTAGCTCTCGGTGGTCTCTGTGTCTGTTTGCTTTTGGGAACTGGATCATTTGAATCTGAAATGAATAATAATGTCAGACTTAACAAGTGGATAAAGTAAGAGTCTCTACTTTTTGGAAGCACGCTGTCTTTTCTTCTAGCTGACAAATAGTCATTATTCTGCTCTGTAGCCCTGGTGAGCTGTAGGTTCTGTTTAGAGCGACCATGTTGCTCACAGTGGGTTTTCGTAGAAGAACTACCATCTCAAGCTGGGATCCACAATAGTGGAGTTGAAATCCATCAGGCTACAAGAGAGGCAACTTTCTGAAGAAGCAGTTTAATGATATCAAGGACCACTGCGGTAGGGGTCTGCAGCTATTAGGAAAATCTGAAACTCTGATGTGAAATTTAGTATTTTTCTTAGTGTGACCTGAGTTTGTTATAAAGAACCAGATCAAACTAATGAAGGAATGTAAATATACTGTCCAAATAACTATTTGCAGGTTGTTTTTCTGTGTGGCTTAATATAACCACTTCAGTGCTTACATCTCGAGGTAAGGACTGTCTCAGGGTTTATACTATAAGATGGCCTCGACTGTCAGGCTGATGAGAGCTTACATTTCAGCTCTTTGCTAACCCTGAGTGATATCTCTCATCTTTTGCTAGCATCATAGAGCTGTTTTTACTCAAATCAGACTTTTGAAATTACTTGCTGCTGAACTTTAAATCAACTCATTAAACCAGGTTTAAACTGGAACAAAATAAAAACACTTATTGGTGAATATGAAGTTAAAGCTGAGGTCATCTGATGCTGTTAGGATGGGTGATTTTTTAAAAAAATATTTTTTATCTCCCCCTCCCTCTCATTTCTTCGCTTCTTTTATTTCATACAGCAGGAAAGCTGTGAAGAGGTATGTAAGCTGTGAGTGTGAGGTGGAGTCAAGAGGCACACTAATGAAAGCCATTAGTGGACTGGACTACTTCAGAGGAGACTCTCCCACAGCTTCACCTGAGCGCGATCCAGTACGGGAATTGCGTCATGGCCCTCAAAAGCTGCCAGGGCTCAAGCTTTCATCTTCACTGTTGAGAACATAAAAGCTCAACTTTCTTTGTGTTTTTCATGGTGTATTTAGGGCCTGACAGTGAATAGGTTTGGCTCAGGGCTCAGGACTGTTTTAGGCTGTTCTGATGACCCAGCTGGTGGAAAGTACAGCCACAGCAAGCTGGTTGAATCTCAAAATGCTCTTTATATGTGAAAAATCACTTTAAAGTGAATGGACCTATTATGCTAATTTTCAGTTTCAAGTGTTTATTCTTAGACTCCACTACAGTGGCTTTGCATGATTCACAGTTATCATTTATTTATGTTCTGCTCGGCTTTGGTACAGCTCCTTTATTTATATAAAAAAAATCCTGTCCTAGCTCTGAAATGTAAAAAAACAAACAAACAAAAAAAAGGTATTTGAGTCCCTAGTTGTTGTTGTTGTTGTTGTTGTTGTTCAATTCAATTCAATTTCAATTCAATTTTATTTATATAGCGCCAAATCACAACAAATGTCGCCTCAAGGCGCTTCATAGATACAGAGAAAAGCCCAACAATCATATGACCCCCTATGAGCAAGCACTTTGGCGACAGTGGGAAGGAAAAACTCCCTTTTAACAGGAAGAAACCTCCGGCAGAACCAGGCTCAGGGAGGGGCGGCCATCTGCTGCGACCGGTTGGGGTGAGAGAAGGAAGACAGGATAAAGACATGCTGTGGAAGAGAGACAGAGATTAATAACAGATACGATTCAATACAGAGAGGTCTGTTAATACATAGTGAGTGAGAAAGGTGACTGGAAAGGAAAAACTCAATGCATCATGGGAATCCCCCGGCAGCCTACATCTATTGCAGCATAACTAAGGGAGGATTCAGGGTCACCTGGTCCAGCCCTAACTATATGCTTTAGCAAAAAGGAAGGTTTTAAGCCTAATCTTAAAAGTAGAGATAGTGTCTGTCTCCTGAATCCAAACTGGAAGCTGGTTCCACAGAAGAGGGGCCTGAAAACTGAAGGCTCTCCCTCCCATTCTACTTTTAAATACTCTAGGAACAACAAGTAGGCCTGCAGAGCGAGAGCGAAGTGCTCTAATAGGGTGATATGGTACTACAAGGTCATTAAGATAAGATGGGGCCTGATTATTTAAGACCTTGTATGTGAGGAGCAGGATTTTGAATTCAATTCTGGATTTAACAGGAAGCCAATGAAGGGAAGCCAAAACAGGAGAAATATGCTCTCTCTTTCTAGTCCCTGTCAGTACTCTTGCTGCAGCATTTTGGATTAACTGAAGGCTTTTCAGTGAGTTTTTTGGACATCCTGATAATAATGAATTGCAGTAGTCTAGCCTGGAAGTAATAAATGCATGAACTAGTTTTTCAGCGTCACTCTGAGACAGGATATTTCTAATTTTAGAGATGTTGCGCAAATGGAAGAACGCAGTCTTACATATTTGTTTAATATGTGCGTTGAAGGACATATCCTGGTCAAAAATGACTCCAAGGTTCCTCACAGTGTTACTGGAGGCCAAGGTAATGCCATCCAGAGTAAGAATCTGGTTAGATACCATATTTCTAAGCTTTTCAGCGCCGAGTACAATGACCTCAGTTTTATCTGAGTTAAGAAGCAGAAAGTTAGTGGCCATCCAAGTCTTTGTCTTTAAGACATTCCTGCAGTTTAACTAATTGGTGTGTGTTATCTGGCTTCATGGACAGATAGAGCTGGGTGTCATCTGCATAGCAGTGAAAATGTATGCTATGTCTTCTAATGATGCTGCCTAGGGGAAGCATGTATAATGTAAACAGAATTGGTCCTAGCACCGAACCCTGTGGAACTCCATAATTAACCTCAGTGTGTGAAGAGGACTCTCCATTTACATGCACAAATTGGAGTCTATTAGATAGATATGATACAAACCACTGCAGTGCAATACCTGTAATACCTACAGCATGTTCTAATCGCTCTAATAGAATATTATGGTCAACAGTATCGAATGCTGCACTAAGGTCAAGAAGGACAAGCACAGAGATGAGTCCACTGTCAGAGGCCATAAGAAGATCATTTGTAACCTTCAATAAAGCTGTTTCTGTGCTGTGATGAACTCTGAAACCTGACTGAAACTCTTCAAATAAACCATTCCTCTGCAGATGATCTGTTAGCTGTTTGACAACTACTCTTTCAAGGATTTTTGATATGAAAGGAAGGTTGGAGAATGGCCTATAATTAGCTAAGACTGCTGGGTCTAGAGATGGCTTTTTGAGTAAAGGTTTAACTGCAGCCACCTTGAAGGCCTGTGGTACATAGCCGATTATTAGAGATAGGTTGATCATATATAAGATCGAAGAATTAATCAATGGCAGGACTTCTTTGAGCAGTTTTGTAGGAATGGGGTCTAAAAGACACGTTGATGGTTTGGAGGAAGTAATTATTGAAGTTAACTCAGAAAGATCGATTGGAAAAAAAGAGTCTAACTTAACATCAATGGAACTAAGAGTAGCTGTAGATAATATTAGATCTGTGGGATGATTATTGGTAATTTTTTCTCTAATGATAAAAATTTTATTTGTGAAGAAGTTCATGAAGTCATCACTAGTTAACGTTAAAGGGATGGTTGGCTCAACAGAGCTCTGACTTTTTGTCAGCCTGGCTACAGTGCTGAAGAGAAACCTGGGGTTGTTCTTATTTTCTTCAATCAGTGATGAGTAGTAAGCTGTTCTGGCTTTGCGGAGGGCTTTCTTATAAAGCAACAAACTATTTCTCCAGGCTAAATGATGATCCTCTAAATTTGTGACACGCCATTTCCTCTCCAGATTACGAGTCATCTGCTTTAGGGTATGTGTTTGAGAATTATACCACGGGGTCAGGTACTTCTGATTAGAGACCGTTGTTGTTGTTGTTGTTGTTTACATTTATAATAATAAGAAAAGAAAAAAAAGTTTTCCAAAGGTACAAAAAATTGTATACAATAAAAAAAAAAAAAAGTTTTTTGTTTTTTTGCTGGTTTCGTGCTGTCAGTGTTGGAAGTCTGTGTGTGCAGGGCCACAGATGGCAATAGACTCTTGTACCTCAGGAGACCAGCAAAATGTAAAGCTTGTTGACTCTCCTTTTAGTCCTTTGGATCATTTGGAAGAAGAATAGCTACTGCACTGCTGTCTCTAATGGCAGATCTTAATAAACTAAACTAGTCATCATGGCTCATGCTGAACTAAACTATATATGAGTTTCCATGTCTTCAAATTTAGTAGGATTTGTGTGCGTGACCTCAGTTTTACCGTAAGATGGTAAATGCAGCGGACTGTGCTGATGCTTTTGAAGTCATAACCTCTCTGAACTCACCACTTTCCTACTTTACAGGTCTTTCTGTTTGTTTGAGTTTGTTAGGGCTCTTCTTCTTCCTCGCATGTGTTTGGCATCATTTTTGAAATGCTTTGTTCCTATAATAGGATCAACCAATCATCTGTCATTTGCATGTGACTGCGTTTAGATCCACAACAGACTATAAAGGCAGGGGAAAATGCATCGCTATAAAGGAAAGAGCTGTGTTGATTTATTTAACAAGAATAAAATAGAGGAGTAATGTTACCCTCATAATGTTTTAATTGTTATTAGTGGCTCTATAGTGTGGTGGTGTACAGTACGTGTTTGCCTCTGATTTTGATCCTGGGAGGAGACACCTTTGTGGTTGCATCATTGAGGGCATCCGGTGTGAAAAGTCTGCCAAACCAAACATGCGGCACAACCCGCTGTGACAGCCACCTGTGAAACAGGGAGCAGCCCAAAGTAGCTTTTTCATTTTGTTTTCATAGTCAATAAAAGTTAAAATCATAATTAAAATGTAAAATTCACAAGCCGCCTATCTCAGTCATGAAAAACAGTTTTTCTTGGTGTTTGCTTTCATTTTCACATTGTGGTTAGGGCGCAAAGGTGGTCCACACTGCTAGGTTTAGACACCCAGTGTACTTTGCTGTGGAAAGAGATTAAACTTTAGGCCAAAATACATTATAGGAACATCTTACAAAGCTTAAAAGTTCCAACATTGATAATGGAACTTTTATTTGTGCGTCTTCATACGACCGTAACGTCACCACCTCTTAAAGGCAATAGCCTACTGAGGCACCTAGAAGGTACAGAGACTCGTATCAGCTCAGGTTGGCCTTTCATTGAACTGAACTTTCAGTGAACACCGAGATCAGGGGATGAAACCTCCAGAGATAATATTTAAAGAGCAACTCGGTTTATGTGTTATGGTAAAGACAGAGTAGAGAGACCGCTCAGGCCCTTGTGATTTGCTCTGTTGTGTGAAAGATTAAAGGATTCAAGGTCAAATCTAATGATGCTGTTGTACCTTGGATTTGGAAGCAGTATAAAAATGCATGTTTTTGTATTTGTTTCAAAGCACTATTTCTACGTATATTATCTCTTTTATGAAAGAAACCAACAATTTTCACCATTTGTGTTACATATCGTTTGAATTGAAATAAAATCCTTAAATTTCATGGCCACTTCATCAGTATTTTATTTTGATGCCAAATCTTTGCAAGGTTGCATAAAAGAGCTCATGTTGAGAAATTTTTTAAAAATAAAACATTATAATATCAGGACAAAAACGGTCCCTAAATCCCTGCATAGACTGCCCTGAACTTTGAAAGTGGATTTCAGAGTGCGGCTCACAGCTTTATTTGATTCCTCAGGTGTAGTGGCAGCAGGTCTGCTGGAGCGCCGCGAGGTGAAAAGTCTGGCGGTGAGATAACTCTCCCAGGCACTGGATTGTATGAGGTGAATGGTTGTACTGAATTGGGCTGAGTCCATGAAGGCTGCCTGGACGGGAGCCCAATACTACGCTGCTGTGTATTATAATTAGCTTCTTACACTGGAACCTTATTCAGGGCTTACACAGGGCTCCCAGGGAAGTTTGGGAAAGGCATTTCATTCTGTGCACTCCCTTCAAAATACACAACAACCGCACTAAAATAACAATGAAGGCTATGCAAGAAGCAGAAAAAATAGATTGAAAGAAATTTGTTTGGGCTCATTGGTGAATGGGTCAAATGTTTCAGTTTTTATATCATAAAGGGATGAGCCAAACGCTCAAATAATTCTATGCACCATTTACTGTAGCACACAAATAACTGCAGTGGGTTTTTGGTCAGTTTCCACGGATGATTTTTGTGCTGAACTCACTCCTGAGTGGACATTATTTACCTCACTTTATTTGTCTAATCGTGAAAAAAATCTAGCTTCTTTATCTGGCGTATAAACACATATTAGATTACAATGTTTTTACGTGTCGTTGTGGTTACATGTTTTAAGTAATCCTTTGAAATTGATCTGAGCTTCCAGTGTTTATTATAAAAGAATCTTTGTGCTTAAGATGGTTTTTCAGTGTTTCTTTTGACTTGTCAGGTGTTATTTATTCTTTTTTTTAAATGCCTACTTAATCATTTATAGCTTAACTGTAAATTTAGTTAATTATCAAGATGAACTGAAACATGAAGTTAGTCTTTTCTAAAGCTCCAACACTTCAGGTTCATTTACTTGTGTTCTTGCTAAATGAAAAACGACACTTCTTCTAACAGTGTGCTATACTCCGAATGTCAGCTTGTTACTCTAAGCAGTAGCCTGTAGTCAGAGTGATACTGACACCCATTTACTCAAATATATAGTTGTTCAACAGTGCAGATATGTGAAATCATTTAGGAAGGAAACGGCCGAGTGTAAGTGTCCACATTCTCTGCCCTCTGTTCCTCTCTGCTGAGCTGTGAGCGGTCAGCCATGCATGGCCACATGATGTCTCCATTACCTGGCTGAGAGACGGACATGCTGCCTGCCACACGCACTCATATACCACCTGCTGCTTGTGTTCACTGCAGGCAACTCGCTTCGTTGTCACTCTTTTCTGATTGGTTGCAGCCCGTGCCATGAGGCGAAATTGGATACAGGAAGTGTTTTACAGCTGCACATATACCAAAGTCTGCTCGCCAGCTTATTTGTTGTTGTTTAAGGAGTCCTCTGCAGGGCGTTTTGCACTAGTTATTCTTTGAGGCCGTATGGGATGCATCCCTATTGTTGTCTGTTTTAATTATTTGAAGCTGACAGCTAGGAGAAAATGAGCAATTAATGTGGACATGAAAGGTAAAAAATGGGTTTATTTAATGTGAATCTCTGTTTACAGTAGGACGGTTCAAAGTAGCTCTCTAACCAGGGTACAATAAAGCTAGAGTTGCCATTAACAGTTTACTTTTAAGCCTTTATTAAAGTTGATATTTTGTGCGTTTTTCCTTTTTTTCTGTCTCTCATGGGGGTAAGAATGAATAGTGAAAAAAATAATATTTTTACAGTGATTATTTTGTTTGGTGAAGGACAAAATAATCCTCTATGCCCATAAAATGCCCGTAAAATTCAAGAATTAAATCATAGAGCTGGATATAATCATAACAGGTCCGTGTAGAATTAAAAACTTCAGGTATCTTTAGTTCAGTAAAGAAAACATACCCAAAAGATATTCAAATTTAAGAGCGGCACAATTTAACAACTCTGAATATTTTTTTTGCTTGAAAAATTGCTAATTAATGAATTATTGTCCTGCCTATAAAAACTGACTTTTTTATCTGGACGTAGTTCTCCAACTGGAAACTCTAAGTTCAGATGAACAGAACTGACTTTTCTTACCTGGATGATTGAGCATGCATCAAGAAATTTATTGGACTGGCTGTTCCTTAGATGAGGTGTGGCTTAAAAGCTGTTAATGGAAGTCAAGCGAAGGGCAGCCAGTCAGAAAAAAGGCTCTTAGGGAGCAGAGCTTTAAAGAGACGGGAGCAAAACGGCGTTTTTTCAGACAAAAGATGCACTAAGGCCCTCTGTGACTTCATGGTATAACATAAATAAGGATTATTGTGAAGTTTGAATTGCGCAAAGCTATTATAAAACGGCCCAAGAATAAAAATATAGAGCTGGAAATGAGTTGGGTGAGTCAAACAACCTAAAATCTTCAGTGTGAAAAAACTAATACCTGAGTCCTGACATTGAAAAAGTACTGCCTACCCACTGAATGAAAAAACATGTTTGGGTAAAATTTTAGCTTTGAGTTTCCATAGAACAGATGCAAAAAGGAAAAGGTTGCAGACTCCTGAAACTTTTCAAAGATTAATCCAGGCTTCGTGTTCACGGTGACAGAATTTGAAGAATCCATAGAATCGACAATAAAACCAATGATGTTAGAAATGCATTCAACAATGAAGACTAACCTGGCTTACCCTTACAAACACCGTGGTGCTGTCTGTTAAAACAGAAAGCGTGTTTCTATTCAATTACTGTTGGTAAATATCCACAGTGCAAACTCAACTTTCCTGTTAATTTCCTGCAGCAGTTCACACAAACAGAAACACACGCACATGCATGAAATGTAAACTTAATCTGCTGCATATAAAACTTTCTTGGGCAGAAGCAAAAGTGCTTTACAAACACTATAAGGATAATAAGGAAGATGGTACAGCAAGCAATAAAATTGCAAGGCAAGCTTCCTTCTATGGATGAGAATAATAAGGCAGAAGTGAAGAAAGCAGCTGCTCTCTGTTCTGTCTCACAATTTCCAGGCGGAAATTCTTCTTTGAGTCATTGTCGATACAGAGACAGCTTTATCTTGGAGATGGTTACACTTCTGTGCTATGACAACATCCTCACATTCACAGTTTGACTCAGTTTTCCTTTGCAGGAAAACTTTGGTGGGTAAAGTTTTGGCTATTGTCAGCAGAGTCTGGCAAGTTTGAAATCTCTTACCTGCAGGGAGAAAGAAGGACAGGAAAGCACAGCTTAGTTAATGAATTCAGATCCTGAATTAGCTTAAAATGCTCAAAAAAAGTTAAAGTAAACATCTATGATCAAATAACAGCCAAGCACAGTCCATCTGGAGAAGCTGTTCAGTGGCAGCAACGCAGCCAGACTCGAAGTTTGTGTCGTATTGTTTTTCCGTCTTACCTGTTATTCACTTTAGCTCATTTCCTTTGGGAGGGATTGCTATTTTCCTAAAAAAAAAAGCAAGTGCGCACTCATCTAGAAGCCAAAACAACAACAGCACAGTGCTGCTGAAGTATATTTGCCCTATGGTTTTTATTTTTATCTTATTTTTTTAAACTCTGTCTGAATGCAGTGCAAAAAATAAAGCACTTTAGCACTAAACAAATTTAGTAATTATTATACAAGAAGCTCATTTTTTGTTGTACATTTGTAAAATCTCTGCAGTAGATCCCGAGGTCGACATTCTGTGTTAACTTAACTTAAATTTTGCAAATTTATGTGACAGATTAGGTTTTTCAAATTAATAGCTCCAGAGGGACAAACAGAAGTTCTGGTACCTTGAACCATTTTTGAAAAGGTTTTTTAGACCGGTCTGCTGCCCTGTGGGAATAAGTGGACAGATGGTAAAGATGGACAGTACTAGGTAATAACATTTGCTTGTTCCTTTTTTTCGTTTTTAAACTTCTTGGATGCATGAGCTAAACCCAGGCAGGCTTGAAGTCCACAGGCAAAAACTTTGCTGACAAAATTATTATGCCAACTTGTGTCAAAGTACCACATTAATGGGTTATTGAAGGGTTTCACTCGCCTAGCTGAAATATAAGGTTCTCGATGGCCTGTTTGGACCATTTTGAGTTCTTACAACAAAACTGCTTAAATTTAGAATCTCTTCGTCCGAGTGTGACACAAGCCCAGTGCACAACATTTGTCTAAAGTGTACATACAAATACACAAACATGGACACACACTGCTGCTGATGCTTTTAGTATCAGCCAGGGATGAGATTGTTGTGCTTACTTGGATATTTTCAGGCCCTCAGTGCAGCGCTGATCCATTAATGCATTAATGAAGGCCTAATCCTTCTCTGGAAAAAAAAAAAAAAAACCCACTGAAGCTGCCGTTTCATAACTAAATAGGTGAGTTTCCTGAGCTCTCTGTGTGGGCGTCACCCGGCTGGGCTTTATAAACTGCACCTTCCTCCAAAGGAGCCAGACTGCAGGTGATCGTGCAGATAGTGGGCTCCGTCTATTGCTAAATCTGCTGCTAATGATCAGAGGTTAACCGTTCTGTGGAGAGACCTGAACACATGCCGCGAGGCGCCAGCCTAAAGCTTTATGTTCAGTGTGCCAACTCCAACACTGCAAAGATGACAACAATTACTCATTTATACATTTTTCTATCTGCTTGTTAATTTTATTTTATTTTTTGTTATCAGTTTGAGAGCTTACATCTGTACGCGTAACTCCTGAATTAAATGTAGGCATGTTCAGCACCAGAGTAGTTCAGCTGATTGTTGTCTGCACGACTTTGATGGTACAATTTTAAACAGCTGTAGAAAATGACAGGACTGGAGGCTGAAACATGCTGTGCCAGACTGCACATCGGCAAAAAACACAGCAGGGTGTTCTCCTTATACCTGCATGTACAACTGACAACCACAGTAAATAAGTGAACATTTAAAGTACCATTATTTAGCTTTAGATGTACATTTATAATAAAATATTTAAGAGGAAAACATTATTAGAAACGGTTTATACAAACAAGCAGAACATGGGTCAATATGGGCAATGAATGCTCTGTCATTGTGCTACGGTGTGAGCTTTGCACCAGGTGTCCTTTGGCACTGATGTCATCACTACTGTTGGATGCAGAGAGGGATCACTGGCCTTCTAAAAGGTTTCAGAGCCCACATTTGGATACTGGAGAGTGTCTCTTAGTGGAGACTGTGATTAGGGGTCCAGCTTTCGTGATTTTTGCTTTACTTAAGTGCTGCCAAGCATTGAGAATTTGTTTTATTTTTAAAATGTTTTTTCAGACACAAGCTAGCTCTGTTACACTAACTTATGTATTTAAAAGGCTCGCCGTGACTGTTAATTACACATGTAATGACAGAAAGAGTTACTATGGGAAAAGAATACAAAAATATTTGGATACAAAAATCCAAATAAAAGTTCTCTGGGCAAATAGGTCCTCAGCTGATATCAGTCCGGAGCGTGGTGCATGAAATGATTTACTGTTCTGTCATCAGTCGCTGTGTGTCTGAAGTCTGAAGTAGCAAGAACTGCACCTAAACTCCCGCCAAACAGCTGTTATGGCTTTGTCACACAGTGTGTAGTGTGGTGGGTGGATAGCCAGTGGGTCTAACACTTTCATGGTGGAAATCCAGAAAACCATCCACTGTTAGTGCTGTCTTTTCTTTTTCACAATCACTTATTCATTTTCACAGTCAAATGTGCAAATGTTTGTAATATTTGATTACAAATATTTGATTTTCCTTTTTTTTTCTTCTTTTCTAACAATCATTTAATTGTGACACCGGGGGCTCCTTAACAAGCTTCCAAATATGGCAAGGCCAGACTTCAACAAATACTGCTGTTCTGTTAATTTTGTCCAAGAATGATGATTTCAACAGAAGCCTGAAGGCTCTAGTCAGAGTCTTCGGACTCTCCCTGTTGGTCCAAGAGTCTTGATGTTGCATTAGGGTTCAGAGCCAAAGAACAGAGCTGTGTGTTTGTTAAGGAAAGCTTATTTCCAACAGTGATACAATATATAATCTGCTGATTATTGAGGATTTCACACGTACACTTTTATTGCGCGGGCTGTCCAGGTGTATCGATGGCCATACGGGTATAGTTTGTCACATATTTTAATGTTTTATCCATCCGAGAACATGCAAACACACACGTGCTTCCATCCACTCTTCAGCCGCTAATACAATCGAATTCTGTGGAAAACATCATCAATAATTTATAATTAGCAACTTTTCCTTAAAGCTAGTATGAAAGAAGCATGCAGTCACCCATTGGTTAGTGTGTTCCCACGATGACGTCATTGGTGGTCGGATCTCAGTGTGAAACTGTACGTTTTTTGGCTAAAAACTTTAGAGCATATAGTTCATCATGGAATGAACTATGTTCCAAAAACTGGGGATTGAGCCGATAAAGGACCAGTCATGTCACAGAGAAAGTAAGCATGTTTTCCCAGACATGCTCTTTTTCTTAGAGGAGTCTCCCCCTCCTGGCAAGGCCTTTTTTTTATTCCCTACAAAACTGAGGCTCACACCCTCAGGCTCACCTGTTTGTTGTTGTTTGTTTGTTTGTTTGTTTTATATATCTATACCCATATAAGAAAAATACATAGTAAATAAAATTTTCCCCCTTTAAAAAAAAAAAAAGGAGGACTTGTGTAGTTCACCTCACACAGCCAATAATCTAGTTACTATCTCAAGACAGCTCAGTTGTATATCATAAATCTTGACCTCAACTAATGGATCTTTACAGCCAGTACCAATTTAAGATTTAAACGCAAACAACTGCAGAGAAAACAATTGAGCCCGGACAGGCCGTGGTGTGAGCAGTTAGTCGATATGCTCTGTTTTAAATTGTGTGGACCGTCACCCTTTGCTTTGTCTGCTTAAACTACGACCAGGATGCCTGACGTTTGGAGGCCTCTGCCTCCAATTAGCACTTTTCTAGAGACCCTGATGTGGTCTCGCCTCTCATCTTTATAGCAAATGTGTAGAAATTCTGCAGATCCCAGCCTGTGGTATGGGATAATGGCTTCTTTAAAAAGACTGTGAGCAACAGCTAGAACTTCACAGACAACCGGGTGTTAATTAACATCCCTCTTAATTTTGATGATATTTTACACGCTATTTTTATCTCTGGCTGTTAGCCCTGACTCTTCTTTCCAGTGCTTGGCTTTGTTAAGATCTAGAAATTGAGTCTTTTGTACAAATTTTTAGAGGCTCACTGAAATGTATAACACTTATTGTAACATGACTCCCTTTTTCTCGCATTCTAGTCTTACACAGGAAACTTTAGGCCTGGCTCAGACGTCTTACCCTGTCTGCGACTCTCGGCTATAAATTCAGAGCATGCTGTGATATTTTTTAAGGTAAATATTAGAGATGGCACGATACCACTTTTTTATGTCCATCTCTAGTAAATATAGCCTTGTCCCTAAAAGCATCTACCTTCGAATGTGTACCTTCGGATCTCTGTTGCTGAGTGTAGCTCTTCCCTGCCAGCTGTGGCTCACATTTATAACATTTATAGTGGGGTTTATTGGCTCTGCAGCAGAGTCGGACATCTCGGGCTCTGCCAGGAGATCACAGAGGATCTGTGCAGCTGGTGAAATATGTTCTCTGCTGTGCTGTGAGGCGTCATAATGTTCAGGGTTACAGTACCTGCACTGAAACGCATTATGATTCTGCAGAGCTGGTGGGAGCGCCCACACAGATTGCCTCAGTGTTAGGAGAAAGCTGCAGAGAATGAGACTCTGTCACCGAGGTTAGCGGGTCAAGACTCACATTGTTTTTGAAATTAAGTATAGAAGAAGGAGTTTCTGACCGTCTTCACATCCTGCACATCTGTCACAATATGTGCTCTCACACTGAAAACCTGCAGCATGCCCCAAAAATATCCAAATCCAGAGTGTGTTCTGGAAATCACATTGCAGTCAGGATAAAAGGAGTGAGTGTGCACAGACTGATGGACGGGGAGATGGTGAATGAGGCTACGGTTTCTTGTTGTCAGGACTTGCATGTATTTTTCTGTACAACCCTTATCAGTTTGATTTTACGTTACACACATTTTTCATAGTAAATTAGAAAAGTGTATACTTGAGTTTTTTAATGCTTATTTTTTCCTTTTTAAGTTCTCTTTTTTTTAAATGAAAGATGTTAATGTATGGAACATTACAAATAGTAAAGAGAGAGAGACTAGGATGCAAAGGTGAGTCTCAGCTTGAATCTGATTGGCTTGCTGAAGCAGCCTAACAACTTCCTGTTTAATATTTGACACAGAAATCCAAACCGACAAGCATTTTGCGTTAGATTCATAGATTGTATAAAATATGGATGTAACTTTCTGGTCAGAAAAATGTCAATTTGGAAGTGCCTTAAACCTGCATTTTATCTGAAGGTCACCAGATGGCGATAGTTGTGGTTGCAAAAACGCTTGCAATTGGCTGGGAAATGGCTTTCTTCCTGGACCTCTGTAAATATTTACTTACGAGTTTATGGGCTCAGTTGCTCACTTTGTGTCATACTGAATACAACCAACACTCTTTATTTTATACATTTTGGTCATACTATGTCATAAAAAGGTGGATTAGCCATGTTTTCCACGGCACATCGACTAATGTCAATCACAAATAAGCGAGCAGTCAATATGTTTTGGGGTTTTTTGTTTTTGTTTGTTTGTTTGCATTTTTGTGTAACCAAGATGGCGGTGGCCAAACATTTTTTTCTTTTTAAAATAAACCATACTCGATGTAGACAATTGGCAAATAAGATAAGATAAGATAACCTTTATTAGTCCCACATGTGGGAAATTTGTTTTGTCACAACAGGAAGTGGACAGTGCAAAAGTTATGAAGCAAAAATTAGAATACAATAAGAATAAATACAGTACACAACTGTACAGAATAGAATAAAATAAAATACTATATACAGTAGAATAAAATAGAATAAAATATACAATAAGATAAAAATAGAATACAAATGCTGTATACAACTGAGTAAAAATACAACGATGCCAGAAAAGATTATTGCACATTAGTGTTATTGCACATTTGTGGATGTGTGTGTTTGATCAGTTAAAGTCTTTGTTGTGGAGTCTGACAGCAGTGGGGAGGAAAGACCTGCGAAATCTCTCCGTCCCACACCGTGGGTGCCGCAGTCTCCCACTGAAGGAGCTGCTCAGTGCTGTCAGAGTCTCTTGCATGGGGTGGGAGTTGTTGTCCAACAGGGATGACAGCTTAGCCACCATTCTCCTGTCACTCACCACCTCCACTGGGTCCAGAGGGCATCCTAGAACAGAGCTGGCCCTTCGGATCAGCCTGTTCAGTCTCTTCCTGTCCCCAGCAGAGATGCTGCCGCCCCAGCAGACCACACCATAAAAGATGGCTGAGGCCACCACAGAGTCATAGAAGGTCTTCAGGAGTGGGCCCTCCACTCCAAACGACCTGAGTCTCCGCAGCAGGTACAGCCTGCTCTGCCCTTTCCTGTAGAGGGCGTCTGATTTATGAGTCCAGTCCAGTCTGTTGTTCAGATGAACACCAAGGTACCTGTAGCTGTCCACAGCCTCAATGTCCATACCTTGGATGTTCAGTGGTTGCAGTGAAGAATGCTTGTGCCTGCGGAAGTCTACCACCAGCTCCTTGGTTTTACTGGCGTTGATCTGGAGGTAGTTCAGCTGCCACCAGTCCACAAAGTCTTGAGTCAGTCCTCTGTACTCCTTGTCGTCCCCGACATCACTAATAAATAACCTAACCAAACCTAATAAATAACATTAAATGTTAAAGATTTATCAAGTCAAGCTCAGAATGACGTATGAAGTTTGAAAGGACTTCACAGACAGAAAAACATATTTAAAAATGGGAGAAAATAATTAAAATTCATCAACATATTGAAAATGTGAAACATACAAATACACAAGGAAAAATCCAAAACAACCAAAACTTTAACATGCATTAAAACCAACCGAGAGAGAAGATGAGAAAGAGTGTAACAGAGAGAGAGAGGAGGAAAAACACACAAACTTAGAAGAAAACCAAACAGCCAGTATGGTATAGATAAAGAAAATGTGCATCGGCTTGACCTGATTACTAAATGTGACTGAAACCTAACAGTTGGTGTGTCTGGTCTCTGAATATATGCTTGCTCAAATTGGATTCAGATTCATTTTTGACATTGGCTATTTGAGAGTTTGGCCTCATGCTTGGAACAAGCTGCATCCTGTTTTGAATGAGCTTCATTCTGCTGAAAGTCCAGCAAAAAACCCTTGTAGTAATACAGCTTTCTAGAAAGGAAATGAGCGTGATGCACTGATTACTTGACAGTGCAATTTTGTCGGACACCTGGCAACAAATCTCCTGGGAAAGAAACTAAAACAGCCAGGCTATAGGCTTTTGTTTTCCCCAAGCTTTTGGTAGTTTTTCTCTGCTTAAGTGGTGGATGGTAAAACTGTGGAAAATACAGAGGAACTATACTTCACAAAATAAATTCCTGAGAGAGAGAGTCATGGAAACAAAAACTAAAACATGAAATCATGTTAATTTTATTCTCATTAGTTTTACTTTAGTTTGCAGGTATCACTTCAGAAGCAAATCTCAAGTGTAGGAAACCGTGTCATTCTCAGCACTTGGATTATTATGAGAGAGTCTGGATTGTCTTTTGTCGTCAGATCTAATGTTATTCAGAAAAGCTTTGTAAAAGAGAAAAAGCCTTTTTCTTCCCTTCTTCCCATCCCCCCTGGTGCAAGCTCACAGGATTGCGCAGGGCATTATTTGAAGTCTTGTATGAACATAAAAGCCTGCTCATAAAAGTTCCCTGCAGTGAAAACGACCTAAATAAACACAGCCCTGAAATAAAACTCTCCCCAGGTTCAGCTAACCTTTCCTCAGAATGGAGGATGGGGACAGGAGAGGCTAGAAGAGGCATTAGGGACCGAGTGCCTGAGCATGGGATGCTTTTGTAGTGGCAGAATGCAGCTATTTGGTGGATGTAGTTGTCCAGAGTGCATTACAGCAGCATGAGTGGTTGCATTTTTAGCCAGGCTACAGTCCGACCTCTGACTCTGGTAGTGATGGTAGTGTTTCAGTCCCACTGGGGATGGAACCAGTAGCACTTCTGCCTTTCTGCGCACACAGTCGCACACATTCACAAAGGTTGTATGTGGAAGTTGTCTATTTGAATTTCAGTGAGATTTCTGAAAATATCTTGAGCTGTGAAGCTGTTTGTTTGTCTGAATGCATCATTCATTCATACCTTAGTCGCCTACTGTGGCTCACGCAATCCTAGCAATCTCTTACAACGTCCTATATTCTGCCAGTTGTGTTTCTAGTTTCCAATCTTCTGACTGACATCAGGTTTACTGCATCTGCTCACGTCTCCTATCGGGTTGCTTTCTGTATATGGCCACATTCAACAGAACATGTAAAATACAAACTAAGTGTAACACATCTGAAAATGTGATCTCCAGTATTGAAAATACTGTGTTATTCAGGCCACTCTCATTCCGAAATCTTGTGACGGTTTGTGTAACACATCCCAACCACCTAAACATTATTAATGCCCAGGGCACACCCAGATCTCATCAACCTTTCCCACAGTTCAAGGAACGTGCTCAGAAAAAGCTCACAGCTGAGTGACTGTCCAATAAAAGTATCTGAACATGTGTCAGAGCAAGCCTGATCTGCAGAGGTCACAAGCCACAGTGCATCCTCTGCCAGTGGTGTGTGGTCTTTTGTCCATACCACAAAATATGAGAGCTGTTGTGAACCATAAGTGGGAGCTACCCACTGTTACATGGTTTTAATTTTATAGCTGATCAGTGTGCAGACATTGTTTTTTGGGCTCAGCCTATGACCTGTGCTTGCCACTATCGCCATGCAGTAAAAGCTATTTTCAGTTTACTCTTTACCTGAACCATTACACATCTGTGTACACCAAGACAGAGCATGATCTTAATATAAAAAAGGTGGCTAAATGGACCCCAATGACAGTGTAGTTCACTACAAATCATGCCCAACATATCAATAGTGTCGTTGCAGTTAGCTACAGTGATTAAGGATCCCTTCATTTCTTTGCCATAGCTGTTGCTTAATCCTCCTCCTCCTGGTTCGTATGTTTTTTAAATTCATGCATTTAAGTGCCACATTTCATTTTACAACCTTTTGAAGCCTCTGTTGGTAAAGTAATGAGAGCTCAACAGCAGTGTTGTGGGATGGTCACGACATGGGAAGATATAATTGGAGAATTCCTTTCACGTTCAGTCTAATTTAGAATTCACGTAATGTAAATCTAGACTACAGGGTACTTTTAATTCTTATTGATGGTTAAAAACATATTTTAATACATTTTAAATGCACATAATTTGCTTTGTTTTTCATGTAACTTGCAATAATTAAAGTGCCTCACAGAAAAGAAATCAAGTAAATATAATAAAAGTGTCATCACACTTGTTGGCAGATGCTGAATATTTAAATTGGATTATGATATCTTTGTGGTCCTTATTATTTAATTAGGGACATGTAAGATCCCTTCGTGTAACTGATCCCCCTCTCTGTGCCTGTCCTCACAGCCAAGTTGTTGCCTGGCTCGACCCTCCTCTGTTATAAATAACCAGTCCTCATAAACAACTAAGGTTATTTGTACTCCATGTGCAACAAGCACTGCATTTGTACCACGTCACTGAAGCGCAGCGAAACTAATTTTGCTTTTGTTGCTTAATTCTTGCGAACATTTGTCTTTGACAGGAGTTTAATGACATTAATGGCTGTTTGACAGAATCAAATGAAATGCATTTGCAGAGTTTTTGTTCTTGCCGAAGCTCTGAGATTGGGGAGTGCGTTTTAATTTATTGTCCTATAATGTGGGTGTTTTGAAGCCCTTTGAGACTCTAGCTGTGATTAAGTTTATGCAAATAAACCTGACTCAAAGAGAGTGGATGCATTTAACGCAGTGTTTACATCCTTTATTATGCAGGCTTTTCAGTGTAAAACATGTCAGTCCAATGATAAAGGTTGTGTGGAAAGTGTATTTTTAACAGTCTTGCTTGCTAGTGCTCGCTCCCTGGCCTGCTTTTTCCTTCTTTTTCTTTCTTTTTCTTTTTTTTAAATCATCATTGTCTTTTTGTCACATGCTGAGCTCACCATCTGCCACTGCTGCAGTATCGTCAACGTCCTTAAAAAGTCATTGCTGTATTCTTAATTATCTTGCTTTAATCGCCTGCCCTCTTCAGGGAGATAAAAGGTTATTAGAAAATGAGCCCACACGGGGATTTTATTAAAACTGAAGCACAACTCTGTATGCAAGTGTATATACAGCCACGGTTGGGGATGTAGGTCCTGTTGTCCTTGTACCATGTGCTTCTTTTTCCTTTTTCTTTTTATAAGTGCTTGAAGCTACATCCATCACACTTGAATCCTTCCTCTGGCTGTATTTATATTAGTTCTGTATGACTTGTTTGTGTTGTTCTGGTCTGTCAGGTCCTGGCATCTGAGAGTTTTTGCAGTGTGATTGATTTTAGATCCTCCTACAGTTCTGATCAATTCCACTTTTAATCATAAAATGCTGATTTAAGAAAACAACACTCTGTGTCACCTCTCACCTCACCCACTAACGCTCACAGTCAAACAGAGGCCACTCTCAAATGTGTTAGCAGTTTACTAAAACTATATGTGTAATATATTGAATAAATGTTTTAATCAAATGATACTACTTAAAACTTAAAAGAATACGAACAAATAAAAGATAATAAAGAATAACCTGATATAAGTGTTTTGTAAGCATGTATTGCAATTCCTTCCAATGCCCAGGCCAACCTCACACTGGATTGGTCAGACATATCGCTAGCTTGACCTTCAATTAAACGGACCGAGCCACAACTCTTTAAAAGGCACAAACTGCAATGTGTATAAAAATATGCATCTGGAATACAAGGTTAATATGATAACAGTATGCATAAACATTTTAAGGCCATCTTAAAGCTATCTGTTACATTATTAAGGCAATGATCATACTGCAGATTATATTGTACTGATAAAATACTTTTGTTCAACCCCACAACAGTCAATGAGATAATTTTGTTATTGAGCATATTGAAGTTCTGACATGTCACGTCACAAGGAGGCTCGCCTGCTCTTTCTTAACGAAAATAATATAATATAATATAATATAATATAATATAATATAATATAATATAATATAATATAATATATGACACTAAATAATGGCACATTAATCAGCTGCCTCTGTAGTGAGTTTCCACAGGATTCCTCTGGGATCTTGGACTGCAGCGGTAGTCCAAGGAACACGAGTAATAGCAGTGTGTTTACCTCCACCTGCAGCTCTGTAAAACAGTGAGAGCAATTTTGAATTTTTCTATTATTTTGTCTGCAAATGTGTCACATACACGAGTGTAGAGAAACCCGTGGCCTGGTGCTCGGTCTGTCTGCCAACAAAAGAAGCGGTAACTACATCACCTTACTGTGTCCTCCATCCTCTTCCTCCTCAGTAATCCATCACTGGCACTCAGTCAAATCACACTTTTCATGCTAGAGATGTGTTAACCAAATGGGAGCAGAGATGTAGCAGAAAAGTGGAGCGAGGAGGCCTGAATCCTGTGGCAGAAATGCTGCTCTCTTAGTGTGAGAAGCAGGCTCGTTAGCATTCATGTGTTGCGTTCCTGGTCTCTCACACGTAGCAACATCCTCCATTATTGAGCAGTAGTAAATGCTTTGAAGTTGTGCTGTTTGGGGAGTTTGTGCTCCAAAAGAGAGTAGGAGTGGGGACGCGAGGCTTTGAAAGGCAGAAATCTCAGCTAGTTATTGTGTTGTATTGATCAAAATCCTTTTTCCTGATATTTCTCTGCCCACTGTTGCACTGTGTTTTTTCCTTTTACTGGATGGTAAAAATGGCTGTTCAACATAAAGCAAAAGAAGCAGCAGCAGCAGCAGCCTGCTCTGGTCTGTCATTGAAAACAAGGTCAAGGTGACGGAGAATCTAATTGACGCTTGGCTCAACCCCGCCAGTCCCCCCGGGATGTTTAACAGCAGCGCTGCTCACTCACCCTCCTGCACCGCCATTGCCACGTGGTTACACCACAAGCTGCGACTTGCATCTCATTAGCATTTGACAGCGTGGGCCAAAGCTGCAGTTTCATCTAATGCATTTAATGGTGAGACTATATTCAGAGTAAATTAATTAATGCCTTAGAGTGAGTCTGCGGTCAGATAACATTAAAACAATTTCACAGCAGCGTCACAATCAAAGTGGTGTGTTTCAAATTGTTAATAGCTGGTTTATTTTTATTCATAATAGGGAGCACATCTTTGATATCATCCATATTAAACATAAAGCATTTTGAATTTTTAGATTATTATAGCCAAATAACTTACACTTGGTACATGTTACATGTTTACAGGTCTGTGATTTGAAGGAGTTGTTGAACAAACTGAAGAAATCCTATGGATGTCGTCATATATCTTGTATTTCTGTTTTTCTCTTTAATTTTGACTGTTTATTATTCTGCACATGTGAGAATTCAACCTGGTAAATCATTTTAAGGTGCAGTTGCTTAGTAGCGCCACATGGTAGTGGAAAGGCAGTTCCAGTTAATAACGTTGGACAGAAATTGGAGGCAGCCAAGGGTGTAGCAGGAGGTAGCCCTCGGCAAATGGAGCTAAGGGACTAAAATACTTATTTCTACATTTAAACCTGCTTCTATACTTTTTAAAAAGAATTTTAATTTTCACAAATGTGAAATGGATGATCTGATTGGATTTATAACAGGACAGATTCCAATGATTGCATTAATTTCCAAGCAATAGCTAGAGATTATAGGTGTAGTTAAATCACAACAGAAACTTGGGTGCGTAACAAGCTGCTGACTTTCTATAAAGTACAAAATCCAGAGTCTAAATTCCTGAATGTATTAGAAATATTTTGGTAAAGAGTTGTGGAAAGACACTGATATATTTAGCTAAAATATTCTGTTCTTTTAAGACAATACGTTTATTGGTTTATTCATTCTTTTCAGTTATTGTGGAATGGAAAGCAACATTTCAGCAAAGAGTCGACCAATCACACACATTACTAATGCAAACTCCTCACAGAAAGTGGTTAGGAAATTCAAATCTAAAAACAAATAATGCGCCATTGTGCCACCTATAAAAAAGAAAATCACTGCTCAGAATAATCACCACTGGGATTTACAGAGTATGTGACAGGTTACAAAAATTAGGTGGTGAATGATGGTTAGCTTTCTATTCAGTTTCATTTCATTTCAAATCACAAACAGTCACCTCAAGGCACTTTATTTTGTAAAGTTAAAGCCCTAAATTATTAGAGAGAAAACTCCAACAATCGAACGATCCACCCGTGAGTAGGCAATTGGTAACAGTGGGAAGGAAAAACGTCCTTTTAACAGGAAAAATCCTGTGACAAAACCCGGCTCAGGAAAGGGCAGCCATCTGCCAAGAGAAGAGAGCAGAGGAAGGTGGGACAAAAGAGACACAAACGAGAGAGCTGGAGTTTAAAATTACTGACACATAACTGTAAACAGGACTTTAACTCAGGAGATTGTGGTTCATTTAGCAGCAGATTGACGTCAGCCTCGTCAGATTTACGTCCCGCCCTCACATAAAAACTAAAAGATGTGGTGGATTTGTGGAAAGTGTGGTTCCACTCCAATCTTAGCTTTATTCTGATGCTTTTCTGACAGTTTTCTCAGTTTTCATACCTTTTGTTTTAAGTCCACTATAGTTGTACGAGGATGGAAGATTTGTGATTAATAGATGTGCAACATGGAGCACAATGTCCAAAAATGTGACATTTGGGATTATTGTTTAAGTCTTGATAATGCAGCTTCACATTTATAGCATGTAGCTGATGTTTATTCAGAGCAGCTTAGAATAAGCTCTAAATCCTGGATCACCCACATTATAAGCAACAAACTGTACAAATACAAAGATTAAAGCAATACCAGCAATCCAACAAATGAATAAACTCTCTGAGTGGGTGGGTGTAACAAAGGTTAATGGAGGAATTAATCTTTATATTTTGTCTCCGCAGTGAGACTCTGACCGAGGAGCCGACAGTCGAGAGGTGTTCGACTGCATGAAGAGGCCGAGTGACGGGACTCTGGTCCTCACCTAAACCCCTCCCACGACCTCTCCAAAAGCCTGGACATGGTGAGTCTCCTGATTATGTCTGGTGTTTGTATATTTTGTGTGTTTAGCTATTAATAGTGTATTTCCAGCTGTTATATACACATATTCACCTGTAGTGTGAACACTGATCAGGTACATGATCAGTCAGCACGATGACCGATCATGTGTACCTCTTTCAGAGAGAGGAAAAATACATTGAAAACAATTAAAATGCTAGAATTCTCCAGTATAGCACGACAACTTGATAAGAAGAGTAACTCTACTTTTCCAAGTCCTATTTTTGAGAAAAAGCTGATTGGATGATGCCCTGTGATCTGGATCTTATCACCCCAGTCGTAGCTGTTATTAATGGTTATCAGTCACATACACATCCCCAGCGGGCATCTTCTCTCCCGTTGAGCAGGCTCCATACACTCTTACCATACATTGTAACCACTGACCAGCGGAGAAAACCAGATTATGTAGACATCTAGTGGTTGTGTGAAGAAGTGCATGTAAAAGCTCTGATGGTAAATGCTGTGATAAATGTTGTGACAAAGTTTAACAGGCTGGGTTTTAACCCAGACTGTGATTTATTTTTTATTTCCTCATCCTAGAGCTAATTGTCAACAACTGCAGTTCCTCTAGAGGCCACTTGAGGCTGGTTTCAAAGGGAAGTAAATCCCTACTGACTCCCAGGTTACAATGATAAACAGCTAAAATAATAATGTGCCACAAAAGTGGTTTTGGCCTGTATGCCTTGTTCCCTCTTTATATCGGCTTTATGGTGGATTGTTTCTTCTCCACTGTTGCTAAGGGGTTAGGTGTAATGAGTCAAACACCTAGTCATACAACATGGCCAGCTGTTCTTGTGATGCTTGTGGTTCTTGTGCCCTTTGGACCATTTATAATGGAATTATCTAACAAATAATTCCAGGAAGTTTGGTCTTGAGATTTGTTGAGAGAAATTATGATATTTTATTAGTCTGTCAATTGGCACTAATTGGCACACAGGCCTCTGGGCTTTCACAACGCAGTCTTGTACTTAATGAATGACAACAAGATAATCTTTGCTTATCTTTTGTATACGCATCACTGCATATTGGGTACTTTCAGAATTGCCTTAAACTTTTATGGCATAGGTTCAAGAAGCATTTGTCATGAATTTTAGTGCATGTTGACATGATAGCATCACACAGTTGCTGCAGATTTTTCAGCTGCACATACATGATACGAATCTCCTGTTCCAGCACATCCCACAGGTGCTCTGTTGGGTTGAGATTTCAGAGATGCTGTTCTGCTTGCTTTGGTTGAAAGCAGTCATCTGACACTAACAAACACGTCACGTTCAAAGACACTTAAACTGCCTTTCTTCCCCATTCTGATACTAATTTTGAAACTCAGCACACGACCTTGACCATGTCTATGTGTCTAAATTCACTTATTTTTACAACCATATGATTGGGTTGATTATAGGGCTGCTCGATTATGGCAAAAATGATAATCACAATTATTTTCACTGAAATTGAGATCTCGATTATTTGACGATATTTATTTAACAATAACAATGTATTGAATAATGACTTTAAAGATTATCAAAAATAATATAAAATAGTGTGCAAATACTGATAACAGTGCAAATGTTTGCAATATAAGAAATAAATGAAAAATGTAAACATCTATGTTTAGTGAACTTTGCAGTGTTGCTCTGTGGTGCAGCTACGACACCGTAGCAAAGTTTACACACTATGTCTACTTGATCCACGTCTGACTCCACGAACCCATAATGTTTCCACACCACTGAAGTTTTTTTACCTCTCTTTTCAACCAATGGCAGTCACTCTCCTCTCCAAATAACTTCTGCTTAGCTTTCTGAGTTTCCCTCGGGTCCTCTTAATCAGCGGTCCCCAGCCCCCGGGCCTCGGACCGGTATCGGTCCGTGAGTCGTTTGGTACCGGGCCGCGAGAGTTGAGGCTCAGGTGTGAAATGTATAGTTTTCAGGGTTTTTACCGGTTTTCAGCGTTATTTTGTTATCGTTTTTATCGTTTACTCGGTTTTCCTGGGTCTTTTCACGTGTGTTATGAATAAATATTATTTTTTTCGGTACCGGTATTAGTTTTATTTTGTTGTATTTATCCACGACACCTTAAAGGCCGGTCCATGAAAATATTGTGGGGCAAAAACCGGTCCGTGGCGCAAAAAAGGTTGGGGACCGCTACTCTTAATTGTTGTGACACGTGTTCGAAATGCAGAGAGGTGCGCTCAATTTGCCACACGGAGCAGCGTGAGAGTAAAGCACGAGGGAGGGAGGGGCTAATAATCAGCTCAGTCATTTTTAATGATCGTTGAAAGCCCAGATTGTAATCGTGATTAAAATTCGATTAATTGAGCAGCCCTAGTTGATTAGATATTTTACAAACAGTTTATCAAGTACACCTAATGAGGTAGCTGGTAAGTCTAGTCTATGAACCAAACAGAATTTGTGAAGGAAATGTTGTTAAATGCCAATCGAATGATGGATCCAGGCACCGCCACACCTCCAGCCTTCAAATGTAGATTTTTGTTGTTTTCTTTCTGACTAGAGACACAGCAGGAGAAGAAAATAACCACATTTGCATTAGAGTATACAACACTTTAAGCAGAAGAGGCCACCTGCGTCTGATAACGACTGATAACAGTCATATAGTTAAGTAACATTTTCACACTCATCCTGATGGTAAAGCTTCTCTGAGGTAAACATCATCCAAGGAGTAGAGTCTTTAAGTATTTTTCTGATAAAAGTGAAGCATTAAACACAGTAATGCAGTCCAAGTCTTACACTCTCACCTGTCAGGCTTTTAAACCTCTGAATCACTTTCTCTTAAAGTTGCAGTTTGCACTCTGTCTTTTTGAGCTCCAAACAAAACCGTTTTGAATGGTACCAGTCAATCATTCTTGGTGCTGAAGGACTCACTAAGAATGGACTGAAAACAGTCTTTACCATCAGACAACCCCCATCTTTTATTATTAGCAGAAAGTATCATCCTGTATGTGTCAGCCTGTAACATTTTGTGTTCACGCTACTTCCTAAGTTTTGTTTTTAACCAAACAGAAAACATTATCTACTGTATTTTTGTTTGTGCACTCACCAGGAATAATGTTGTCTGGAGAGTACTGGCAGGTTAGTGGCTTGTTTATGTGTCAGACAATATAATTAATTGTAGACATTGAATGTGCCGGGCAAAGTGATTGGAAGCTTGTTTATGTTTTGTTGGGGGGTCTTTTTGTTCATTATTTTTAATTTTGCCATGTTAAAAAACACTTGCCTCCTTTCCTGCTCTGAAATGGTCTAAAATTAGTGGAACTCTTGTCAGGCAGTCCGCTGAGAAAAACAAAATAACTGCAATAATGCCTAAAGCTATATTAACATTATCTCCTCTCTATAAATTTCACGAATGCTAACTGTTAAAAAAGTGTCTTTACTCTACGAATTTTAAAAACAAATACAAATGTATATTTTCCTTTGTGGTGGTCAAAGATTCCTCAGGTGGTTTAATTACTTGCTTTCTGTATTTAGAGCACATTTGCAGACTGTTCGATATAACCATATATATCGGATGACGATATAAAAATATCTATCGTTTCATTTTACGCTATCGTTTGTTTCGTGGTGGTGCAAAATAAACTGTTTATGGCAATATTTTTTCATCGTTTTGATGGTCACTGTAGTGGCTATATATATATATTTGTTAAAGTTCTCTCTTTCTCTTATATTTAATATAACCACATTATGGACGGACAGCCGCCTGTTTTTATGTGTTGTCGTTAGCATCAACGATGGTAAAACCATCGCATATCCACTTATTTATTTTCCACATAAACCTTTCACAATAAAGCTCAAGATCCTGTTGAGACTTTTCAAAATAAACGGAATCCCGTGAACTAGTATGCAGAGTGTTTACGGATGAGAAACAAAAAAGAGGCGTCAGGTGCTAAAAAATAAACCTTAGACTCAAACATTAGAACAGGCTTTTCCCCGCAGCACATCGTGTAATAAATACTCACAAAGAAAACGGCGCCGTTACAACTTGTGTCTAAAAGTGTATAGTTTCATGCATCGGTTAAAACACTCGACTCCAGGTACACGACGCCCAGCTGGAAACACTTCACGCAAGTTGAGCTGCCCGAGATTCACAGAATTTACAGAAAATGTAAAATTTTTGTAATTTATATCGTTATCGGGACGATAGATGTCTTAAATCGGGATATGAGATTTTGGTCATATCGCACAGCCCTAACCTGAGGTCTGATTCATAGTAGGAATTTCTCGCATATCTTAGAGAGGAGATATCTGCAGACCCGAACCAGCTGGGTGGACCAAAAATAAGTATTTGTAGACTTGAGCAGAATCACTAAAAGTTTCCATCATGTGTCTTTTTTTTCTGTAAGTGAGCCTCTATATTCAATTACTAAACTAAATCTATATTCAAAAACGAAAAAATGAATATACTGCTCTTTGACTTTGGCCACTAAATTAAATAATTGACATGGATATAGAGTGAGTTCTTAAAGGCTGGATGTAAGGAATTTTTGTTTTTGTTCTTATTAAATTCAACATCTGGTTAAGTCACTCATTGGTTTCTGAAGTATACAGAAGTCCCATTGACCTTGGCATTTTAAAACTGGATGTGATGAGCGAGTGGATCTGACTGTGATGCCACAAAGTTCAGGTTTAACTCATTTTCGAAGCCAAACGTAAGTGAACTACTGTAGTGGCTTGCCATACTTCCTTGGTTTAAGCATGCAGCTAAGATGTCCTGAGAGAGCGTTTATGTACATCTTTTTATCAATGAAGAAAGACTTCTGGATCCATATCTGTATATGTATGCTGGCTTCACAGTAAACCCGGCTGATTTTACTCTGTGAAAACCTGTTTGTGTCAGGTATCATCCTCCTGAGTGATTCCACAGTGAAAACAAAATGTTAAAGGAATTACTTCTGATTTGTATGTTAGATTTAAGTACAAGACATCCTCCGAAAAACGTTGCAATGCAATTAATTAAAGCAGTAGATTTGATTATCTTCTAATTGCAGCGCGAGGTTGAACTCCCAGCTGACTCGTAGGCCACAAACAAAAGGAAGCAGGCCGATATGAAGCCAGCCTGTGATCTAAATCGGCAGCGATGCCATGAAACTCTTAATCTTTCATGTAGATCTTGTTAATGTTTGTGTGTTATGGTTGTCGACGCTGCCCACACTTGCCGCTACACAGCCACGAATGCCCCGTGGCAGTTCAGCGAGAGATTAGCTAGGTCGTGATGAATGACCCCCGCAACTCCAGCACAAGCCCTCGAGATTCATGGCCATGAATTATTAAAGCACCGTCATAAATAACTCACCGTAATGAGGGGTGCTTACACACTGCAGGCAGGGAGAACAGGAGGAGAGAGGGGAGGACTGGAGTAGAAGAGGAAGGGATGATTGAGAGAGGTAGCAGTTTGACCTTGGACTGAAAGCCTGCCTTGATGTTCGACCGGCATACTCCGGCTTGTAAAAGCGAGCGCCGATACGCTTTGCACATCAGCCCTTTTTCCATCTACCCCTCGGAGAGATGGGCTCCATCCCTAAGCACATGCCATAAATGTTAATGTTAAGTAACAGCAGCTGAATCTAGGCCACGCACAGATTGGCAGCAGCGCAGGTTGCTTCAGGTGTAATGCTGTCGTCGTGCTGACTGTGAGGAATCTTTCTGACACCAGAAACAAGCATTTGCAGCAACAACAGGAGAAGCACCGGGAATCGAAGTATAAACGGTGTGTTCAAGTTCAAAGAAATCGATTTGGCTTTGGATTTAGTCTGCGTCCTCCAGCAGCGGCTTCAGCTTCAGCCTGCTTTCTCTGTAATTAAAAGGAGTTGGCAGTGCTTTGATGATGGTGTTTGATGAGTAACAATGATGATGATGATGATGATGATAATCCAAATTTCAACCATTAAACCAGTTTTCTGGTATTTTGGCATTGATGACCTTTAAAACTTGGCTGCTGAATATCTGCATATGTGTAATCTGTTATAATCATTGATCAAATTTGGCACTTTAGTGACATGGCCATAAAACGAGAGAGAGAATATTCTGCTGCTTTAAAAGCCTTCAGGTTTCTGGGGAGACCCTTCATACATATGCAATTGCAGACTTGGTTTTTACCCTCAGTTCAGCTTTGGTCTGGAAGAAATTTGTGTTTTAGCCCCGCCCCCCTCAACGTTGCTCTCATTGGCTGCCCCATGTAAACAAAAGGATTGAACAGCAGATGGTTGGGGCTGCTGTGTCTGAGGTGACCATCAACGTAAGACGCCTTTTGTATGGCCTGCTTTAACAACGTGCTAACCTTATTTACAATCAATATTGTATGGATGTAATAATGATGCTAAAGATACAGAGGGCTGTTAAAAAATAAAATAAAGCTTATCCAGGTCATTTTACTAGTCCTGATCATTTTGTTTTACTTGTTTGGGAAGCAGGTTGTAAATGAGTAAATAAAACTGTGTGGGTGGACCTGTCCTACATTTTATCTACTGTAAACCACATCAGCAGTTAGTTTGCTTATTAAATGCTCTATTTATGGCTTTAAAAGCAATGGACAATGAACACAAAGAGTAATGAATGCACAGAACACATTCTTAGTTTGAATCATTACTCTGTTGACAGCCTGGTGATGATCCAGATCATCAGCACTGAATAATTTCACTCATCACTGGCAGAGGAGTGAGTTAAGAGAACCTCAATTTCCAGGGTTGTTGTTGGTGAACAGATTGTTGCTCCACTAACTCAATTGTCGTGACAGAGCCTGTAGAAGCCTGTTAAAGATTCCTGTTATTCAGTAGTTATTATTACTCAGTTTTCCCTGTAAAGAAAGTAAGTTGTTATATTTTTGCAGTAATATATAACACTAAACTTTTCATATTTCCATGTATCTGTTTAAATCTCTATCCACATGTTTAAATAAATGCTGACAGCCAAGTCAGTAAAAAATCAGATATAACCAAACAGATGTTGTGTAGAAATGTAGAGTCCTACAGGACGGTTCACCTCTGCTGTCGTCAATTAAGCTTTGGCTTCTTGGTTAGGGTCTGCATGCAGTCAGCTACAGGCTTTTAGCATCATAAATCCTGCCTGTGACCACGTTAACGTGTTGCTCTTGTAGAGCTTCGACATGTTAACTGGGTTGTCACGATGCTAATTACCCAATACTAGAATATACACAGGAATATATTCAATACTTGATACATTTTTTGATATAATGGGAAAAAATTATAAAACAAAAATAAAGAGGCATTAACATAAACGATGGCACTAATTTTAATCTGTCTGATGAACTGCAAAGAAATACAGACATTGACATAATTTTAAGATGTATGTATATGACAGATTTTCGTAGGTAGCTTAAAAAAAAAAAAAAAAAAGGAAACATTTTCGGCTTTTTGACTTGGTGCTGTGTTTCTGGTGACTTGGCTCCATATTTTCATTGCTGACCAGAGCTGGTAAGGTCGACTTCACTGTTTTTGTCCAGCTGCTGCTAGACTTTTCACAGCCTCAGTCTGAGCTTTAAAGAGAAGTGTAGCAGTTTCTAGACACAAACACTTGTATTATTCTGTTCTATTAATGTTACAGACAGGTGGGACTGATAATGTTTGATGCCAACTCTCACATAAATATTATTTTATTATTAGCCATAGCTGCTAGCTGCTACCTTAATGATAAGTTAACAGATAGCATTTTTGATTTAGCACAGGTTTTATGCTAGATGGCCCTTCTTGACACAATCTTCCTGTTTATCCAAGCTTGGGACCGGCTGAGGCCGGTGATGCTAACAGTAAAGTGCACCGACCATGTTACCATTTATAAACACTGTGCTGTTAAAATGGGAGCTTTGCTGACCTCACAAAATTTCTCATAAAAGGCACGGTGCTTACCTGTCTGCAGGTGCTGTGGAGAAGTTGTGCATTAGCGGGAGAGGTGTTTAGTATTAATTAATATCTGAATAGTGACTTTTTTCCCCTTAATCTATTTTTTAAAATTGTTTTTCCTTTGTTTACGGTCACATTTTGCTTTTCCCTCCATGCAATAAGAAGTTGTTGTTGCAATAATTGTCCTTAAATATTGTACACCTCACTGTTCTTCTTATTCTAAATGACTTGAGTTTGAGTGAATGTTGCACACGTATAATTCTTTCTATCTAAGCATCCTGCTAACTGAAGAGCTTGCATAGGTAAATAACAACTAGTTTAGTGATAAGGGTAATGTGTAATGTGTGATGTTACCCAACACTGTCCATCCATGAGCTTTACATGTATACGTCCAGTGTGGCTACTTGATTATGGCAAAAATCATGTTTTGATCGCGATTACCTAAAATCGATCAGTCACAGATTGAACAATATTAGACTTACTCAACTTTGGAAAGGAAGAAAGTTGTCATCTTAATGAAGTCAGTTTCTTTGAAGTTTAGTCAAAATAAATAAATGATTGTGAACAGAAGCAAGCTTACCACAGGCTGCTAAGGAGTGAAGACACTGAGGTGTTTCTACACCAGACGAGAGACTTTATCTCTGCGGCGTGTCCTGGGTCTGCACAGGTTCACGAGTTCCCAGTAGGACATGCTTGAAATGCCTGATCTAGGAGGGATCCAAGAGGCATCATATGCTTAAGCAGGCACCCTAACCACTTCAACTGGCCTCTTTCTATGTGGAGGAGTAGTGCCTCTACTTTAAACCCCTGCTGAATGAATTAACTTCTCACCTCCTCTTAAGCTGACCCCAGAGAGGAAGCTCTTTTCTGTCGATTGTAGCCTTCTTTCAGTCACTAACCACAGCTCGTGACCATAGAGGAGGGTCAGAACAAAGATCAACCAGTAAATTGACAGCTTTGCTTTGAGCCTGGCTCTTTTCACATCAACGTTAATGCGTTTGTCGTTCCCTTTCTATACTCATCCTCCAGAAGAAGCTGCGATACTCAAACTCCTGCACTTGAGGCAACGACTTATAATCTGCACTCCACACTCTGTCAGCTGACAGCCATATTTATTGCAATCAAATATTATTCTGCAAATTATTGTAGCAGTTTTTAGCATTTTTGTTTAATCTTTCTTGTGAGATAACAACGACCGACTAAGTTTCCCAACTAGCCTGCTCACTGCCAAGTGCACTGTTTTGGCTCTCAGTAGCTTTCAGCTACCACAAGACCAGTTTGATAAAATTCATCACTCTGCGACACTGCCTGTGGAAATCTGTGTCTCTCTGTTGGCTAGGGGCTAATTTTATCCGTGATGTTTGGTGAATACAAAAAAAATGTGGATTCACAGTCAGGGAAATGGAGTCAAACATGCTCTCACAGTCGACAGAAAATCAGCAAAATATTTTGTTTTCTGCTCTGTGGTTTTGTTTTAATGGGAAACTCTTTCTGTTATTTATAACTGAGAATGTTTTAAACTGTATCTTTAAGTCTTGTTTTTCATTTTAAAACATTTTCTACTGAAAAAAGAAAAAACATTACAGCCTCTTTTCAGTCGTTGGGTCATTATGTGCTCACTGGGGTGATATTTATGCTGATTAATAACATTAGATCAACTAGACAATCTCAAAGGCCACAAGTTGTAAAGGCCACGGGTTTGAGTCCATTTAAGTCCATCAGTGAACATATTTCCTGTCTCCATGTCTTTGAATCTCACTATGACCCTCCACCTGCTCTCTCTGCATGATTCATGCCTGATGTAAGCACCAGCTGGAAAGACAGTAAAAAATTCTCTCTCTCTTTCTCTCCAGAGGTCGTTTCGGTCGTTTGCAAACGACGACCGCCACGTCATGGCCAAGCACGCCAGCATCTATCCAGCCCCTGAGGAGCTGGAGGCTGTCCAGACGCTGGTGTCTACCGTGGAGGGAGCCCTTAAGAAAGTCTCTGATTGGATGGATGACCTCAGCAAATCCTCAGGGAAGACATCCACCAATAACGAGGCCGGGGATGACACGGTGGAGGAAGATGCTGCTGAGAAAAAGTACGTCCCACGGCGAGTGCTCTATAATGTTCGTACCGTGACCGTGACTTTTATGTTAGTGCAGTATTTTACTTCAGCTCAGTTTTATAAGAACGAGTTTTCAGAGCGGAACATGACATAAATTTATGTCTTGTTCTAGTTTTTAAAGAATGTTTTTTACCTTCAGCTGTTTCCTGTGCACAGCTCGCTCCCGTTATAAAACTGTGTCGTATATCTTCATCGGGTAGTGAGGTGTGATGACTGGGCAATTAAACACGCACAGCGGTCATAAATTCACAGCATTTGGCTTGTAGCCTAAACATCCACACAGAGCTTCTATAGCAAAACACCTATATGAAGATTTAGTGCAGAGCTGGTTTTATACAAATAAAAGGGAACCAGGATGGTTAAAGAAAATCTTTGGTTTGTCATGTGATGGTGCAGGTCAGTACAGACACATGTTAGTACACACATGAACTGTTTTTCTTTGGGAGGAGGGGATCTTGAAGGAGCTTTGTGAAGTACACGTGGTACCTGCCCCTTTGCTCAGCATGTCGTTCACGATCTGCAGGACTTCTGCAAGTGACACGCACATACACAGATTGAATATATAAATACACCAAGCCTGCATTCTCTTTAATGGTCAGCAGGGGGTGACTCATCTGGTTATAAAAATACTTCTGGTTGTACTGAAGTCTATGGGAATGTTTGGCTTCCGTGTGCTTCACAGGCATTAAAAAATATAGTAAAAGTGGGAATGACCTGCATATTAAAAAAAACCCAAGCACCCAACAATATAAAAATAGGCCAAATTTAAATTGAGGGTATGCTTTCATTTTTATTTTTTTATGGAAAGAGCTGCAAATCTCTGATTGCATACTTTATACCACATATACTACACATAAAGCATTTTTTAAATGTATTTTTATTAGCCTTGAAACTAATCAAACATATAATTTCCTACTATTAGTTCTTATTTTTATATTTAAGGAACCATTAACAAAAGTTCTTGTGAATGTTTTAAACAATTTTTAAATATTTATTGGCCTAAAAAACTAGTGAAAAAACTAACCAGTGAGGAAAAATACATGAGAAATATTTGTTTTAGCTCAGTTTTGTTTAAAAGAAAAAGGATCGTTACCTTTGCAGACAGCAGAGATCGTTCACTAGATTCTTGTTCAGCATTGTTCAATGTTGCTAATCCATTTGGAATATCAGACCCTGTTGAGCAGCCCAGGGCTCGTTCTCTGGTTTCAGTGTGTGTGTGTTATCACCTCTAAACTCTCTGCATGGCTCTGGGATAATCTGACGCTGGCTGCCTTCCATCTGCCCTCAGGCTGGATGCTGCATCGGTGCTGTGTGGGGTGACGCGTGTCGGCCTGGTAGCCAAAGGGCTCCTCATCAAAGGGGACATGGACCTGGAATTGGTTCTAATGTGCAGAGAGAAACCCACCAAACTGCTGCTCTACACCATCAGCGCCAACCTCCCCCTTCAGATCCAGGTACGCTCAGGCACACCTCCACCACTGTGGTGTTCAGCACTCCGCATTTGAAATGAGCCACGCAGCTGAGGGAGGCTTTAAAAAGTGTTTACGATCCAAGCTTCAGTGGAACAACACCCACAGAGGTTGTTTGGTGACATTGAAGAACAGATGTGATGATGATGATAATGATGCTCTCATGTGGCTCAATGGGACAGTATATAAATACTGTATATAAAATGCATCAGCTGCAATGAATATCAAGCCTTTCCCTTAAAAAAGGTTTAAAGTAATTTAAAAAAGAAAAGAAAAAACAACTTCTTTATAGACAGTTGAATAAATTCAGTGCGCTTCCGAGCGAGTGCTTCAATTAATGCTTCGTATTAATTGGAAATCATGGAGACTGTTTTTCACTTTGGTCTCTCCGACCGTCATCATGTAAAATGTTAGCAATCAGGGAGTAGCTGGAGGTTTTTTGTGCCTCATTTTTTTTTTACGACCACTCGCCACACAGTTAGAGGATAGACATTTTTCCACTGTACACTAGTGACTAATGGTTGACATGCAGTGGTGACTGGTCTCTTCACAGGTGTGACTGAAGTTTTAAAATATATTCATTTGGATTTTTAAGATGATGCAGGCACTCTAATGAACCGTGGACAGTAAATGGAGAAAAGCAGAAATAAAAGTCAAGGTTTCAGACTCCGTTCAATCCAGAATCCAAATACTTTCTCTTTACTCTGACGTGTAACAAAGATAGGCGTTCAAAACTGTGTTCTAGGAAGGATTACATAGTTTTGTACCACACTTGCGTTTGGCTTGTTTATAAAAGCCTAAATTTATTAGATCATTTTCATGTTCTTAGGTTAATTCATTTTAATATTTAAAATGGGTTCTGTTATTGATATTCCAATCCACGCAAAGAAGAAATAATCATTTAATCATTGTTTAGACCTCTAATTAAGACTCCTGCAGAGCTTTAGCAGCATTTAAAGATAAATTTAAGCACAAACCAACGGAGGAGAGCTGCAGTCTGAATGGAGCACAGACTTTTATAGACATCTGTCTGGGTGACGGTGTTTCTTTTTTCTTAAACCAGATGAAAGGATTATTTTTAGTCCGTGGGAGAGGAGAGGGTACAGAGGAGATGATTTGAAGTGGATATGATATAAGGAAGTGACTGCTGCTGCTGCTGAGATCGTACTTGATTTATGTCTGCCATTCTGTTTCCTTTAGACATCCAAAGCCCAGACTCTATAGTGTAAACTCACCTCTGACCACTGGGACTTTCCCTGCTTTTGCTCATTTCACTTGAATATGATGCATCCCAACACTCTGAGAGCTCAGCGAGTTTAAGCATCCCAGCTCTGAGCTCTGTGCTCCTGAGTCGTACAAATAATTTCATCAGAAGATCGCCTCCCTACGCAGTGTTTCCCCAAGCAACTGCAGTCGCTAACAAAGCAGCAGTGTCATCCACAGAGCCTAAATTTCTTCGTCTTCCCCTCATCTCAGTTAATTACCTGCCAAAGCTGCCGTGCGTGCTTTATCATCAAGGGAGGAAACCGTTTGAAGCTCTCATTTCCTGGGCCAAACTGGGAGAGATTGGCAGGCAGTGGGGTGATTGATGGGGTCATTTCTCAGAGAGACGCGATAGAGAGAAAGCACTTGAAAACATGCCACTGAAGGTAACGGCAATCTTAAGGGTGGAATAAAAGAAAAGAGGATAGTCTGGCATGCTGGGAACCGGCTGGCAATAACAGGCGTGTAAACTCGAGATGAAAAGCTGCATGTAAACACAACTGTTTGTGCCTTTTGCCGCTTTGATGGGCCTGCTTAGTGTTTCATTGTTGAGATGTGTTTTGCCATTATTTCTTTCAGTGCCTAAAGGTCATCTTTCACATGCAATTATAAAAAGGATATATATATAATAAAAGGAATGGTTGCAAATGAGCAGAGGCTGTTCAATAATAAGGTCAGCAGGATTATTTAGTTTTAATATAATGACTCATGTACAGGTAAATTCCTGATATATATGTTCACAGCTGTTATAACCCCACTTTGCTACGTGAAGGGAGAGCAATATTCGTTAACCAGATGGCAGAAGGTTTCGTGAGCTAGTCCGAGCAGGTTTCACAGTCCACAGATAAAAGCAAACACACACAATAAAGGAAAGACACGGGAGTGCAATATGATTGGCTGCAACACAACACAAAGACACAGAGACTTGTAATAAAAGTGTAAAAGCTACAGTGGGGCAAAAAAGTATTTAGTCAGCCACCGGTTGTGCAAGTTCCCCCACTTAAAATGATGACAGAGGTCAGTAATTTGCACCAGAGGTACACTTCAACTGTGAGAGACAGAATGTGAAAAAAAAATCCATGAATTCACATGGTAGGATTTGTAAAGAATTTATTCGTAAATCAGGGTGGAAAATAAGTATTTGGTCACCTCAAACAAGGAAAATCCCTGGCTCTCACAGACCTGTAACGTCTTCTGTAAGAAGCTTTTCTGTCCCCCACTCGTTACCTGTATGAATGGCACCTGTTTGACCTCATCATCTGTATAAAAGACACCTGTCCACAGCCTCAACCAGTCAGACTCCAAACTCCGCCATGGCCAAGACCAAAGAGCTTTCGAAGGACACCAGGAAAAGAATTGTAGACCTGCACCAGACTGGGAAGAGTGAATCTACAATAGGCAAGCAGCTTGGTGTGAAAAAATCAACTGTGGGAGCAATCATCAGAAAATGGAAGACATACAAGACCACTGATAATCTCCCTCGATCTGGGGCTCCACGCAAGATCTCATCCCGTGGGGTCAAAATGATCATGAGAACGGTGAGCAAAGATCCCAGAACCACACGGGGGGACCTGGTGAATGACCTGCAGAGAGCTGGGACCAAAGTAACAAAGGTCACCATCAGTAACACACTACAACGGCAGGGAATCAAATCCCGCAGTGCCAGACGTGTTCCGCTGCTGAAGCCAGTGCATGTCCAGGCCCGTCTGAAGTTTGCCAGAGAGCACATGGATGATACAGCAGAGGATTGGGAGAATGTCATGTGGTCAGATGAAACCAAAGTAGAACTTTTTGGTATAAACTCAACTCGTCGTGTTTGGAGGAAGAAGAATACTGAGTTGCATCCCAAGAACACCATACCTACTGTGAAGCATGGGGGTGGAAACATCATGCTATGGGGCTGTTTTTCTGCCAAGGGGACAGGACGACTGATCCGTGTTAAGGACAGAATGAATGGGGCCAAGTATCGTGAGATTTTGAGCCAAAACCTCCTTCCATCAGTGAGAACTTTGAAGATGAAACGAGGCTGGGTCTTCCAACATGACAATGATCCAAAACACACCGCCCGGGCAACAAAGGAGCGGCTCCGTAAGAAGCATTTGAAAGTCCTGGAGTGGCCTAGCCAGTCTCCAGACCTCAACCCCATAGAAAATCTGTGGCGGGAGTTGAAAGTCCGTGTTGCTCGGCGACAGCCCCAAAACATCACTGCTCTTGAGAAGATCTGCATGGAGGAATGGGCCAAAATACCAGCTACTGTGTGTGCAAACCTGGTAAAGACCTATAGTAAACGTTTGACCTCTGTTATTGCCAACAAAGGTTATGTTACAAAGTATTGAGTTGTATTTTTGTTATTGACCAAATACTTATTTTCCACCCTGATTTACGAATAAATTCTTTACAAATCCTACCATGTGAATTCATGGATTTTTTTTTCACATTCTGTCTCTCACAGTTGAAGTGTACCTCTGGTGCAAATTACTGACCTCTGTCATCATTTTAAGTGGGGGAACTTGCACAATCGGTGGCTGACTAAATACTTTTTTGCCCCACTGTACCAGAGGAAAAAAAATTAAATCCTTAGGTCACTGACCTGACTGACTGATATCTAACAGCTTGGTGTTTGTAGAAAAATTAGTAACAGTTAGTACCT